>NC_092516.1:3415796-3733690 GCF_047511675.1 Marmota flaviventris | reverse complement strand
CTTAGCTAGGGCTGCTCTATCAATTTGGGGTCCTGGAGAGAAGAGAGTATGGGGAAGGAACCTGAAGCAGGCCTTTAGCAAGAGGGAAAATAAGAATGTACCATGTTCCGCACGTCGGTGCTGTTTGTTAGAGCAGCAGAACTTGATATGTCTTGGTTGGTAATGCTTAGTGTTTGCTGCATGTCCAATTCCCTACTAGTTTCCGAGACTTTGGAAGAAAGGAGGAGTGCCAATCCACATCTGAAAGCCCAACCTCACCCTCCCCACTCCAACTTTATGGCTACCAATAAATGCTTCATGAGTTGTATTGAAATCACTTTGTGTCGTCCTGAGTCAGTGCTGAAAACCAGCGTACTCCAGTGAGTGGTTGAGATTTTATGAGTTTTTTTTAAAAAATGTTTCTTTTAGGTGGTCTGCAGAGAATGTATAAAATACTTTAACTCATATAGAAAGAAAGTTGTCCCCTTTCCAGTCCCCTTTTAACAAACACACAGTATGAAGTTTGAGACAAGCTTCTTGGGGCCCCGGCACCATGGGCAACAGCAGTGACCGGAACATTGTGAGTTGGTTTCTCTTTATGGATGACAACTATAGCTTCCCATCTGTGCCAGAAGTTGTTTTCATAGTTTTTTTTTTTAAGTTAATTGTGTTTAGTGTGAAGAATAAGATCAAGGAAAATATCAAGTGGATAAATATTATGGGTGGTCAGGTAATAGGGCAAACCCCAAAGATATATGGCAAATGATTGAAGTTTGGGGAATCTTGCTGTGGTAAACTTTTTTGTACCCTAAAACCCAAAATAATATATGAAATGGATGGTAAAATGATAGATTGAAGGACTTGTCACTGTGTACTTGTTATGGTATTGTTGACTTTTGCAGAGTCTGCCTTTCCCATCTAGGGATTTTTCCTCCATTTAACCTGGGGCCAATTTGCTGAGTTAGTTTTCTGCATTATTAGTTTACTCCAAATGGGTAACAAGGAAAGTCTTATACTGCCTCCCTCTGATTTGTTTTTAAAAACCTTCTGCATCTGCTTCCTGTCCCGTGTGAGAAGTTACTGGAAACATTCGCGTTTTGGACAACTTTTTTATTGCTGTATCAAAAGGCCTGAAAAGAACAAAATAGTGGAGGGAAGGTTTATTCTGGTTCACGGTTTCAGAGGTTCAGTCCACAGTTAGCCAACAACATAGTGTGGGGTCCAGGTGAGGCAGAACATCATGGCTAGAGGTCATGGGAAAGGAAAGCAGCTCAGGACATGTCGGCCAGGAAGCAGAGAGACACAATATAAACCTCCAAATCGTGCCCCCAGTGACCCACTACCTCCAGCCACACCTTACCTGCCTGCAGTCACCACCCAGGTAATCCATATCAGTAGGTTGATCCACCCATCAGGTTGTACCTCTCATTATCTAATCATTTTACCTCCAAACATTCCTGCATAGCCTCACACATGAACTTTTGGGGGACACCTCATATCTAAACCGAAAGTAGTGTGGGTGAAAAGACCACTTACTAAACTCGAAGTGGAAATCGTGAAGTCAAGAAGCCTTGAGCAGACTCTTGGTTGCCTCTATCTGTGTATTTATGTATTGCCTAGAATTTGCTGGAACTCCCCTGGCTCCTGGGGTCTAACCCTTCAAGACTGTGGGAGCTTTGAAGGCAGTGACTGCGCCTGGCTCACCGTCATGTGCTGCTGACACTTAATAAATGATTGTCTCTTAAAGCCAGGAATGGTCCCCTCACCCATCCACTCATTAGCGACTTTCAATTAAAGCATGCTGCGGATGCCTTCCATTGCAGGTGCCAATCCATCCATTTTATTATTAATAATAATGGCGACGGCAGTATTTGTAGCTGCTACAAATTATAGAGTCTGAACCGGGAGCTCGGTTAGGCACTTTGTGTCTATGAGAACTCCTGCTTAAAGTAACTTAGCAGGATAAGTGATCTTATCTCTAATGAGGAAATTGAAATTAAGAGTAGTTAATCAACTTGCCAATCAATATAGAAGGTAGGCCCCTAATACAGCTCTGCATGATTCCACAACCCCATGAGAACCATTTGCCCTTTCTACCTAGTACTATTGTGGAGAAGAAGAGAGAGGTGGAGAGGGAGGAAGGGAAGGGGGTGGGCGGAGAGAGAGAGAGAGAGAGAGAGAGAGAGAGAAGCCCTTGCTCCCAAGTCCTTATTTATTCCTCTTCTGCTTCCTTATCTGTGCTAGTTAATCTTTTCAGGGCTTCCAGCGTCCCATTCCTCACACCATTGTTCCAGATCACTAAAGCTGGCAGCATTAGACTCCTTGCTTAATCTCTGCAAGTTTTAACAAATGGTTAATGCAGTGTTTTCCTTGAACATACTTAATGTTTGCTTTTATTCATCTGAACGTGAAAGGCAGCGCTCCATGAAGGTGCAATCTGTCACCAATCTAGCATCTCAGCAAGTTCCCGCTGCCCAGAACTGAGTGGGTTTGAGTGGCTCAGCCTCTGGTGGGTGGGTCAGCAGGGGACGGATGGTACAGCTGCTGGCTGGACCGATGGTGGGGCCAGCACTGCAGTGAAAACACTCCTGGCTCGTCCTTTCTTTCTTCCTTTCTGTCTTTTCCTGCAGGGAGGAGGTAGCTGGGCTCATTGTATTGACCATTTGCATCTTGATTCTACTTACTGATGCAGTTGGGGAAAAAATGAATCCTTTGTGCTGCCTCCTTGGAATTCTCTATCACAGGGGTGTGGATTTGCCAGGGTGAAACGTTTCTTTGTTTATTTTCAAACAGAACTAAACCTTACCCACTTCCATGAGCCCCTGGTTGGTGGTGAAGGGCCTTCTCTTTAACCTAACCCCATGGTGATTTCATGCAAAATTAACGGTCTTTGGCCAAGCAGAACTGCCATGGAGCTATTTCAGATAAGGTTTGAACAATGGGGCTTTGTGATGGATGTGGTTTAGCCAAGACATTTTGGTTGTAAGGAACTGAGTCTCTTCAAATATGAGTCACTGAAAAAGGAAAATCTCTTGAGTATCCAGAGATTGCCAGTGAGGTCCGATGCCCTTTGTGGGGCCTGGTTTGGAAGTGGGGGTCTCAGAATCACACTCTGAAGGCTTCCCTCTGTCTCTGCGTCAGTTGCTGTCTCGGGGGCTCCCCTCCATCCCTACCTCTGTGTCCCGCCCTCTGTCCCTCTCAGTCTGTGTGCATGCTCCTGCATGACTCCGCCCTGTTTAATTCTCCTGTGGATCACTCTCTATTTCTCAGGCATAATAGCTCAGGTGGGGCTACTTCCTGTTTGGGCCCTGAATACCTAATCCTTTGCTTCAGAGCTCATCCAAGGCCGCTCACCTCAGCCAGTGCTCCCAGATTCCGTTTTCTGAACTTCCCATTCAGCAGAATGAATTGCCTTTGAATTAGTCTCGGGGGCCCTTTCACTGTCTGAGGTGGGTTGGAGGAAATGGTCAGTGAGAAGCAAAGATTGTGAAAGGAATGTAGCAGCTTCTCCCAGGTGGTGCTGGGAACTTGCTATCTTGTTTTAAACTATTGGGTATGGGATAAGAAGGGTCACCAGGGAATTCCTGCAGGTCACCTAAAAGTATCATCAAGTCCTACAGCACTGGATAAAGACTTGGCATGACCCTGGACCTCCCCCATTCATAAACTCCCTGGTTCACCAGAATCTCTCTCCTATAAACCACAACTTTCTAACTTGTTCAGGACCCTCTTCTGTATCAGCACCTGGGAAGCTCTGCTGAGCTTACCAAATAAAGCTCCAAACCAAATCAACTCCACAAAGTCAATTCTGACCAGAGAGAATCTTAAATTTCTCCTGTCAGATTTTTCTATAAAATGATAAAGAAAGCCAGGCGCAGTGGTCAATGCCTGTAATCCCGGAGGCTCCAGAGGCTGAGGCAGGAGGATCAATAGTTGAAAGCCAGCCTCAGCAAAAGTGAGGCTCTAAGCAATCAGTGAGACCCTGTCTCTAAGTGAAATACAAAATAGGGCTAGGGATGTGGCTTGGTGATAGAGTGCCCCTGAGTTCAATCCCTGGTAAACTGCCTCCCCGGCACACCGCTCCCCCCCAAAAAAAAAAAAGATAAAGAGACTAAAATACTGGTTCTCCAGTAGAGCATTGGCCTAGGAAGCCCAAACCTGCACCTTACCAATGTGGAAACTAAAATGTATTTCAGTGAATTTTCTGATGAATTAAAACATTACCGTTTACCATGAAGATCCATTGAGTGCTTCCTCTGGTGAGAAATTTTCTTTCATGGTATCTACAAGCCATAATCACTGGCAAAACCAGGCTTCCTAATGTAGGACCAATGGAATGAGCTGCTTCAGGCAGGTTCAATAGTCTGATAGGGTGATAGGGTCACGTGTGACACAGAGCTGACCTATTCATGAGATTAGAGAGAATGAGATGATTAGCCACATCTGGTGAGTCTTCTACCGATATCATAAACATAGCCCTTGCTAGGATTTTTCTCCCTTGGATAATGCTGGATCTCTGAATGGATAGATGCATGGATGGGTGAACAGATAATAGAAACATACATGCATACACACATCATCAGAGATGATTGACAGGCCTAGAAAGGTCATCTCTATCTTTCTACTTATCTTTCTCCTCAATCTTATTTCTCTCTTGCTCCACTTTTCTCCTTTGCAGACGTCCTCCCTCCCTCCATGTCTGCTTCTCCTGTTTCACACAGTATTGGACATTTCTACATAACTTCATGTCACTGCTTCCAGGGGGTGGTTGTGTATGAGTTTCCAGATTTCCCCATCTTCCAGGTGGCCTTGTGCCCCAGGGTGACTGTGGGAGGCAGCCTCACGGGCAGGAGGGCAAAGGTCCACTTTTGCTCCATCATGGGTGGTGGCTGTTTTCCAACACTGAGGGCTCCATCCCAAATCTGTGCCTCAGTCATCCTTGATGTGACGCCTGGAAGTCTAGCTGGTCCTGGTTCACACCCCTCTGTCCTCCAAAGTGTGCCCTCAAGCAAAAGGCATCTCCGGAAGCAGTGGCCACTTTGGGGCTCTGAATGCTATTTCATAAAACTTTAAAACTGATGCCCTAGACCCCACTAAAACATTTACGAATTAAGGGTTTTGTAAAAAGCAGTTACTACCAGACAGTATGAGCTTAGTTCATTTTTCCCCCCCTCATATCCTTAAAAGCCATTTCCCTGTTTGTTTGTAATTTTATTTTGTTTATCAGTGAAGGTAGTAGACCAGAGTACCAAGTGTCAGGTTTAATTCTCTGCCACTGTTCTCAAAATAGATGTTTCATAAGTAGCATGTGGTTTGCTCAGCTAAAATTAAATGTCTTGGTGTTTTCCCAATGTTTTCCATCTAGAATTTGCAGCACACACCCTTTGAGAACTAACGGAAATTCTCAGAATCGCTACTTAGCAATGCCAGTGAATTTCAGACTTTTCACCAGCTTAAGATGCTGGCTGTAGAAAATAATCTTTTAAATAAAATAAGATCATCTAATGGAGTAAAACTTTCTAGTCATCTCACCCATAGAAGCTCAGCTCAGAGAAGCATCTTGTCAAAGATGATATATCTTAGCAAAATTTTTCTCCTTTTACGGCATTCTAGGAGTCAAAGAACAATGCAGACCTTCAGGACCAGAGGTATATCTGGGGTCCAAATTTACACAATCCCCTGGGAATCTTTAAAGGAAACAAAACCAGTCCCCTCCCCTGAATACCTGGGTGCAGTGAATAGGGAGGGGACCCAGGGAAAGGGAGAAGTCAGGGTTCACCCTGCTTCTGTGGCCTCCACCTTGAGTTTGACTCGGGTTGGTTTCCACTGGTTACATCAGAATGTAGCTAACAGCTGCCCACTCTCCAGTGACCTCTGCAAAGCAAATGCGTGTGACTGATCAGAAAAAAAAGGATATAAAAGAAGAAGAAAATGGGGGTTGTGGAGGAGGAAGGGAGAAGAAGGGAAGGCAGACAGAGAGGAGGACAGAAGGAGAGAGAAAGTAGGGTCATAGATCCTCAGCGATCTCAAGGCTTTGTAGAAAAGAGGAGCAGGGAACAACTGGTGGAGGAGATAGAGGAGGATTGAATGAGACCCAAGATTGCATTTCAAAGAAGGAGCCCTGAACTCTGCTGAGACTCACGCTGGAAGAGTGTGGGCAGTGAGGGCCCTGAAACTCAGCCAGGACAGGCTGAAATCCCAGTTCTGCCTCCTCCCCGGTGTGCGGCTTTGGGCAGTTTGGTTAGACCTGCTGGGATCAGTGTCCCCATCTATAAAATGAAGATCATGATGGTTCTTATTCTCTGATGTAATTTCGAGAGGGTATTTCTAAAGCACTGAGCACACTGCTCAGACGTAATGGACACCATACAAGTGCTATTGTGGCCATTGTGTTAGAAAAGTGCCTGGTAAATAGTTAGGGCTCTATCAATAGTGGGTCTGCCAATTGCTCCCGAGAGAGTGAAGAGCCACAATTGTTCCTGCAACGTGGTCGCACCTCAGATCAGAAGCTCAGATGAGATTATGGGATATAAAGCCGACTGCAAGTCATCTAGTAATCAGTGGAACCAGAGGGAGAAGTGGGCAGTGAATTTAGGCTACGTTTTAAAAAATGCATTCAGTAAAAGGAAGCAGAACAAGGGTACTACGACGCTAAGGGCAACCGACAACCTACCCAGAAGGAAATCACCATGGCAACTGTGATCATAGCAACAGCATCAGCAGCAGCAGCATGCTGTGGGAGCACCAGGGGAACATGTGCCCAGCACTGAGCTTCCTGCTCTTTTACTTCCTGAGTGTAGCAACTCCTGCTGACGGGAGCCACAGGTGGGGGTGATCCTCTGGCATGAAAGGAAAGCAAAGCTGGAAAATACTTGCCCAAGCTGACACCGTCTGTAGGAAGTGAAGTGGATATTGTACACCACATTGGCTGTTTGCAGAAGCACACTTCTTAATCTCTACAAGACAGCAGAAAGCACTACTCTTGACTCAGCCATGTCCCTATAAAGACCAGACCATGATATGGCTTCCTATTGCATTTAAGAAATGACTGCATCCCCAATGTGACTTACACAGCCCTGCAGGTCAGGGTGCATAGCTGGTCTGCAGCCCTTGGGGCTCTGCTTCCCAGGTTCTCCAGGGCTCCCCTCAGACACCCCTACCCTCTGGGTTGGTCCAGGTTGGAGCTCTTTGTGTACATACTTACAGCCTTGTGGCTCTTCCTTTATAGTGTTTAACCGAGTTCCAGTTTGACATTCATGCAGCAATTTTTAAAAATTAATGTCCACAACCCTACGACACAGCAGGCTGAACATGGGCAAGGCACTCTGTCTGCCTTTTCTTGGTATTGATGCCAAGTCTGAGAATTAGCAGCCTTTAAGAGAAAACGAATTGAAAGTACATCCTACACCACGCACAGGAACCACCTCCTGGACCATACATAACATTTGAGCAACGACATTAAGAACATGGGACCCATTATGGAGCTTGAACCCGAGGCCACACCTTTACTTTCAAGCTCTGCTTCCAATGGTGATCACTGGCCATGGAGAAGCTGCCACCCGCACCTGCCTGTGACACCTCAGAGTAGAACTTCTAAGACCACGTGGACATCAGGAGAAGGTTGAGAATCAAAAACTAGAGGACGTGAGGACTGGGGTACACCCAGCCCCCAATGCTTGAGCTTGATATAGGGCTGTGATAGGAAGCTTTCTGAATCCGTTCCATCAATTATTAAAAAGTCATAATTCAGTCCATATTAAAGATTTATTGCAACAAACTGAAAAACAAAGTACATTCACAAAGGAAACAGAGCACGTCTCTGCCATCAAAGTTACGCAGTATATAAATTGCTCAAGTCAGCGTGAGTCACAAAAAGAGAAATAGAGTATTTAAAAAAATTACTGAAGGCTTTCTGGAGGAGATTATTCAGTGTGTGTGTGTGTGTTTGCAAGGTGTGTCGGTATGTTTCTTTGTTATTCTGCTCTCTATTTCACAACAGACATTTCCTTCTTGCCCCAGGTATTGAGTCTTTCTTGGTTCAAAATAATCACCAAGTAACACATGCCTGTGATCACAGCAGGTAGGAGGCTGAGTCAGGAGGATGGCAAGTTCAAAGCCAGCCTCAGCAACTTAGCAAGGCGCTAAGCGCCTTAGTGAGGACCTAAGTACTTTAGTGAGACCCTGTCGGAGATGGGACTCAGTGGTTAAGTGCCTCAGGTTTAATCCATAGTATCCCCCCAACAAAAAAAGCCCCCCTGTTGACATTTTGCTGCAAAATACCGAGTTTCTGTTCAGGGATGGTGTCAACCCCACTCCGTCTCTTACCAGCCATGAGAACTTGCACACGGCTATTAAACTGGGAGTCTCACTTGCCCCACCTGTAAAACGGGTGGGATAAAAGCACCTACCTCATCCAGGATGACCTGGAACTGTCCCTACACTCCACCCAGCCCAGGGTGCTCCAGACATGGTCGTGTTCCTTCATGCTACTCTCCAGCTGAATGCCTTTCATCCTGCGCTACGGTGACCCGAGTTGATCCCATCATACCTGTGTGTTTGAGGTGAGCACACCCTTCCCTTGCAGCCGGAAACCAAGAGAGGCGGTGGTGTTTTGTAAGTGAATACTACAGGCCTCCAGACGGGAAGTGAGCAAGGAGAGACGCCTTTGCCTGGTGTCTAACCCCAGCACTTTGCCCTTACCAGCTGGGTGACCCAGGGCTGGGTTGTTTAAGTGTTGGGTGCTTCGGTTTCTTATGTATAAAGTGAAGGTGTCCATGGTATGTGGGAGAATCAAATGAGTTATTCATAAGGCAATTAAGGTCCCTGGCACACAGAAGGTACCTAAGAGTGAGTCTGGTTTTGTCCTTCCTCTTGGGGCTGTTCCAGAGCCGTGTGATGAACCGGAGCCTATCAGAGAGCAGTTTTCTTGCTGTGTGAGTAGCTCAAGCGCCCGGCTAGGAAACATGTCAGCGTACCTCCTCTGACAGCATTTCTCATCTAGCTGGCCATTTCCTGAATGACCACAGAGTCCTCCATGGACCTTTCTGCAGCTAGTTAGGCTCTTTTCCATGCATGCCCCCCATTGGGGGAGAGATCCTTCCAAACCCAAATCTGTGATCGCTTTACCACCACCCGAGAGCAAGCCCTCTGCAGGCCTCTAATGGTGCCGCCCCTGCCCAGGTCCACACTCATCTGCTGCTGTTTTGATTCATTATCTTTGAGCCCTTTGGTCTTCTTCCAGTTGTAGCAATGTGCTCCACGTCACAGTCATGCTGCTCCTTGTGCCCAGGACGCTCCCAGCTTTACCCGCCTTGACCCACAGGGCCACTCATTCTCCAGGTCTCCAAATCAAGGTCACTTTCTCCAGCCTGCTCTCCCTAGGTGCTGGGCAACGTGGGTCCTCTTCCTACTGCCTCCTAAGACCTTCTCTGAATATGCTGGGACTGTTGAACACTGTCTTCCTCTCTAGCGCAAGAGCTGCCTGACTGCAGGAAGCTCTGGCTTGCGATAATAGGGCAATATTTGCTGAACGCAATTGGAGAGGTTCCCATCAGCTTCAGTAGAAACAGAAAGCCTCCCTGCCCCCCTCCCCTCTGCCAAGATTATGCGGAGCTGATTGCCGTTTTCTGTTGGCCACGGTATACCCCTGTGTTGTGCCCAGCCTTTGTTATATAGATTTTCTGTAAAGCAAAGGCGCTATTGGAGTGCCTCATGCATGTCTCCTTTCCCACTGTCCAGTGCAGGTATTCAGAAACTGCGTGCAAGAGAAAGAAACTAAGGGGAGAGAGCCGGGGAGGAGAGAGCAGATCCAGGCCAGTGAGAGTAGAGAGAATCAATTTCCCACTTCATCTCACCAAGTTCATCCCTCGCCCTGGCCTATTTTAGCAGCCTTGCAAGTCCAGAGAAGCTTCTCTGTGGAAATTCCCGACCAGGGGTCCAGAATCAAGAGCATAAACGGGACGTCCCTGTGGCCATCAGAAAAGACAGTAGCCAAGAGCCCCGGTGGTCACAAGGTTCCTGTGTGTGCCTGACCCTGAGACTCATCCTCAAGCCATCATTCTCAGCCCAGAAGGGTAGCAAGTTCATGTCTCCTGAAGCAAACCCAGAGAAGCTTTTTGTTTATGTAACAGAATGCTCAACTCCTCAATTATGCCGCGCCAGGCTGAGGGGAAAAAATAGACATTTTTGCAAAAGTCTGTTTCTGGCAATCTTCAATAAACTAAAACAGTTGAGCATACAGAATTTTCTGTTGTTTCTGCAAAGAGATAATTTGTTACATGGAAGCTCATTTGCTTATTTGGAGTAAATACAGCTCCAGACCCAGTAGAGATGAACACTCGTGGATGAGATGGATTGAGAGGGAAGAGACATAATACTTCACTGTTATATTTACTGTGTTAAATATAAAGTGGGAATTGATGAAGGATGTGCTGGAGTTCTCCATGTGCGCCTAAGTGATGAACCGGGGTTTATTTGCCATCTGGCTTTTAAGCAGGGTTTTCTTTTTTTTTTTTTTCCCATGTCAGAAAAATGGCACCTTCAGAACTATTGCATTATAGACATCTGTTTATCAGACCTTTGCCTGGATGAATTATTCAGAATGTGCTTAAGGTTGTGCTTTACCTGACATATGGAAATATAAAGTTGTGCACTTAGCGTCAGCGTAGATCTGTCTATATAAAATCAGGTGTCATGCGCGGAGCCCAGAGTGTGGAAACACGGTTCGTGATGCTTTTAGTACGAGGGATATTAATCGCTCTGTACCGTGTGGTTCTCGACTCTGGATTCATAATGGAGTCTGGACCCCCTTGTGACTCTGGGGCTCTGCACTGGGCTTCCGCTATGTCCTATGACCGCGGTGAGAAGCTGCTTTTAGTTAAGAGGGGTTTCTTGGTAACCCCACATTTGTCAAACAAGTGACACCCCAGAGTTGGCAGGAGGATGGGTTTTCTGGGCATAGGAGGAGGCCCAAGGTGAGCTGCATGTAAGTCAGCTTTCAGAATCAGCCCAGCCCACCGCAGAGCACTACAGCAGTAGCCAGCCGTGCACAGCCTTTGGTTTTACCCGCCGTGTTGGAGACGGTTTTCCATCCGTCCATTCGTCCACCCATTTCTTCACCAGACATGGATAAAGAACCTGGTGTGCCAAGGATTGAAGATGCAAATTCTCTATACCGTCCTGAACTTATGAGGAGCAGGGAAGACAGATGAAAACAAACAGTCACCACAATTCATGAAGAACCTCAAACTGAGATGGGGGCTCCTCTGAAAATAAATAAGCCTGCGTGAGAGTCCACCTTGGGGGAGCCTGGCCCAGGACTTCTTGGAGGACTTCCTGGGGGAGGGGACCCTGAAGCTGTTATAAACGGAAAGGCAGCAAGACTCTCACTTGTCAAAGAGGAGGAGGGCCACGTGCTGGGTTCAGGGCTGGGGGCTCATGCAGCATTTCACACTATTCCAAGGCCTGTGCGCCTGGGGCCAGGAGCCAGGGGCACTCAGTGGAGAGAAGGGCCTAGACCCGAGGCCCTCAGCCCGCAGCGAGGAGGCAGGTGCCTACTCAACAGGGGGGACAGGAAGCCACAGTGTAGGTTCACAGAGGCAGGCTCTGTGCAGGGTTCAAACTTTGGGGATCCCCGAGGTCCACTCTCATGGATCCTTCCTTTGACTCCCCTAATGTCTCTTGGTCACAAAGGCTTATGGAGGACATGGGTGGCTTGAAGGAACCCTCTCCAAGGGGAGGGAGGGGCATATGAGATCCTGGGAGGGACCACACGGAGGGGGCCTGTTCCTGAGGCTGGCAGGGTTCAGGGGCCTGAACAAAGGACCCCAGGGCTTGACTTGGGGTGACGTGGTGTTTGCTTTACCAAATGTCCCCAGAGAGGTGCTCTTCGGGATGTCTTTAAAGGCCACTGAACCCAGGTGAGGGACCATGAGGTTGTATAGCCAAGAGGGAAGGGGAGGCCTGGGAACCTTGGGGCTGTCACTGCTCAGCCAGAGAAGAGAGATCACCTGCCCAAAGGGTGCAAGCCGAGGGGACCCTGCCTGGGAGGGGGAGGCTGAGCTAGGCATCCGTGGCTTCTAGACCAAGCCTCAATCACAGGGTGGTTATGACGAATGAGGTGGGGGGCCATTTGTAGGTGCAATCCTACAAATCCAAGGTGCATCTCAGAGAGTCATCGCACTGTCGCAAAACACAGCCTGAACATGTCCCCACCTGATGGGGGACCACCCCAAGGGTTCCCTGGAGGCTTAGTCACTGTGGAAAGCAGGGTGTTCCCATCTGCCACTTCCATACCTAGCAGTGTAGAGCATTGGCAGGTGATTTTGAAAGTCAAAATGAAGGCTGTGTGTGTGTGTGTGTGTGTGTGTGTGTGTGTGTGTGTGTGCGCGCGCTGAGGCCCCATCTCCACACACCACTTCACCACTTGCCTTATCCACGGGCTCCTGAGTTCCAGACAATTATTTCTGGGCTTCTGCCTCTGAAGCTCTTCTCTGTGAGGCCTGAGTGAGTGGTGAACCCATCCATCTTGGATGTGGTCCCTGACTGGGGAGGCAGCTGCCTCTGCCCCCGGGGGCCCCCTGGTGCCTCCTGCCAGCGGGGAGCCTCTGCCTGGCACCTGCTGGAAGGGCCCTCCCCTGTGGGAGGCCGCGGGTTCTGCACTCAGCTGGCGCAAGACGAACTCAAAGTGGCTAATTTTGTCAGAGAAGAATTGTTTTGTTCTGTGTTGGGTGAAGTTTCTCTCTATTATACTTTTTCTACCAATTCCCCGGTTCCCAATTCCCTCCGACAACAAAACTACAATTTGCTGGATAAACAAAAACAGTGGGGGTGGCGCCTCCCCGGCCGCCAGTCTGTCAGAGGCGCTGTGCTTGTTAGCATGGTGAAGGAGTCAGCGGATGCCTGCGAGTTGGACACAACTGAATAACTTAATAAACTTGGTGCAACTTTTGTCCCTGGGAGTCAGTGCCATTAAAAAAAAAAAAAAAATCCAATCAGGCTATTTTGCAGCATTAGCATTTTACACCTATATCTTCACCCCCTACCTTTTTATTTTTTCCTCAATAGCAAGAGTTTCTTAACCATTGCTTCCTCGCTTGCAGATGCGGTGATAACTTTCTTTTTTAAGTTGTGGGTGATCCTTGTAAATCATGTGACTAGTCAGTTGAACTTTGTGTTTCCTCCAATCCTTCCTGGAACAGCGTCCTCCCCACGTCACCCCCAAAGAGGGGGAAAGGCAGACAGCAGGTTAATCACCCGTATTAGAGAGGATTTCACAAAGGCCCGAGGCAAGTTCATGCTCCACTGGTGGAAACCAACGGTACGTTCAGCTGGCAGAGCGAGCCAGCCCCTCCCTGTGCAGCGAGCTGCTTGGGCAGTGCGTGATTAATGGCTGAGGGCTGAGTGTTGGTTCCTTGGGCTTCTGCTATTCCCTGCAAGCGAGGGCAGTGTCCACGTGCAGTATCTTCCTGCTCTTGCCCGGGCATTTCCAGGATGAGTCTTTCTGGGAGGCAGGCTGCAGGGTCCCAGGGCATTCTTCTGGAAAGCCTGGGTCTTCCTTGTATCATCAGCAGCATCTCCACTGCCCCTGCACCCTAGATGCCAAGAGATGCCCTCTCAGGAGCGCAAGCTGTGTCGATGTACTGCATGTCAAGGTGAATCTGCAGACGGTGCCTGTTCTGCGGACACCCCTCCCCCAAGTGCAATTGATTAGCCCCCCAAAAGATACACTGTCCTGTGAAGCAGGATTAAATATTTATGTCTGTTCACTGGGGTAATAAAATTGTATTCAATTATGTCTCCGCCACCACCTAATGATTGTTGAAAACTCGGTAATAACAGCGAAACTCATAAAAAATACAGAATAAACAAGGCTGGAAGAAAATTATGGGAAAATAGCCTCTGGCTTGTGGAAATGGGACTTTATTTTGAAATAATTTGAAATAACAGTATATACATAAAAAAAAAAATCAAGTTAGTTTATATAACCACACTCTAATCTCCAGAAACTTTTCTTCATGTTTTTGTTCTTTTAAAAAAAGGAAGGGTGACCGCGGTTGTGTCTGCAGTAAATCTCGAGTTGTGCTGAAGGCCTGGGCCCCTGGAGGACGGGGCAGCCATTCTTCATTGCTGGACTCTTGGCATTTACAGGGAGCTCAGCTCGGACTCTGTGCTCCATTAATGTTTGCAGAACTAAATTAAAAATATTTTTTTCTTGAGCATCTCCATCTCATTTCTCTGAAAGGCTTCTCAACTCAGGGTGGTTTTGTTCCCACAGGGCATCTGGCAATGTCTGAGGACAGTTGTGGTTGGGGTGGCGTATGCTGCTGGCATTGATGGGGTAGACCAGGGGCACTGTTGAACATGCTACCCTGCATAGGACAGCTAAGTGCCACCCCAGAATATCAACAGGGCGCAGGCTGAGTGTTTTCTTTACCCATCTCCCGAGCTGCTCAGTGCCCAGCGGAGTTCACTGAGAAGTACTGACATGCTGCCTTTGAGCTGTGTCCGTCAGTCCCCAGCTTCTAGAGCCACCCCTGCTCTCCCTCCATCTCCTGGGGCTACACTCCAAGCTCTGCTGCTTTTCCAACCTTCCTCCCCTCCTCTTGGAAGGGCTCTTGTGATTTTACTGCACCCGTCTAGAGAATCAGGACGTTTTTCTATCTCAAGATGCTGAATCACATCAGCAAAAGCTTCTTTGTCATGCCACGGGACATATTCACAGGGTTTTGAAGTTGAGACAAGGACATCTTGGACGGAGACCATGATGTCTGCCTGTCACACTCCCGAGAAGACCGTGTGATGGGGTTGGATCTTGTAAGCAGGTGTTCACATGTGGGTTCTTTTACCTGGAAGCTGTGTGGCCTTGCCGGGGACATGTCACCTCTTCAGATATGTTCTCCTTCCAGCAAAATGCAGCTGAGAAATCAGCACAGAGCATAGGGGCTAGAAATGCGAGGCACAGATTTGGCAACTTGGTGGTTCTGAGGACTCTTATTCTTATGGGTTTTATTTCCCTCCAAGTCTTGCCCCTCTCTCAACGCACGCAGCCAGCAAGCAGCCTTCTGTCTTCTCAAGCAGGGTGTGGAGTTTGGGCTGTGTGCCCTGACTCCCCCTGTGACTGTGTTTGTCTTTACCTTGGCTTCTTTGCTAAATATGTTTGGGCAGGATTTGCTTTTTGTTTGCTGAGCAAATCATGAGGCATCTCCGATTCCGCATATGCTCCACAGGAGCTCTCTCTTCAAAGGGAAGTCCTTGTTCGGTGGGTTGGTTGGTTTCCTCCTGTTCCTCAGTCTTACCTCCAGAAGCCACGTGTCTCTAGAGGGGGAGTAGGGGTGTGGACATCCTACCCTGGGTGCCCTGAAACCTCGGGACGTTTGGAGAGAGCAGCATGTCACCGGGGCTCTGAGAGAATTCCAGCAGGTGGAAGTGCAGACTCAAGGCAGAAAATGGGGAAAGAGGAATCCAAAGAGGAGTCTGAGGAGATGGTTCACGTTTGCAGTTTATGCGTTTTCCCCAAACTTCCAGAAGAACTTTGAGAGTTGGCCTCAGAGGGCGTTTTTAAGGGCACAGAGAGTAAGTGCCTTTTCCAAACCCACCCCCAAATGAGAAAGGATTTCAAGTTTATCTCAGGAATTCTGCCTCTGAGTTCAATGGTCAGTCCAGAGCAATAGTTTCCCCTGAGTGGAGGTGGAGGTGGGAGAAATCGCCCGGGTTTTTGATCAGGTAGCCCATGGGATATCTCAAGATAAGAAGGGGATCGGTTTCCTCTTCACTCATCATCCTTCTGCCTAGCAGACAGAGGGAGAGTCTTCCTTGTAACTTGGCTAATCTTCTCTGTTAGTAAGGAGACAGGGATGGAGACTAGAACCTGGTGACGTGTGTCACTTTGTCACTTTGTTAGACACCTGTGGGGGCTTCGGTAACAGACACTTATCGTCTCAGAGTTCTGGAGGCCAGAAGTCGTGATTAGGGTGCCAGAGGGGCACCCTAGCCTCTCCTGGTTTGCTGGCGAGCCTTGGCACTCATTCCTTAGCA
The DNA here is from genome assembly GCF_047511675.1 of Marmota flaviventris. Taxonomy (NCBI): domain Eukaryota; kingdom Metazoa; phylum Chordata; class Mammalia; order Rodentia; family Sciuridae; genus Marmota; species Marmota flaviventris. The sequence goes on along the minus strand of NC_092516.1, from coordinate 3,717,676 downwards.
CATGGAAGCGTCACCCCTGGCTACATCTTGGTGTAGGCTTCTTGCTGTGTGTGTCTCTCTGTGCCCCAATCCCCCCACCCCTTTTCAAAATCTCATAAGTCACACTGGACTAGTGGCCATAATGACTTAATTTTAAATTGCTTACCTCTATGAACACCCTCTTTCTGAATAAGGACTCATTTGTGGGTACCAGAGCCTGGTATCAATATCTTTGAGTGGGGGAAACCAGTAACCCCATGTCGGAAAGGCAACTCTACCTGAAATTGAACAAGGTTATTTTATCCTTACCACCCTGCTCATTTCTACATCAAACTATTTTATTTTCTGCTTACAGAAGAGATGCACACTTGTTTTCCTTCGCAAGGAATCCATTTACCTTTTAAAGCAGTCACCTGAGTTTTTAAAGGGATATTTAGAATATCACAGGATAAGTCACCCTCAAATGTGGGACAACGGAGGCCGTGGTGTCAGGTTTGAGAGACACCTGGCCCCGAGTCCTTGAAGGCTGGTGAAGGAGAGGAAGCTGGATTCTCCAAAGGCTCCCTTTTGTTTGACCACTGCTTCCAGAGAGAGATCTTCCTCCCTTGAATCAATATTGTGGTGGTTTCCTTTCACTTTGTTTGGATCTAACCCCTCGTTTCCTTTTCATTGCCTGGGTCTCAGAACTTTGTAAGCGTGGATGAGTTGCATCTCCATGCTGAGCAGAAAAAAGGAAATCATTTGAAACTTTAATCCCGGTGGGGAATGAATTCTCTAGTGTCCTCTGGAAGCCCCTGCTGGTCTTGCTAATGTGCAGGTGGCAGCCCCTGCCCTTGCCTCACATTCTCCGGTCAGCAGCTCTGAGGTGGAGCTCTTTGATGAACCTTTGCAGTAAGGTCCCTGGGGATGGTGATCCTCCCAGAATGTTGCATTCAAGGATCACCAGCCAGGAGGATCAGGTGCCCATTTTATGTGAGTCCAGACTTCTTGGGACCCTTCCAGCCCTAGGTCTCTGGTAGATGGGACTGCACCAGGCTCCAGTGGGACCTCTAAGTTTAGACTGTAGCCTGCAAACAGTTTCTAGTCCAGGCGACGGCGAGAGGCAAAAGGCACCCCAGAGCGCCTCAGCAGCGCCCCCTCATTCCCATCCTCTCTGTGTCTTGGGCAGTACCTCCCTTGACCTGGCCTTGGCCAACACTGCGCTTTGATTCACGTACTGTCTTTGCCAGGTGACCGTGGGATCCTGATAAGTGGAAAAAAGCCACAAAAGAGGGGCCAAGGTAGGACAACCATGGCGGGAACCACCTCCTTCTGCCCTCCAAGCCTCTGGGAGGCTGAGGAAAGCAAGAGATTTTCTGTGGGTCCTTTAAATTTTTTTTTTTTTTTTAATGCAAAAAAACAGAGTTTCAGAAATTTTTCCCTGGCCACATCTGGAATGTCATAAAATAAGGCTTTTGATTAATTTCCATAATTATAGTCTGGGACACTGGGCAAAAAGCTTCATTTGGGGATGAGGTGAGCCCTCCACTTAACCCCCCCGTGAATGTGAGCCCCGGGACAAGTGTTGCAGGATGGCTCCAGCAGACCCTGAGCAAGGCGACTCCCGCTGCCTGCCCTGTCCCCTCCCTCGCCCTCTGGAGTACCAGAACCTGCAGAGTCCCTGGCACTGGGCGCCTCCTTTGCCGAGTCAGCACAGCCCAGGCCTTGGCCAGAGGATCCAGACCTGCGGTCCTGGGTCCGGCACATCCTGTGGTTGAGAGGTCCTGGCAGGCTGTTGGGCCTGCAGGTCTTCCTCTGAGAGCCCCTCCGAGGCCTGGCTCCATGCCTGGCTGGCGCAGGCCCTCTCCCAGGCACTCTCTCCCACGCAGAGCTTCTGGGCCGCCAGCAGTGAGGTCCACTGTGGGAAGCGGTTGTGTCTGCGCCACAGTGACAGCAGGCACGCCAAATGACTTCCCGGCCCTGCATGGGGCATAATTGTATTTTCAGGGAGGGCCCATCTATTAGCGAGGTGGCGGTCTCCACTGTGTAAGTTTTATAAAGGAAACACTAAGGGCCTCTTGGGGTGAAGGATATTATAATTATGGATGATTTATACTCTCCAGCTAATGTATACATTGCGCTTCGTGAGAATGTTCTGTTTGACGTGGCCAGAAACATTAAGCAAAAAACAGTGCTGCGGCCTGGGCGAGAAGCCCATCTTTTGTTTTCTATCTAATCTATCCAGTGCTAAAATATCTGGAATGCTGTCCCTGCATGCTGCTGGGAAGGAAATGTGAAGATAATAAGTGCATTTCTGATTTGAGATCCGATCACAATTTCCTCCCAAAATGCCTCAATGCATTGAGCATGTTTATTCCTGGGAGGAATGTTCACTGCATATTTTGGAAAAAAATATAATCAAAATTTCCAAGTTGGTGTGTGTGTGTGTGGGGGGGTTCCATGGTGGTACTCAGTCCAAGTTGCCCCAACTCAAGTGACAAACTCTACTGGTAAATTATCTACCTTTGTAAATGATGTGGGATCCAGAGATTAGAGATGAGAGAGAGAGAGAAAGAGGCGGGGAGGGAGGGAGGGAGGGAGGGATGGATGGTGGTAAAGCTGAGAAGACTTGGGATGCTGACGGGAAGATGGGAAGGCCTAGGTTGAGGTTCGCCTCCATATTCCTGGGGGACCTTTGATAAGTGATAGGGTCTCCCTAGACCTCAGACCCTTGCTTCTCGGGACAGATGGAGCAGCAGAGGGGGCAGTGTGTACAGTGGTCACAAGGACAGTGGGAAGCTGGGCCAGGGGGGTAAAGTGGGCTCTGCTCAGCCACCACAGAGGACTGTGTGACATTCTTCAGGTGACCAGTGGGTGCACCCTGCATTCCCAGGAGCTTGCTCGTCGCCCACCTAGCCAGGGTCTCAAGGTCACAGACCTGGTGTGCAAGAGTGGCTTCTGCAGCTTCTCTCTTCTCGTCCTGTCAGCTGGGCGAGGCCCCTGGCCCTCTCTGCTTGTTGGAATTCTACTGAAGATGGGCTTTTAACTCTTCCTACTCACGGGGCCGTGGACTTGGGAGGTGGCTGCTGTTCCTTTCCTGGTAGATGTTGCTTGTTCTATGTATTAATGAACAGGAACGTAGGAATGAATAGTTTCTTAAGGGTCATTTTTATACTTTTCAACAAATCCACCTGCCACCTTACGTCACAGTCACTCCTCAGTATCTGGGCATTGGTCCCAGGGACCCTCCAGTGCTCAGCCCCTTCTGTGAAGTGGTGCAGTACTGGCATGTAATCTGTGCACACCCTTTCTGCGTTGCTGGTAGTTTGGATCAGAAGTGTATACCAAAGCCCAGGTTAAAGGCTTAGTCCCCCCAACCTAGCACTATTGGAAGGGGAAGGAAACTCGGAAGACAGAGGACATCCTGGGATGTCTTCCAATCCCTGGGGACATGTCCTTGAAGGTGAGAGGGGGACCCCACCGGTTCCTTTCTCCTTTTCACTTCTTCCATATGAAATGAACAAGTTTCCTCTGCCGTGTGCTCCCCATCACAATGTACTTCCTGACCATAGGCTCAAAGCAACAGGGCCAACTGGTCTTGGACTGAATCCTCTAAAATTGTGAGCCAAAAGGAACCTTTCCTCTTTATAAGTTGATTGCCTCAAGTATTTTATTACAATGATGGAAAGTTGACTAATACACTAATACGATGTAAATGTATGTAAATAGTACAATATATTGCATTGTTTAGGGACCAATAATGACAAGGAAAAATGTTGGCTTATGTTGACTGCAGGCACTAGGCAGTCAACATAAGTTTTTTTGACCCCTGGTTAGTTGAATCTAGATGCACAATGCACAGGTACAGAAGGTTGACTATATATTATTTCCTTGATCTTTTCCTTAAGTTGACTTCTTATAAAATAATTTCCTGCTATAATCTTAAAAGATGAAATTTGTTTCTACTGCACCTTTTCTCTATTTGGATGAGGTTCAGAACCGTGCTCATTTTAGAGTGCACATATCAGAGGCAGTTAGGGTGTTCGCTGTGCTTTGGGGTCACCAACCTCTCTGTTGCGTTCAGTGCCCCGGAAGAACACTCACCCATTACATCATCACGCCTCGTTTTTCACACCCCTTCGTTCCCTGGAGAATCTCTAATCTGCATTCTTTGTCCACAAGTTCATCTGTGCTGGGTGTTGGGTATTAAAGGACCAGTAGGGCACATGGCTTCTTCTTCCACTTCACATGACATTTCACGGTTCTTTGCACCGGGCACGTGTGGGTACCTGGGTCCTGGTTGGGGCTGGCCGGCTCATTGCAGGGCTGGACTGTTCATTTGTCAGTCTCACCTGTCAGTGGCCTCGAAGGTCATTACCACCTTTTCCGTCACAGGTGTCCGTGTGGACACAAGCCTTCGTTTCTCTTGGGCAGATAGGAGTGGTGAGAAATTGCAGGATCATATGGCCTGGTACACTTTCTCCAACTCAATACACAACAATCTTAGTTTATTAAAAGTTGTCATTCTACTAAAATCTCTAGGACCATCGGTGGCAGAAATGCTGCAATCTAAAAACACCGCAGCAGCCCTCGCCTGGCCCTCCTAAGGCCACTTGCCCTGAGAGCCAGTCTGGGCTTACTTACCTGCCGCCCCTCAGGCCTCCCAGCCATGCCCCATCAGCCGCAGCCGTGCCAGACCCTGCAGAAAACCCTGGCCCAAGCTCTGCATCCCTCCGGCTTCCTTTCCCCCGACCCGAGTCTCCCCACCCACGGAGGCTGAGCTTAAATCTGCACCTGGATCTCGATCCTGTCTTCCTGCTGGCTTTCATACATTTTATGTTCCTGTAATGTGGAAGAGTGAGAGGAGGAAGTGACTTGCTTACTGATGGCTTTGAAGGGCGATTTCATAGCAATGTTGTGTTAGACTTATTAAGTACTGCATGACGTGGTGCTGTAAATAAACGGATGGCCCATAAGACAATATGTTTGAGTTACAAGCTGAGCTTTTCCACTTTCATGGAAACTCTGGGTTGGCTCTGTTTGTGCATTTGGCTAGGACCACTGGAATTTCATCAGGTCTACCTCCCATCTTCCTTTGGATAAAGCTTTTTAGCTTTCTTTGTTTTCACTGCACAGAATAATAATAAATGATAACAATAACAACAATAATAATAGCAACTATCAGGTATCCCCAATATTTTTTTAAGTTTTTTTTCTTTCCTAGCAAAGGTGTAACACAGGGACTCCTTCTCTAGAGGCGGTGATTTGCCTATCAGGGGGAACAGCAATTTTTTTTTTTAATACCTTTATTTATTTATTTTTTTATGTGGTGCTGAGGATCAAACTCAGGACCTTGCATGTGCTAGGTGAGCTCTCTAGTGCTGAACCACAGCCCCAGCCCAAGATATCCCCAATATTGACCAAAGTATTTTACCTGCTGAATTTCTTTAAACAATCGTAGTGATACTGTAGATCAGCAGTGTCCGTTATAGGAGCCACCAGCCATATGGGGACACTAGGAATTTGAAATGTACCTCTCCAAACTGAGTCACATTTGTATGTACAAATGGCACAGATTTCAACAGCCTAATTTAAAAAAGAATGACAAACACCTATGAAGATTTATGTTAATCAAATGTTGAAATGCTATTTGATTGATATTACATAAAGAATATATATTATTAAAATTAGGGCTGGGGTTGTGGTTCAGTGGTGGAGCGCTTGCCTAGCATGTATAAGGCACTGGGTTCAAACCTTAGCATCATGTAAAAAAATATAAACAAATACAATAAATTATTGTGTGTATCTACAACCTAAAAATATTTGAAAAAAGAATATATATTATTAAGGTGAACTTCACCTCTTCCTTATTTACTTTTTCTTAATATGGCTACTAGAAAACTTAAAGCTATATGTATGGCCTGCATGGTATTTCTGGTGGGAAATGTTACTGTGGATTAGTATGTGTGACATTACACACACACACACACACACACACACACACAAACACACATATTATCTCCATTTTACAGGTTGAGAAATTGAGGTTTGATTTCCAAATCTCAAGTCAGTCAGTGGTAAGAGTGGATCTAGTATTCAAGATCAGGTTGGCTGACTTTTATTATCCAGGATGCTCTATTCAGTTGGTGGTAAGTACAACCTATAAGGTGAATGCAGGTATCAGCCCCTCTCTCTTCACCTGATTAGCAGCTCAGTTTGCAGTAGACATTCCTTTTCAGGACCTGCAGCAGTCATTACAACATCAGCCCCAAGATTCTGTACTGACCTGTCCCTACTCCGGATACCCTCTCTCCATGACAGAGGGTAAGTTCTGCTCAGCCAAAGTCACCTCACGTCACAGCACACCCGTCACCAGACCTCAGCAGCCAGCATTCCTATTCTCTTTGCAGTTAATTCTTGCGAGTGAGCTTATTCTGGAGGTACCCAGGGTCAAGACTGGACTGAGCACCTGGTCTTGATTCGTACTTGAATAGAACGTCCCAGTGGCCATTTGGTCCCCACTCCTGCTGCAGAGTCTGTCCTGGCTACCCAGAGGACTCTTTCATAACCAAACAGAGCAGCCAGGATGTCAGGGTGGCAGCTAAGCCCCTGTGGTGAAAGGGCTACGTGGGAGTGCATGTGAACAGTTTCTGAACACAAATCAGCTCCACACCCCACTGGCTCCTCCCTCCTGCCTCTGCCTTCCTTAACTCTGGAAGGAGGCAAGCGGGTAGAAATGTCCTACTCCAGGCAGGTCAGTGCTACTGGTGTTCCTTTTGCCCAGTGAGAGGGAGGTCTGGCACAGGCTGACTTCCTGCTCCTGCACGGGGGTGAGGATGGGGGTGTTCCAGACACAGTCTGCTCCTGGTGCATCAGGGACGTCCCCTGTCGGGTGAGCAGCCTCCTCCCCATTGCTCCAGCAGGAACCTCAGCAGCTCAGTGGAAATATTTCACCGACTCAGAGCTCTCCCCCTCCCTGATCTGAGCAGCAGGCATCCGGCACAGAACAGTGCCCTGGGGAAGGCTTCTTCCTTTGTCAGGAATACTGGAAAAATACCAGGGACAGAGGCAAGCAGACGCAGGCCTGAGAGGTACCCAAGAGTCCCAGGTGCTGACTGAGGCATCTTTCCTCAGGGTGGGTCTCAGGAGACCCTTAAGGGGAGGCACTTAGGAATTTGTTAAAAATGCACATTTAGGGGACTCCAACCCAGACCTACTGAATGAATCAGAGTATCTGGGCTTGGAACCAGGGTAGGTGAATTTTGAATAAGCTCCCGGGTGACTTAGGTACCTACTAACATTTTCCAAAGATGACTATAGGGAGACTTCATAAGTGCAGGTTAAAACCATCCTAATTCCAATAAAGTTAATTGTTAATTAAATAAACGCATGGACCCCAATTCATAACTTTCATGTTGGGATTCTTTCCTCATGTCCAGAGGCACCATGTACTAAATGAGTAGCCAGGAATGTGAAAATGAATTATCTATTTATTTTCCCAGCTGACTTGTCCTTCCCAGTAAAACTGTGGCAATCACGCTCATTGGGCAGAGAGAGAAATCTCTCCCCTGTCCTCCCCAATGCAGGAAGCAGGAAGCAGTGATTTCACGTGTATATGATGCTTAATAATTAACCATGGGCACAGAAATTTGCATGGGCGTGGAGAATGGCCATTCTCAGTCAGTGAACTTGTGTTTCCTGTTTATCAAATGCAGGGCTTATCCCTGACCTTAAGTAAAAGATGGAGAAGGAGGAAGAAGAGGGATAGATGGGAAGGGTGCATATCCTGGAGGTAGACGGGGGCCCTGTATTAAACACCAGTGCTCTTCTTACTGAGAACAGCTAATGTTTATTGAGCAATGGCTGTTTCTTGCATTAATGACATGCATTAATGTCTCCAAATTAATCCTTCAAAATAGCCCTGTGCTCTTTTGTCAGCACAGTGTCAGTTTGCATCACCTGTGCCAGGTTCTGTTTATTAGAAGCTAGCCCAGGTACCATTCTTAGCTGCATTATATAGATAAAAATCTGAAGGTACAAGCTGGGCATGGTGGCACTCCCCTATAGTTCCAGTGACTTTGGTGGCTCAGGCAGGAGGATCGTGAGTTCCGGGCGAGCCCGTGTCTCAAAAAATTAAGAGGGCTGGGGAATGTGGCTCAGTGGTAAAGTTCAATTGGATTCAATCCCCAGTACAAAAAAAAAAAAAAAAAGTAGAGTATTGTTTTATCAAATCTCTCAGCACATTACCCAAACAAGGAGTAGACCTGGGCTTCGGAGCATGACCTGGTTGTCTAAAACCTAGGCTTTTTAACCCACCCTCAGTAATTGTAAAGGAAACACTGGTATTCTTCTAGTAAATCATATAAATCCTTCTGATACCATTGACAGAGGAGAGATGGAAATCAACATTGACCAGAGGCCCACAGATGCTATAATCCTGAGCGATGATATCCGTCGTGGGTGAGCAGAACTCCCCGGAGGTGGGGTGACCGGCCAAGATCATCCTTGACAGGGCCATGGTGACGGCTCAGGCTTCTAAATGAAGCCAGGGCCCCTTCCACAGAATTTTCCCTTTGTCAGGGTCCAAATGGCTTGTTTGCATTTATCTTAGAAAGTTAGACATATCCTAGAAAGTAATGGGGTGGCGGAGGCTCTTTGTCTCAGTTGCCTAGAGCCTTCTTAACTAAGTGCCACCCCCTGGGAGGCTGGAGACATGGAAGTGTGTTCTGTTGCGGGGTGGGGGACTCCGTGTCCTAAATCCAGGCGCTGGAGTGGAGTGCTGCTCTGGAGGCTGTGGGGGAGACCCTGCTCCCTGCCTTGTGGCTTATTTCCAGAGGCTCCCAACGTCCTCCCTCCCCGGGCTGTGGTGGCATCACCTCAGCTTCTGCCCCTGTCACCTCAGGGTCTCCCCCTCTGTGTCCATGTGTGACATCTCGTGTTCTTATGAGGACACTGTCATCAAGGCTTACTGTCAATTCAGAGTAGTTTCATCTGGAGATTCTTGATTCAGCCATCTCTTTGGAGGACATTTTTAATCCTTTAAAATCACGACCAGAACATGGATCCAGGGAGCAGGGAGTGTTTGTGCCTGTGTGGCACCAGGGGTGAAGTTGGCGCCTGCACATTTGGGGTCCATGGGCCTGGCTCTACTCCTCGCTCATCACCAGCCTTGGAACCTGGAATAAGGGCCCCCAGTTCCACAGGTTGTTACTTTTCCTTTAGGAAATATAATAATAATGATGTAACTAGACGCAGCGTTTTCTATTCCATGTTACAGATTCCCACTCACGGAGCACACGTGCTCGGACTCACAGCTCCTGTGGGTCCCGCTGGTGAGACAGCTCAGCTGTGCCTCTGTCCAGGGTTTTGCCACTGCACTGAGGTGTCAGGTGGACTGTGTCCTCCTCTGGGGCTCAACGGGGCAAGGGTTTTCTCCCAGCTCACTTGGGCTGTGGGCACCATTTTTTTCCCTGTGACTGTGAGTGGGAGGTGTTGGCTCATGTGGCCTGTGGACAAAGGCCACTCTCGGCTCCCAGAGCCACCCCTGTGCTTCCTACATGGACTTTTTCATAGTTCCTTTCATAGCATGGCGGCTTGCTTCTGCAAACTCAGCAATGGAGAGAGTAATATATGCACACATACTCACAAACATATAAATATGTATATTATTATAAAATATAAAGATAATATAATAATGTGATATATAATATAACAATAATCACATAACCTTTAGAACCGTAAGCACAGTGTCAGTTTTCGTCACCTTTGCCGGGTTCTGTTTATTAGAAGCTAGTCCAGGTCTAACCATGCTCACAGGGAGGTCATTACACAGGGTTTGGACACCAGAAGTCAAGGCTCATTGAGGGTCACTTTCAAGCCTGTCTGCCTCTGAGCTATCGGATGACCGGGGAGGTGCACAAAGCTCCCAGCACAGTGTCCACACCCCTTAGACGGTGAATGTGACTCCTATTAACGGGCAGCTGCAGTTCTTATCAGGGTCGATCACTGCTCTTGGTTTCAGGGCAGCACATGTCCCCACCCAGGCTGTGCCTTCACCACCCGCCTGCCACACGGAGCACCCAGAATACTTGGAAGCCGTGGCCCTTGCTGTGGTGGGGGAGGTCTAGGGCACCGGAATGGACCTAAGAAAGGCCTGAATACCCTACGCCCATGTAAACTCTAAGTGGTTTGGAAACTGGAAATCCTGGCTTTGGTGCAGTGTTCAGCAGCCGCAGGGTGTGTCCTCTGGTGGCCTGGTGCGTGCTGATGTGTGGTGTGGCAGCAGCAGCAGTGGCGGCTGCCTGCTTTGGGTTCTGCAGCGAGCTCCTGCAGGCTGTAGGGCTCCTCCCTGGTTTCAGGGTGGCTGCCATCCTCCTGCCTAGGACCACGCAGTGCTCCTCCACTCTCAGCGTCCATCCTTTGTTTCTGTGTGTCTGTGTTTTGATTCCCAGGGGAGAGTTGGCTGGTTTGTCAAGCAGGAAGTGAGCTTGTGGGGATTTTTCTCTTTCTGACTGCTGGGAGCATTTGAAAGCTCTTGGGGAAGCATGGTCACCTTGTCCTGCAGGGACTGCAGGTACCAGATCCAGAGGCCTGTGTTCATCTCAGGTGAGGTTATGTTAGAGGGCCACAAAGCACCATCTGGCTGCCACTTCCATGCCCAGGTGTGCCTCAGTGACGATGCACAAGGGCCCCCCCTGTCTGTACTTCCTAGCACTCATCCTGGGTGATGGCTGGTTGTCACAGTCAAGGTTGTGACAAGACAGCCCCATGGAGATTTAGGGGGAGTTTAGTAAACAGGCTGCTTCTAAGTCTACAGGCAATTTACAAGGAGTCTATAGGCACAGCAGTGCCCTGGGCCATTAAAACAAGCTGTGATGTCCCTCCTGGTCCTGGAGGGCCATGAGACAAAGCGACTCCCAGGTCTCAGAAGGAGACGAGCCCTGGAATAAATACCTGGACTCTGCCTCTGGCTGCTGCTTCCCTCCAGGTGCTTACAGGACCCGGATGAAGGCTGCTGCTCTTCCTCCAGGGCCGAGGCCAGTGAGGAGAGGATGGGGGTGGGGGGGACTCTGCAAGGGTGCACGGAAGGTTCCAGCACACTCTCTGCACTTCACCCCTTCCTGGCCCCTCCTTCAGCCTGCAGAGAAGCGAGAAAGAGGCCGTTCCCAGGCTCCACTGTGCGGTGACTTAGCCTCCTGCTTTGGATTGACATAAAGGTCCGGCCACCACCAGCCAAGACACTTGACCTCTCTGAATCTCCATCTCCTCACTGACAAAATTCTTAATGCCAGCACCTCCCTCTTGGCCTTAACTGGTGAATAGTCCCACCCCACCGCCTTCCTCTGTGACGTCTCTCCGAAGCCCTTATGGACCAATAGACTCCGTTGATTTACCTGTGGCCTCACTCTCTCCTCTCCCCAGCTCGACTGCAAGTCCCCTGAGGGCAGGGGCTTCCGTGTATTTTGGGCACTGCCTGTCTCCAAAGGAAAGACCCGTCGCCAACATGGAGAGGCAGTCCATAAATATTTGGGGACATGAATAAATGATTCCATAGAGGCACAGGTTGGGATCTAGAATACACGGAATGATATTTGATCAAGTGTTTGATAGTAAATACATCGAGGCTGATTTTAAATATGTAAACACTACCAGACGAGGAGAGAATTGGAAGTCCCCCAGGTAGGCATGATATTTGGAAATGGTGGAATTATCTTTTGAGAATTCCTTACAGGACACTAAAAAAAAAAAAAACAAAAACAAAATTCTATGATTCCATTTCTCTATTTTTTTTGTTTAATATCTACTGTGTATTTTTGCATAAATGACCTAATGTCACCTTAAGTTCATAGTCTTAGGGTCATAAGGCACCCCCATCCTTTCACTTGGTCTGCACCCCAAAACTGCAATGACCAGTGACAGCAGCAAGGGATCCTCCCCATGCAGCCTGTGCCAGAATGTCCCTTGCTGCAGGTCAGCTATGGGTACAAGGCTCAGCAGGATGAGGAAGTTGGTGACACTCTTTCAAGGACCTGATAGGCTCGGGTCTGGGAGGCTTTGGGGAAAACCCATGGTGGCACCCTGTGGGCTCGAACTTGGAAGCCACCTCACTTTCCTGTGCTCAGGGGTCTTTCCTCGCAGGGAGCAGGGGTCCCTTTGTCTTGAGGGCGTGCTGTGCAGCTGTGCATGTTTAAGGAAAAGTTCCCACTATGTTCTCCTTCCCCTTAAGAACTGGTATCAGAGAATACAAATCCGGGGAGTCAACTCCCAAATGCCTCTTCTGGCTCCCTTGAGTTCTTAAAAGTGGCTTTCCAATCGAGATCGTTCCCTCTCATGCAGATACAAAATGAGATAAACAGATGTAGAAATAAACATCCTTATGACTCTTCTTTATTGTCCACCTGGACACCCAGTGCCCTGTCCTTGTAGGTATCACCCCCTGGGGGTACTAATCTGCCTTGTTTCTGTGGATGCTGGAATGTTGGTGTCCCTCTTCCCTCTCCAAGCCTCTGGCCACCCCTCTGCCAGCTTTTCAATGGCTAATCCAGCACCCTCTGTCATTAACTCTCCAGTCCCTGAATCCACCTCCTTTTCTCTCCCCTGCACCTGTGGTTCTCTCTCTTGAGTTTGAAGAGGATTACTCTGGAGTTTGATGGGCCTGGCCTTCAGAATTTCTGGGTGGGACCACATTTTTGGTTTCCAACAGGTCCCTAGGACCTACCTCGGTGCTAGTCCACCCAGTGTTTAGAACCAGGCCCTCATGGAAAGCACTCTTCTGGACAGCCTTGTGTTAATAGGCTGTGGATCTTCTTGGAAAATCTTTCTCTGTTTTCTTTGCAGTGGACACAAGCTCCCAGAGTGCAGAGAATTCTTTGCCGTGCCCACAGCCCTCTTCAGCACCTAGGACAGAGCCTGACACACAGTAAGGGCTTGGTGAACACTGTTGTATGTTGAGTACTTAGGATGACGATGTGTTCACCTCTTGTCCCTGAAACAAGGGTGGATGGCTTCCAGGGCACAGCAGGAGGCTCATTCATCCCCCAGGTCTGTGCCCTGCACTAAGGCCTGATGGAGCCTCGTTTTGTCCTGCTGAATTGAGCCACATTGGAGAGCCAGAAACCTAAATCTGCAGGAAATAGAATGTGTGGATCTCACAGCAGATTACTTCAGGGCGGAAAATAATACCACCAGATATGACAGCTCAAGTTTCCTGAAGTTTCCCACTGAACCTCCGCTTCCCTACTGCAGTGTTGCCGTCCCACCCCATCTTCTCTGGATCTGTCTCCCCAGCTTTGGTGGAACTCCCTGCTGACTGCGAGCCATTGCTTGGCTTGGGCTGCTTTTGGTCCCTTCAGCAGATGGCATTGTTCTTAGCGTGTGTGGTTGGGGTTCTCAACGTTGGCTGCACATTGACACTGCGCGAAGAGTGTTAGAAAAGATGGAGGTTGGATTCTGCCCCCAAAGATTCTGATTTAATTGCTCTGGGGGTCCCTGGGCATCAGGAATTTTTAAAAGCTCACAGTCAAGGTTGCGAACCTTTGTGGTCGAGGGAGCCTGGAGAGAGCGTGGGGAGGAAGCAAGAAGCATCCAGAATTCAGGAACCAGCTAATGGCCCCTTCAGAGCCGAGGGTGGGACAGGGTAATGAAAGGGGGAGCCAGCAGCCCAGAACTCAGGGCATGCTTGAGGGAAGAGCCTTGAACTCAGAAGCAAGCTTGCCTAAATGCGCTAATTATGCACCGTCTTGTCTTGCCTAATCGTTTCATCTGGGGTAACCTTGTTGGCCGAAGGAGATTATAAATTCCTTGGGATCAGCGATGTGTTGGACGGTTACCCTATAGCTCCCAAGACTGCATTCATGTGGGATTCTTCAAAAATAACCCTTCAATGATTGAACAACCATGAGGTCAGATTGGTGAGCAGGAAAACATGGAGTACGTCCATCAATCGTGGCTGCGCGATTGTGTCTGTGTTTCATCTCCAATTATTTGCTTCTCCTCTTTTCTCCAATGTGAAAGCACAGAGAGAGAGAGAGAGAGAGAGAGAGAGAGAGAACGAGTGAGCACAATAACACAAAAATACCAGATGCTTAAAACCCCACCCGTCACAACAGAAACTTAGACACGGAGCCCAGTAAAACATCATTTGTCAGGTATGTGGGCATCCAGTCCCCAAAGCAGATGTCATCTCATGTCGCAGGGAGGAAGAGACGTTCGCAGTGCCGTGGTCCTTCACGCACACGCATGCATGAGTTCCAAGCGAGCAGACGTGAGCCAGTTAGGAGGATGCCAGGGAAGCAGCCGCTTGCCCCAGTCCCCAGCCTCGTGTTTAATTCACGGATGCACACTGCAGCTCCTCAAGACCCCATTCACCACCTCTCCTCTCCTCTCCCAGGCACCTGCTACCGTCAGAGCAAATGCATCCCGTGCTTTGAAGCCAAGTGTATTCTTAAAAGCTGGGCTCCTGACCTTCCCCATGGAGGAAAAAGAAAGAGGGCTGAGGGTTGAATTGGGGATAGGAAGCTGGGGACAGTCCACCTCTTTGGTACTTGGAGAGGATTTAGCTCCGGATTTCATTTCCTAACATGAATGTGGGCAGGGTTCGAACACCAGAGCTGGCCACAGAAGCCAAGATGAGATGCACAAGCAAAGCTGATGCCCCGCCAGGTAACAGCAGCCCTCTGGTCTGTATCAGAAGCATGCTTTTCTGTATTCTAAGCAGTTTTTGACATAGTGTTTTGCTTTATTGGAAGGCGCAATGCTTTCAGAAGGCCTAAAAATCCAGTTATGACTATAGCTGTGAGGGAAAAGGTCTGCATGGGGCCAGGGAAATTTAATTTTTAGCTTAAAAAAAAATACCACCAAATTCAATTTTTCTCACATTTAGGGATTCTTCGAGTTACATCCAGCTTGCATAACCAGTATATTAGAAAATGTGTTACGATGGGGTTATTTTTTTAACACATTTATTATTTATGAAATGCAGAGGAAAATAGTTAGAAATGATTGTTTCAGGGAATATCCTGTAGCTTTTTTTATTGTATTCAAAGAAGTTGCTCATGCTGTTTTAATTCAAACATTAAAAGTTAAATCTCTTTTCATCCTGACCTACATTTTTAAAACGCTGCTTTAGCCCTTATTATGAGGAACAGAAAATGCGCGGAAGGAAAATGCACACTGTGGGTTTCTGGGCCCGTGGTCTGCCAGGCATTAAGATGATTCTTGCCAACCTGTCCAGGAAGGAACGGAGCGAGGCCTCTCTCCCCAGCATCCTTGCCCAGCCCCGTCCCCCAAAGCTCCAGCCCACCACCTGTTCTTGAGGGATGGGATGCTCCCCGTCAGCCCCCCAGTCTGTGCTGGGTGGTCAGGGGAGGGGAGAGGCATCAGCACACGTCTGACCTTAAGGGAGTGGTTTTGAGAGTATTCAGAGAACTCCTCATGTTCAGCCACAGAAAGCCAACATCCAGACTCAAAAATGCACAACGGATTTCAATAGGTGCTTCTTGAACAAGGACGTACCAATAGCCAGCAGGCACAGGAAAAGGTATACGGCATCACTAATCCTTAGGGAAATGCCAATCAAAGTTGTAATGAGAGACCTCTTCACACCCACTAGGATGACTACCATTTAAAAAAAAAAGTGGACATAAGGTTGGTGAAGATGTGGCAAAGCTGGAGCTAGGTGCATGAGCCCATGAGCTAGCTGGAGCCCATGTAGCTATATCCATGTTATATTGGTTGGAAATATCATGGAATATATGAGCTGTCTAATGCTATGAGACGCATCAGACAACCAAAATAATATGTATATAGGAAGTGCACAGAGGTTCCTCACCAAAAGTCCTGCCCATCAGTGGTCCATCAACTCCCTGTTAGGGTTTAGGCCTCTAGGCCAAGAGAATTGAACTCAGGGACTTGAACAGATTTCTTTACACCCACCTCCACAGCGTCACCATCCACAGGAGCTGAAGCGTGGAAACGACTTGAGTGTTCATCAGCGGACGGAGGGATGAGAAAACGTGTGACATAGGAGTGAAAGGGTACATGACTTGGAAAGATCTAAAAGGAGTGACGAAAGAGGCATGTTCGGAACACTTTCCAAATGAGCCTTCGTTTTCTAGAGCCCCAGATTTGTATGCAACATTTACCTCTTTTGTTCTCAAGAGGCAAATAACTGTGGTTGTTTCCTTGGTCACCATAGAGTACCACCACCCCCAAAACACGCGTGTCTGAGTGCCTAAGCGGCACGGCAGTGGAAAGCCAGGGCTGCTGTCCCTGCTGGAGACAAGGCCCTTCCTCCACGCCCAGCGGACAGCTGAGGCAGGAGGGGAGGCTGGTAGGTGGGCACCTGGGGGGGAGGAGCCAGGGCAGGTGCCTGACAGCGGCAGTGCGGAGGCTGTTGCGATGCTCCTGTGCCACCCTCAACAGGACAGGGAGGCTCGTGAGCTTTGGGTCACAGCACAGGAGGACTTAGCTGCTGCTGCCTAATACAATAGCACAGCGACTTGAGTCAGCTCCTTATTCCGGACTGAAACTACTGCTCTAGGAATTTCTTAAGGCAAGAAGCCTGGAGGAGAGATTCTGGCACAACCAGTACACCATCTCTTGGCTTAAGCCACAGGCCCTCCAAGGGCGACGGGGTCCTGTGTTGGGTGTCACATGGAGGACTTCCTTAAACCACATGAGCATCTCGGCTCAGGCCCCGGGTGAGGGACCTGGGGGACACTGAGCATTACGTTCAACTTACTAAATTCTTTTATCATCCTAGTACAGCTAATAATAACTAATGCCTGGCTTGGAGACCCAAGCTTAGAATCAGGGGTCAGCATGGATGCTGGAGCAGGGCCGTTATTCAGAGTGGTGGATTCAAACTCTGCCTGACACTTTCCACCTGTAAAGGGGGAACCGAGTAACTCCCCCTGCGTAGAAGATGCTTAGAAGGGTGCTACTGCCTGACTTCCAAGACGGCATCTTGATGAAGGAGAGATCCCTCTCCTTTCTCTCTCTGTCAATCTTCTCCTGCGATAGCGAATGATTGTGGTTGTCTTAAATCACAAAGTTTGGGGGATGATCTGTCTCATAGCATTAGACAGCTCATATATTCCATGATATTTCCAACCAATATAATCCTCTGCCATCCTTAAATATTCATAAGTGCATACCTTACCCCCCCACTGTTCATGTACGGACACACACACACACATACACACACACACACACACACACACACACACACATAGACTTTGCTGATGACTTATCCCCAAATTTAACCTGGTTTTTCAAAGTTTGATGAACAATTTCGAAAATTAGATGGGCGGCTGAGAGATTCCTCCTCTCTTTAGTCTGAAGGATGGGAAAATGCCGTGGGGAGGTTAGGTGGGTAGGCAGGGGACAGTGAGCTTGTCTCTGTGCACACCGTAGGATGGCCCTGGTCTAGATCCTAGCAGGAGCAATGCTATTCTGCACATCAACTGCTAATGGAACCCTTGGGTTTGTGTGACAGGGGACCAATCTGTGCCGATGTGTAAATACGTCTGCTTTGCTTACACTCAGGACCTGACTGCCTATCTGGGGGTTAATGAGCTATGTTTGGATAAAGGCGAGGGGTGTCTTCTCTATGCACAACGGTGTTTTACTCACATCAGGCTGACTCCGGGCGTTTTCTTAGATCTGAGGTTTGCTTTCTGCTGGGGGCTGTGGGTTCAGCTCCTGTGCACATGATGGATGCTGGCCTTAATTTGGTGTGTTGCAGTCGTTGTGAGCTCTGGTAGGATATTACCTTAAGGATATTCTTTTGAATATTAAATTAGAATAAATTAAGGCATGCTGCATATTAAGCCTAAATCAGAGTTGAGTAATTGCCTTCCATTTTATGCCACAAAGTTTGTTGGAAATGCAAGATATTTGTTTTAATTACCAAGTTGTTGAACTGACTCTCAGTGAGCATAGGCACAGATACAAATTAAAAACAAAACAAAACAAAAAAAAACTTTTGGCTTAGAAAACCCTAACTTGATCCATGTTATTGGTGCCCTCCTATGATCTTTATTTTCTTTCTCCATCTTGCATTTGCTAGCTGACTCCCTCTCATGTGTCCAGTGACATGCCTTGCTCCTGGATAACATAAGCGCTACATTTTTTTCATGCTTAATCCTTTTCTTAGTACTCTAGTCTAAGGACTTGACATGCTTATAAAATGTGCCCAGAAGCACAATAAAGCAATTATACTATTCCTCCCATTTCATAGACACAGAAACCAAGACTGAAGGAGGATAATGTTAAACTAACCTTTCAAAACCCTCATACAACTAGGGACAGGATATGAATCTGGAAATTCTAAGTTCTTGCCTCTATGCCATATTGACAGTGTGAAATAGATTAAGATGTTGCCTCTTTGAGTTGATTTTAAGCCAGTCTCTGAAATTTTCAGGACCCATGAGTCAGTAATGTCATCTTTTCAATGTTATCCAAAGTGATGCTGTTTTCCCCAACTTTGTATTCTGGAAAATTCCAGAATTATCCATAAGATATCAGAGAGAAGAGTGCAGTGGATTCCCAGGGCCGCTCACCTGCATGCAGCCAAGGCCAACCTTAAGCCAGTCCTGTCACCCTCCTGCTGCCTTTCACCACTCCTCCCGCAACCACCGAACACACCGGATTCTCTCTCTTGAAGCAGATCTTTTTCTCTGTTGCTATTGTAATATGTGTTTCTAAGGAAAGGACTCTAATGAGCCTATTTCATGATGATTTTGGCCAGATGAATTTGCTGGTAGAAGCTGCAGGAGTCAGATTCCTATGGTACAGCTTCATTAATATGATATTTGGAAGGGTTGACTTTGGAGCTCTCCAGGGACAGGGGAGCTGGCTAATCATGATCATCACACCCCTGTCTCCTAGTTACTCACCTCTATGAAGACACTGTGTTCTAATACCTGAAAAATAAATCCACACGTAGGCATCTTGAACTACTTGGGTTTATTGTTAAAAAAAAAAAAAATTAGTGTCTGGATTTGCTTTGTTCAGGCCCATTCCACCCATATCTAGATTATGTCCTTTTCCTATCAGCCCCATGTGGCTTGCAAATATCTGTACTAATCATACCTGCCTGGAAGCACATAGCGTGAGAATGCCAAGTGTGCCCATGCTCAAAATGGCGGCAGTAAGGAAGCTTGTGCAGACCGTGTGGGATGTCTCTTTGCACATATGTACCCAGCTTAAAATGATTGAGTTTGTCCCCAACTCCAAAGTACCACCGTTTTTGAAAGAATACCAAACACATGCTATTTTTTCCATGGAGCTGAAGTATAGCAGATTCTGAATGGAGTTAAGAGAAGCTAAGGTGTTTGCTTCTTTGTATAGCATAGCTTTGGTGATTACACTATTTATATCTACCTATGTTGGTCAGCTTTCTGTTATTGTGATAAAAAGCATCAGATAATCAAATTAAAAGGAGGAAAGGTTTATTTTGGCTCCTGGTTCAGAGGTTTCATTCCAAGGCCACTCGGCCTATTGTTTGGGGCCTGTGGTAACACAGTGGAAGATATGGAGAAAGATGACTGTTTACTTCATGATGGCCAGGAAGTAAACACAGAGAGAGAGGAAGGGTCCAGGGCTGCGATAGCCCTTCAAGTCCTCCCCTGATGACCTCACTTCCCCCAGTTGGCCCCTCCTCCTAAAGGTGCCACCACCTGGAAGAGAGCACCCAGCCTGGCCCCAGGCCTTTAACTGTGGGCCTTTGGGGGACATTTCAGACCCAAACTATAGCGACTTGCCTCTAGATCAGTCCGATGGGTAGTGGTGACCGATTAAGACCGCAAACAAGCCAGTTCACATCCAGACTATTCTCTTTGAAGACCAAAACTGCCAGAGAAATCTTAACCCTCCCTGCTTTGTTGTCTGGAAATGGCTGACAGGTAGAATGGAACCTTCTTCCATGATCTGGAGTCACAAGAAGCAGGAAGAGTTTGGGGTTAATGGTTGGAGGGTCTGTGTGGCCTCTGCTTTTTACAGGAACTCCAGGGGGCGAGCATTTTGCCTCTGAGCTTCAGTTTTTGACATTATTAAATGGGAGTATTAATGTGTGTGAATCTCCCTGAGTCACCATGAACATACAGGTAGAGTCTGCAAATACCTGAGCCCTCGTTGCTTTTAGGCAGCCCTGGCAAACATCGCATAGGGCACCTTCCTAGTCAGCCTGGACGCAGCTTTGACGCTGGATAGCCCCACGCACCACACCACTCCACTGCCTGTCCATTGGAAGTACCTGCGGGATGGAACAGATGCGTTGGCCCTGCACTTAATGGAATGATGGGTTTATAAAAACTTTTTTTTTTTTTTGCAGGGGGCAGTAACTAGGGATTGAACTTGGAGGCATTCAACCACTGAGCCACATCCCCACATCCCCAGCCCTGTTGTGTATTTTATTTAGAGACAGGGTCTCACTGAGTTGCTTTTGCCAGGCTGGCTTTGGACTCGTGATCCTCCTGCCTCAGCCTCCCAAGCTGCTGGGATCACAGGTGTGTGCCACCGGTGCCTGACTATAAAGCCTTCTATTAAGACAGCTTCCACCATAGCTGTCATTGTGATCATCACCATTAGAAGGTATTCACTGGATGCTGTCATCAAGTCTGGACAGACAGACATTTACCCACATAATAGGCAGTGAACTTCTCCTACCTGTTTCCCACCTGCAGTCCACCTTCCCAGACAGGATTGGAGTATTCTGCCTTCCCTGAGCTCTATACTCTCAACCTTGGACTTACCACCCTGTTTCATTTCATTTCCTGCACATTCACAAATACATATTCCTGCATGTACACATGTATGTGTATGTTTATAAACACATACACATTTATATTCCTGCACGTTTGTATATGTGTTCACCTAGCAAGCATCCTGGGGACAAAGAGGTAATGCACAGATTGTGGAACGAAAGTGTGATTCTCTTCTTTCCATGGGTAGAAATCACCTAAGGGCCACCACTAACTCCTGAGGAAATCAGCCTTTCTATTCTCTGGTATCCTCCCTCCCAAGTAAATGGGAATTGAAGACAGTCTAAAATATTACCAGAAAGACTAAATGAACAGAGTACACTGTTATTGTCAGAGGTTCCTAAACTCCCGGAGCTGCATCTGTGATATGGGAATATCCAACCAGCAGGTAAATAAGGCACATACCTAACATTCTAGCAGTAGTGAGCTGTCCACTAATGTGAGCTTCCACATCTTCCCATTTTCCAATGGTTATTTGTGGAATAAGTTTTAGTAATATAATAAATTTTTATATGTAAAATATTACATATCAAAAATTATATACTGTGTATTCAATATATATGAAATATATATAGTACATATTTACATACTATAAAATATATAAAATTTTTAAATCCTTTATATATATTTTTAGTTGTCAATGGACCTTTATTTTATTTATTTGTTTTTATATGTGGTGCTGAGAATTGAACCCAGTGTCTCAGGCAATTGCTTTACCACAGAGCCACTTCCCCAGCCTGCTATAAAATATATTTATAAAATATATATATATATATATATATATATATATATATATATATATATATATATATATATATATATTACACATGTACTATGTATAAAATATGTGTGTATGTGTGTATATTTTTTATATAGTCTGTCTTTAGTGTAATAAATGTGTTTCATGGCGTGTAAACCAAATTCCAGAGTTATTCATGATGAGCATATGGTGTAGGTGGTGAAAGATAAATGTCAAGGCTCTTGGCAATTTACTATTACTGAATTCTACTTCATAAGCATATTGTTTAATCAAAACTCCCATTTAAATGAGACAGTGCAAATGGCATGGGTGATATTTAAAGTTTGCATAATCTACACCATCTTAGCCGTTTTTGTATAGAGAAGTGGCATCCGTCAATGGGAGGGGCTCGGGCATGGAGCCCTGTGCCCTGCAGTTGGGACGGGGCTGCTTCAAAGTGCTGTGGCCAACCTGAATTGTGAGACCTTTCAACACAAAAGCTCAGACTATGGTGCCCTTTCCCCTTGGACAGTCCCAGGGACCTAATGATTTTGTACTGGCTAAAACTCCTCTGATCTCCTCTCCGTCCACACAGCAAAAGCTGATAAAGACGGCCCAGGTCAACAGTGAGGAGGGAGGAGGAACTCTTGGACCCTCACCTGAAATTCCTCTCATCTGATCATTCTCTTGAAGGGAACCAAAAAAATATATAAATGGGTGTCCAGGGACTCTGCGTGTGTGTGTGTGTGTATGTGTGTGTGTGTGTGTGTGTGTGTGTGCGTGCCTGTGCTCATGAATATTCATGTGGAGGCTGAAGAGGCCCTGAGCAAGTGGGGAGAGTCCTTGTTGGAATTTCATGACTCTGGCTTACTGGAGACCACACGCTTATCTTGGCCCCTTTCTGTGGCCCCTTGCTTCCCTAACCTCCTGATGAGTGACAGTGGCTTGGATCCAGTTGGGAGCGACCAGAAGTGGTCAGCTTTTGGTGTATTTTGGAGACCTCTTAGGATACGTGGAGCTTGGGGCTTTTAGGACTCTGGAGCTTGGGGCTTTTAGGACTCTGGTTGAGCATATGGTATAGCGGGGCTCAAATGCCAATGCTTAAACACTGTCCAGTTTTCCCAGGAGTCTGGCTGTGCATCCCCACCAGAAGCCCGGATTAACCCCCTGGCTCCGTCCCTGGTTTCCAGGGAAGCGTTCTGCTTCTCTTATACTTGGTTAACCCTGCACCATATTCCGTCCTGGGGGAGTATCTCATCCATGAAGACTGGAGAGCCACCTGAGGACGGAAAGCTTTGGATGTCATGTGTCAGAATCCAGTTAGCACCTGCAGATGATTGGTGATGGCTGGCTCCTGGTGGGCGCTCCCAGCTCTCTGTCCTCGGGAATGAGGGCCAGCTGAGGACTGTCTGGCTGCTACCTTGAGAGCTCTTTCCTCCTCCCGGGTGAAAGGGTCCTGACTATTTTAACAGCACTTATTCTTAACATTCTTTGTCCTGCGTTCTAATGCATAATTCAGGACTGGCCAAGACAGAGCAGAGGCCAGCCCTGCACCCAAAATTCCTTTGCTTGCAGTCACACAGAAATGTGGGTGTAGTACATAGGAATGAGCTGTGAGGAAAAAAAGAAAAAAAAAAGGTTGTGACCTCAGACTGCTTTTAGAAAATCAGGCTGGCAGGAAGTTCCACCTGGGTCACTTAATCCACACGTGTCCTTGAGCCAGTTAAGTAACCTCTCTTAGCCTGTTACGCTGGTGATCATGTATACACCAGGGGGCTCACATGCCAGTGCTTACCTGGTTTTGAATGGTTTTCAGCAATCCAAGCTGGCCGGTTGCTGAACTGGACAGCTGTTCCATTTCTAGGTGGCCGTCTGGGAGTGCATGCCCAATGGGGCCAAAGTTCCAGCTTTTTTCAACAAAAGCTGAATATTTTGACTTTTAAGAGGGGAAATCTCCCACTCATCGCATTTTTTGGAAAGCACTTCATGGCCAAAGGAGGCTGACCCGTATGGGCCACCGGTTCACACTACTGACGTTTGCTTTGGGACAGTCTGCTGGTGCCTGCCTCTCAGCAGCTGGCTGGATTTCACCTCTGCTTTTGGCCTAAGGTTTTTGCTGGAGCTCTGGAGCTCACAGGTTTTGGGGTGCCTGGTAATTGGTGCACCCTGTCCCCACTGCTCCATGGGCGAGGATAAATGGATACCCTCTATAGGAGTGTATAGATACCCAGCTCTCCCTGCCTCTCAGACGGGATGACTTGAGATTTGAAGCCTGACAGGTGTTTCCAGTAAGGAACCAGATATGGCCACTATTTTAGGATCTGGGGGCCCCACGGTCTGTGAGCAACTACTCAGCTGTGCCACTCTAGCACAGAAACAGCCCCAGGCAAGAGCCGAGGGTGAGGCTGTGTTTCAGTGATGCTCTATTTACAAAAACAGTCAGTAGGCAAGATCTGGCCAGCTGGTCCCCAGTGGCCCTGGAGGACGATCTGTGTGTAAGCCCATGTTCTACACTGGTTCCCTGAGTTCTGTGCTGGGAATAAGCGCTTGCCCATGGGGGTAACTGGCTTGCTAATGGATTTTTTGTGGCCTAATTTGCTTCCCCCAGCTACTACTGATGAGCTACTTGCTTTCAAAATCTGGTCTCCAGAAACCTTGGAAGCTGCTATTTGAGTTTGGGTTTGAAGCCCTCGGAGTCTGTATTTGGATTCCAAGCCTAACGCTGTGGCTCTGAACAAGTGACTTGGCACCTCTCTGTACCTCCAGCTCTTCATCTGTAAATGAGAATGGATGATGCCAGGGCCCTTTGGAGGTGGGTCAGGAGTCCCTGATGGTGTGCGGTCTGTGAAGCTTCCGTCACGTAGCCTGGTGCATGACAAAGGTTGGATAAATGCAAGTGACATTGACTCTCAGTGTGATGGGTAGAGCTTGGGACTCTGCACCAGCTCCTGGGTTGTGTTTTAGGAATCTGTCAAAAGGACAAGCAAGACTCCTCCTTCTCTCTTCCTCACCTTCATTTTGAAGTAAGGTCACCTTCCCACGAGTGGGTGTGAGTTAACAGTCTCTGAAAGAGGATTCTGAGGGCACGTGGCTATAAGGGGGAACCCCAGGCCTTTCCAATCTTAATTGCTCCTACTGGTTCTTAGGAAAAGGAACAGATGGGAGGCCGGACGGAGCTTGTGTCTTCCACTGGCCTTCTTTCCGCCCGCTGGGAACATATGTTCTTGGGAAAGATGAAGGCAAACACTTCCATGAGGCAGAAGGAGATGTGAGATAAGAGGAATCCTGTAACCACACGCGTGACCTGGATTCTTGTCACCTCTTCCTACGGCCAGCCTATGGTGCAATGAAAACTGCCTGGGAACCAGAGAGAACTGGGTTTGAATTCTGCTCTGTCACCATTGACTGGGCAAGCCGTCACTTCCCTGAGCTTCCGGGACTGGAGCCTGGGAGGCTCATAAGATATCTTGCTGGGATTGATTAGAAATGTCTGAGATGGGGGCTGTGGCTCAGTTGGGAGAATGTTTGCCTGAAATGCCTGAGGCCCAGGGTTCAGACCTTGGTGCTGCAAATAAATAAATAATAAAGGATTGATGAGTGTGGGGTAGGAGGAAAGCATAGGTGCCATTTGTGTCTGGAGGGAGTGCCAGCTCCCTGTTGGACTCTTCTGCCTTCCAAACCTGTCTTTACTCTGCTTTGGTAGGCTTCTCCCTGGGGACCCATCCTTGCTATGCCGACCCTCTTTCCTGAGCGACTCACAGTCTCACATGCACACTCTTCCTGTTATCCCATTGAATCAGAGGTATTTGTTTGGATGACCGGTCCCTTGCCCCCTCCCTCCCAGATGTCCCTACCCCCGTGATTCATGACACGGTGTACATTGTGAGCAAAAGGTACTGATTCAGCTGCTTGGTATCCCCAGTGCCTGGCACAGAGTGGACATTCAATAAATGTTTGATGACTTAAATTGGATTGAAGCTGAACAAATAGAAAGTGCATTTGGCAATTATTCCCCGACTCAGGAACAAAGTGTGAGTTAGGAGACTGACTTCTGTAGCATGAAGATGACACCATCACATCCAGATGCTGGGAGTCTTGTGCAGAATTTCTGAGTCTCTCCCAGTGATGCAGAAAGGTGGGAGGCTCAAGCTAAATGGAGGAAGAGGGGTACTGTGGAGACCTGGTCATGCAGGAGAGGGGAGACAGGGACCATGGATCATGGGCAGCTGCCCTTCAGCTAAAGCTGCCACAGGAGGTCTCTGACACCTTCTGCTGGTGGGCCTGTTGCCTACCTCAACTTTGTCTCTGAACCCCTTTGTGAGATGCCAGGAGAGCACAGGTCACTCGTTCTTCTCAGGGATTGGCACAGCTCCCTGTGGGCTGGAACCTGAGGTGATATTTCCAGGCAGCTACTACTGCCTAGCAGACCACCCCAACACTGGGGCTTAAAACAGAAACACTCATTTATTTTGCCCAAGAATCTGGTGAGAGTGTCTGCTCAGGCCGGTAGTTCTCAATCAGGACCTTTGGGGGTGTTTCCAGAGTGGCTGGATCAGAGCTGGCTTTGAAGACTTCTTCACTCACAGCTCTGGGATGGGAAGACTCAAAGAATAGTACCTGGGGCAGCTAGTTTTTCCAGATCTCCCTCTCTCCTCCTCTCCCTCATCTCTCCATGTAGCTCTTTCTCATGGTGACTTCAGAGCAGCCAGACTCCTTAAGTCTAGTGGTCCTTCCATCTCAGGGTCTTCGTGACTCTGAGACACCAAGGTTGGCCCAGGCTCACCAGGAGGCACATGGACTCCACCTCTTGATGAGGAGAGGCAACGTCACGGAAGAACATCTTGGAGGAAAGATTCTAGTAGCTACTGCTGAAAGACACTAACCTCCATTCTTTCTGGAAACTGGCTTTTCCCCTTCACTCCTCGGATGTATGCTGCAAAGCACAGAGCCACCGCCGTGGACCAGCATGGCACCTCTGCAGGAGACATCCTTCATTGCCCTCCTTAAGGGGGAAGTATAGAACCTTTGTCTTTACCTGCACAGTTTGCTGGTTCTAGAAGAGAGACCTCAATAGAAAACTTTCCTGATCTCTGAAGGTGTCTCAAGAAACTGCTCTGGATTTATATGGGCAAAAAATAAAGCTCCAGTTATGACCACGTGGTTAACTTAGATCTTTTGGAAACTATAAATAATATCGTTGGAAGATCGATGCTTCCTCACCCAGCCTCGTGGTGTGTACTAAGCATCAGTACTCCCACTTTGCAGGTCAAGAAACCGAACCACGAGGATGACAGTGTTTTTGAAGGTGTTCCACTGAGTAAATTTTCTTAACTGAAAAAAATATATAACCACAATGACAGTATTCCTTTTTATTTGGCTAAGCTGGATGTGGGTCCAGGGCTTTCAGAATTTTGTAGCCCATAGGACAATTTTCTTTAAAGAAATAGAATAGAAATTAGGTACAGTTTAATAACTTTTAATATAGATATTATACTGTTCTACATGCACATGCTATTTATACCTCCTCTCTCTCTCTCTCTCTCTCTCTCTCTCAAGGATGGTAATAAGTTTTATAGACCTAGCTTTGAAGATCAAGGTTTCAAACAAATAAAAAGTAAAATAAAAAAATGTTCCCAGCAAGTGCAGTTCATATCCACTGCAGAGAAGAACACGGCTAATGGCCAAGTTGACTCTTTTACACTGGTGGCTGAAGCCAACTGTCTCTGTAAAGCTGATTTTTTTTCTTAATGGCATCCTCCTATGACAGAAGAAGAATCAGTTACTTATAAACTTGTCTACATTTTTACAAATCTGATGGGTTTTACTCAAAAGTCAAGACAAGATATTGAGCTCAGTGTGCCTATCACTCAAATGACAAGAAATAAAACTTCTCTGTCAATAAGGCTTCAGCCCAACATAGCAGACCACACCCCAAGTGACAGTCACCTGTGCAGGCATCTTTGAAGTTATATTTCAGATCTAGTAGCTGTGATTTATTTTGATGTCAAAAAGTTATTCACATATTTATGTAAAAAGAAAGTGGCAGATCAACAGCGTGCTGATCATGAAGGCGCTGTGTAATAAATCAGGGTAGTGATTCTGGTCATCTTGCCAGTTTCCACACAGAGCCTTGTTATTGATGGCATTTTAAGGTCTGAGGAGTTGATTTATCGTTGCAATAACACACTCCCATCCATTAGTAGTTCCGGCATGCCTAGATATGTCACTCTTTTGCATTTAATGATTGGCATTTTCTAAATTGCATGGCTATAAATTGTCAAGCAGGAACAAAACTCAGTTTAAAACATAATTTCATTGAAACATTGTTTTCAATAAACATGTGATAGTTAAGATATAATACGTTACTGGCATTGCCCGGTTTCTCCACCCCCATGAGAAATGAGTTGTATTCCTAGATTTGTTGAGCTACCTGGATGTTTAGGAACAACTTCCTTTTGCAGAGGGAGAAACTGAGGATGAAGAAGAAGGAAGAAATTTTCTGGGGGTGCATCTATGATATCACTCTCATTCATTTGGGGAGTTTTGTACAATTGTACATTTCCACGTCAACCCTTAGTCATGGGGCTGACCTCAGGCACCATGCCCTACAGGATCTTTCCAACTTTATAACTTTGAATCCTAGTCTCCTAAAGTAAGAAAGAATAGACACCGTAACCTTCCAAGGCTGTTGTAAGGTTCAAATTCAATGTGGAGAAAAGTCCCTTGGTCTTCAATGCTTGCCCTTGCGGGTGCCTGTGTGCCTACGCACACCTTTGGGCTAATTGATCAATTTTATGAGAATGTTGTTCTACATTCCACAAGTTAGAAGTCCTGAAAGTGATCACACTCTGGCAAAGTGTGAATCTCCTGGAATTCAATTAGTTCATTGCTTGCACTTTCAGAGGGCAGTTTTTCTCCTCTGTGAGCATCTCAGGGTAATATTGGTTTTATAGGCAGGCAGGTGTGTTCTCTTGCTCATGTGACAGCGAAAAGAGAGAGAAATAATAGTATTTGCCGTCCTCCCCATTCTCAGTGAGGATGAGGGCTCCTCTTGGATTAAGCTAGTTAACCTTTCTTTGGTTCTGCGGATCTGAGTGCCGCTGCAGGGGCAGGGGGTGGTAAATGCCCACTGCTGAGTCAGAGAAGATGGAGTGAGGGTGGGGTTGGGCGTGTGCTCAGGAGCTCTGCAAAGAGGCGGGAGGGTCCCCAGGGAGAAGGGCCTTTGCTGTTCACAGGGGGAATCTAAGAGCGATTTTAGGGGTCTCGCTGTGGATCCCCCGTCTGTCATCTCCCACGTTCATTATTCTCTGGGGCACTTTGGATTTCTTGTGACAAGCCTGGCTTCCGGCGGAGGGAGCAGACCTTGTTTGCTTATGGTTAATGTTTGGATTCTCCAAAAGTGAGCCTCATGCTGGACTTTTAAAAATTCTGTCTTTGATGGTTGGGGTGTCCATGTGTCTGGCATCTGGGTGCAGCGGGCTGGAATGACTCGGGGTGACCAGCTGTCTCTCTCTCACTGTGGCGTCTCCCTGTGGCTAGCTTGGGCTTCCTCACAGCATGGCGGTTACCAATTAGCTAGACCCCTAAGGCAGCACCTGGCTTCCCTCGGCACACGGTGTTCCAAGAACTCAAGGAGAAACCGTAGGTTGCCTGGCCTCAGAAGTCATGCGGCATCACTTCTAGCACCTTCTCTGGATGACATGGGTCGGGCTCAAATCCAGCGTGGGAGGGGACCCCTCAGGGACGGGGATCCTGAGAGGCAGGGTCCGAGGAGGGGCCAGCTCTGCAGAGGAGCAGGCATGGGTGTAAAAGGCAGGCGCTTGTGTAAGCGGCGGAAGCAGGTGCTGGGGTGCTGTGCCTTTTTTGTGGAGGCGAGGGGAGGGAAGTTAACTTGCTACGCAGGGACACAAAAGTTGAGGCGCAGCAGTTTTTCCAGCAAGCTTGGCCGTCGGTGCTGAGGCCTGCACTCCGCAGCCATTAGCAGGCTGGGCGCTGCTCTGCTTTATGAGGCAATTATTCCAGCACACTCTATTCAAAACACACATTAGAACTTAACCTTCTGAATCCTGAAGTAGCATTTTTATCACCCAGCATTAGAAAAGAGATGGAGTCAGCATATTTCCCCCTGTTTTATGATCTGGTATCATTAATAAAGCATCGGGCAAGGACCTTCTCACAATTCTTCCGGATAATTTGTGACACGAAAGGCATCCTGTGATACAATTGTCTGTTGACTTATTCAATAGCAGAGGAAACACACACGGGCTGTTTTGGAAATAAAGCCCCGGAATTAAACCACCAAAAGGAATGTCCCCTCGCAGCAGCGCCGGCAAAAGCACACGCGCGCACGCGGGCGGAGTGGAGAGGTGACGTTATTGGATATGCACAAGTAGAAATGGGAACTTAATATGGAATTTCTAATTAGGGTCACATGCTAATGAACTCCCTCTTCATGTTAGTTTTATGCCGCTTCAGAAATTTTTTATCATATGCTTAAAAATTTATGGCCAGAAACATTAATGAAAATGAGGCGTGAATTGGAAATTGTGCCATTATGGAGATGAGGGTGGCCTGGCATTGACGATTTCCAAGGAGGGATCTTTTATTGCCTTTTTTGAGAACTGAGAAACGATACAGGTAAAATGAACGGCAAGGCGCACTCTCTGTCCTGGCATCGGCGGCCCGGTTATATGTAAAGTTATAAAAGTTTGATTTTAATAAGATTTTGAATTAATTATAAGGAGAATATTAATCATAATTGACAGTCATTTTTCAGAAGAAAGCTTCCCCATCTAAGTAATATCATAGTTCTGACGTGCATGCAGATAGCCCTTCTCTTTTGCGCCAGGCTTTGTCTTTTCGGAAATTAAATCTACCTTTTCAGCACACCCTGGATGGGGAGGCCCAGGCTTTTCATCTGTGAAACAGTCTCTCAGTCTCGGGTTGTATCCTGGGAGTCCCTCTCTTGGCCAAGCTGGGGGACGGCGGACTCTGGGAAGCCGTGTTTATGAGGGGGAGCTCCTGCAGGCCCCTTAAACCTTCTCTGTTTTTTTAATCTCTCGAAATCTACTTTTTTCCATACATCGGATAACTGTCAAACTTGAATGGATTTTCTGTAAGGCGTTTTGGGGGTTCCGAGAATTGTCCTGTAAGCTCATGGCCATAGGAGTGCATGCACAAGTGGGAAGAAAATGCTGTTTCCAGGGCAGGTCTCTGGGGAGTTCCTTTCCTCCTCTCTCGCTGATTCTCTGTGCATTTGGACACAGTGGCTCTTCACGACCACCTCCTTCTGATACCCATTTTCTGGGTCCTTCTTGGTCTCCATCCAAACTGTGTGTAGAAGAGACCCCCTCCTCCGTTCCATCCTCTTCTTTTCCCTGTTCTGGAAGAGGACCAGAGCGCTCTTCTT
The DNA here is from genome assembly GCF_047511675.1 of Marmota flaviventris. Classification (NCBI taxonomy): domain Eukaryota; kingdom Metazoa; phylum Chordata; class Mammalia; order Rodentia; family Sciuridae; genus Marmota; species Marmota flaviventris. The sequence goes on along the minus strand of NC_092516.1, from coordinate 3,686,805 downwards.
CTCTCCTGACCAGCACCTGTCCCCAGTGTCCCTCCCTCAGTGATGTCTCTGCCTCTTACTACTGGGGGAGGCAGAAACTCTGAGTGTGGCCCCTCCATCAGCATATGCTCTGGCAACCGCAAGGTTGATTCAGGGACAAGACATGATCAAGCCAGGACCAGACTCCGTGCCTGAGGTGATAAGCTGATAGGACGTGGTCCCCAGCTTCTGGGGGCCATTTTCCCCACCGCTCACTGGAGAGAACCTGCCAGACCCTGAGGGCACAGAAGAGAGCAGAACCCCGCATTGCAGGCAGACGCCTGAGTGGAGGTGGAGCCCCAGGTCCATCCAGGCCATTTTGAAACCGCCTGTTAAAGTCTGCCTTGAACTTGGTGACATAAAACAACAATCACAAGAACGACTCTTGCATGGTTCCAAGGACCAGAAACCCCCAACCGACCTGTTCCCAAGGCCTTGCTCTCTGGCCGACTCCAGGGGTCATCCCGGCTAGCTTCTTTCTGTTCCTGGTACCCAGAGGTTCCCAGCCTCTCCTCCTCCCTGTGTGTGTCACATTTCTCTTCATAAGGACATGGACCATTGGGTTTCATGCCCCCCCCCTAAGTCTAGGAGCATCTCATCTTGAGATCCTTTACTTATTTATATCTGCAAGGTCCCAGTATCCAAAAAAGAGGCATGTTCACAGATACAGGATTGGTATTTCTCTTTTCAGGGGACAGAATTCAGCCTACTCTATCCTGTGTCACTTTTTCTGTCACGTACTCTAAATATGAATACATTTCCCCCGGAGGTTAATAAGAGCCCTGGTTAATGTATTCCCTGTGTCTCTGGTCTCCTCTCTTGACTTCCGGAGTTCAGAGCTCAAAACTGCCACAAAGATAATTTGGCTTAACATTTAAAAATAAGACTCGGGGCTGAGAGGCGGTGGGGGCCGCTGACCTTGGCCACATTCTCCAGCAATCTGCACAGCAAGGAAGGAAGGAAATGCTGACTCCCAGCCAAGGCATTAGCTCCACAAAACCTGGATTTCAAACGCAGTCACTGTGTGATATGTGGATCGATAGCTGTGGGCACTTCTTCCCTCCGCTCCTTCATGGAGGGGGTCTGAGAACCCCTGAAAGTCTTGACTGGTTCCAGCCTGTGGTGGTACCCAAGCATAGCACACCTCCTAGGGTTTTCCAGAGTCCTTTCCTGGATAATATGGTGCCCAGGAGAAGCATCCAAAGCAGTAACTCTGTTTCCATGGAGCTCACACATCTGGGGCACTCCCAGCCATGGCTTTTTGGTTAGACAGGGTTCTCCCCTTTGAGACAGCAAGAATGAGATCCCAGCATAGACTGAGAATTAAAATACAAAACAAAACTTTTCTTAAAATCACAGGCTTTGCTTTCAGCTGGGCTCCCAGGAGGGGTGGCTGTGAGCTGAGGCGCCTCGCGGTGTCTGAACAGCTGGTCCTTAGCTGGATGTGTCCCAGAGACAGACAGATCCATTTGCAAGGCAGGCAGTGAATGGGGCAGTTTAGCGCTTACATCCAGGTGATGTAATCCTGGGGCATCCTAGGAAAGGCAGAACTATGGAGCTGCCTTTGGAGAGGTCACCAGTCCCCAGGGCTGGCGGGGTGGGGGGGGGAGTTGGGAGCAAGGCCTCCCACAGTTCACTTTGGGAAGCATTGAAGGCTTCTCAGCAGGGTGCTGATTGGCAGGCTGAGAAGAGCCTTGGTCCAGAGCCTGGTTGAAATCTCTGCTCACCAGCATCTTGGGGGGATCCTGGGCCTGATGATTCTTCCCCTCCATGAGCTACTGTTCCCTGCTCAGTAAGTTAAGCCAGGCTCAGACTTACCTCTGAGCAGTATGTGGCATGTATTAGGTGCCTAATAAATGGAGCCTGGGGTGGGAGTGTGATATGGCTGTTTCCTGGGGTGTGAGGTGGGTTTATCCAGGCTCTGCATCCATGAGTCTCAGGGTCAAAGGCTTTTGTACCCCAGAGTTGCCCCTGCTGAGGTCATTTGGGGAGCACAGATTATTAGGTAAAAGAAAATTACTGCTCTTCCCTTATTTAGGTGTAAACATTGGAGAGTTTAGGACTAGAATGACTACACATGGAAAAATCCAATTTTTGGAAATATGAGTAGAGGAAACATATTATTTGAATTTAAAAAGCGGTGTGATCGACACCAAATGGGGGATAACAGGAATAATTTTATTTTCCTTGGTGCCTTTTCAGCATACCAAACCCTGTTATATCCTGTCTTTTATTATGATGTGATGATGATGATGGTGGTGGTGGTGATCATTCTTATGATTCTAGGGATTAAACCCACGTATGTTCTACCACTGAGCTACATTCTCAGGCCTTTTAATTTTTTTATTTACACACAGAATCTTGCTAAGTTGCCCAGGCTGGTCTGGAACTTGAAACTCTCCTGCCTCAGCCTCCTGAGTTGCTGGGATTATAGGCGTGCATCATCTTGCACCCGGCTCTGTCCTAATTTTTAGTCGTTCATTTCATTTGCACTGAAATAGCTGCTGTGGCTGACCCCATTGCATAGATGAGGAAACTGAGGTAAAGGGAGATTGATTTGTCCCGGGAAATGCAGGGACATAGTAGTGGGAGTGCAGGTAGTTTCAGCTTGGGGTCCTGGTGCCAGGATCTTTATTGGTCTGCAAGGGCTCTGCTCAAAGTGCACCTTTTTACACGTTGACCTGTGATCAATCCACCCCTCTGAGCCGGCTGCCTTCCCCTGTCTGTCCCAGCACCTCCCACAGTGCCATGTCCAAGGCCATGGGCATTCCTGAGCATCACCAGCTCCCAGGCACTGCCCTAGGGGCTGGGGACGTGACTGGAGCAGAAGGAGAACCCTCCGACTCTCAGAGCACAGAGTCCATCCAGAAAGACAGATGCTAAATAAGCCACCCCCAGTGAGCTGGGAGGAAGGTGCATGGCCCTAGGAGAGGGGTTCCCAGTGGCCCGTGGTTTGCCATCCACAGAGCTGGACCAGGGGTTCATTAGCGTGGTGGGAGAGCAGGAAGAGTGAACGGCAGGGGTGGATGAAATTGTGCAATGACTGTGTCTTAGAGAAAATGAAAAGTAAATAACCTAGTTAAAAATAAGGCCAGTGGGCTGGAAAACATGGGGCCTGAGAGCGAGAGGTGATGTGGAGGAGCCGCTGTTAGGGTGGCCAGACACAGGGGACGGGCCAGAGGAAAACACTGGCCGGAATCCTGGGGGGAGGGGTGTTGTGAGAAATCACTGCAGCTCTGTGCACGTCCCTAGCTAGCTACCTACCTACCTACATGTTATCTGACGTCTATATGTACATCTATCCCCAATCTATTACCTATCTCAATCTATGTCAATATCTATGCATCCATCAATTATCTAGCTATCTACAATCTTTCTATCATTAAAACACTGCTCCTCTATCTATTCACCCATCAATCATCTATTTGCTTGCCTACCTACCTACATCTACTATTCATATAGACAGACAGACATCTACCTAGCGTGCACCCAGCATCTATCATCTGTCTGTCTATCTTGCTGTATTTATGCTCCATCATCTGTCTGTCTGTCTGTCTATGCAGGCATCCCTCCTCTATCCATCCACCCACTATCTCTATCCATCTATCATCCAACTATCTACTGTCTGTCCATCTGTCAGCACTTGTAATGGCTATTGTGTTTTGTGAGCAGGGAACAGGGCGCTGGAGAGTCCAGAGATGGCCAGTTAGGAGCTGGAACAAGAAATAATGCTGTCTGAGTGAGGCGAGCAGCCGTGGGAAGATCCAAGAGGCATTTAGGAAGGGATGCGGGAGCACCACGGTTGCTGGCTACACGGGCCCTCGCGTGTGCTGCTCCCACCTGGCTTCGCATCTCATGGCTTCTCTGCTTGGTCAGGCCCTCCACACTGAGCACAGATTGCTGCTGTACAGCATTTACTCGAGAATTCTGTCGCTATTTTCAAGGGCCCGGTCCAAGACATTGGACACAGTAGGTCCCTGCTAAGATGGCCTTCCTAAATGGCCTGTGCCCATCTGCCTGTGCAGCTGTGGTCCCCTGGGGAACGTGTGGGAGGCAGCAGGTGACCAAAACCGAAGATTGAGACTGTAAGGAGAGGATTCAGAAACAAGCAGACAGACTTTCTGAGGAATTGGGTTGTCAGTCTGCAAAGAGGCACCCCTCATCACAGCGCACCAACTGTTCCGCTGCCCCGGGTGCCCGGCGGATGAAAGGAGCTGGGAGAGAGGTTGGCAGTTCTGCTGATGGCAGCAGGAAGGTGCAGCGTCTGCTCTGCAAGGAAGCCAAGCGGGCTCCCCGGTGGGAGGCGCCGGGTCCGACCCTGGGATGCTGGAGAGAGCCGCTGGCGGAGGCTGAGCTGGGGGCTCACCGTCCCTCCCCACCCTCACCCAGCTGGATGCTCCCCTTGGCCGCGGGCTTGGCACCTCACCTCCCTTGGTCTTCTCTGGCTCCCTGTTCTGCTCTGAGTGACTGACAGCCTTGGCTTCCATGCTGCCTCTGACTCAGCCCAGACCTCCAAGCAAGCTGTCACTCTCACAGAGGATCTGTGAACAGCAGCCTGGAGAAATCAGCAGCCGTGGAAGCCATGGGAAAGCTGAGTTCCTTCACTCCTCTCTTCTCCATTTATTCTGCTGCCTTCACCGGGCATTTTGCTTTGGTTTCCTTCCTGGGCACCCCCCAAAATCTCACGCAGCTGAAACCTCAGTGCGCATGCCCACCGCCCCCGTCCCGAGTGGGAACCCAGCGCTTTTCTCTGCCTTTGGCGAAAGTTCTCCTGTTGCGTTTCCTGGGAAAAGTCAAGATTTAGAAGAAGTCTGGCAGGAAAGGCTCAGGGTGATGCGAGGGTGGGAGGGACAGGTCCCTCCTACCCTGCAGTGTCTGTGTGCATTTACACAGCAGGCCACCTCTGGAGGGCGGGAGGGGACCCACGGGACCTGCGCCCAGCACACGCTCAGGTCCCTGTCCTCACAGCAGCTGGCCTCGGCTCCCTCCTCTTTTCCTGTTGCCCTGAAAACGGGATGACCCTTTATGAACTCCTAATGTATGAATCCAGATTCCTTTCTATCAACAGCCGTGGGTGTTCTGGCTGCTAGAGGCCACTTGGGGCTCTGGCTCTGGGCCAGGATCCATATCACCCCCTCATTACAGGAAAGCCCCATCCCACAGGGACCAGAGCCCTGGGTGCTCAGGAAGTGTCCTTTGCCGGAAGGAGGATCTCAGAGCAAAGTCTGAATGCTGGGATTTGCCTCCAGCTTCCTCTGGTACCCAACAGTCCCCCTCTGAGAGGTGTCAGCCCACTGATAAGCGACCTCTTACTGCAGGGAGTGGGGGGAGCAGAGTCATTCACACAGGTGGCTCAGCCTCTCCCAGGTACCTTCCCTTGGGGAGCGAGGGTGAGGCTGGAGTTCTTGTGCAGGACTTGGAGGCCAGGGAGGGAAATACCCAGGCAACCAATAGCACTCAGAGCAGGGCAGGGATTAGGGTGAGTCCAGGGGGGCAGTGTCACACAGGAACAGAGATCCCTGTTCTTGTTTAAATTTTTGATATTCTATTTATTGTGCCTGTTTTACATTGATCTTGAGAAACATTGCCAGAAACACAGTGGTTTATCTTTTTCAGTCTCCTGCCTCGTCCTAGTTCAAGCCCCTCTCCTGGGCCTTGGCTATTGTGAAGTGTGATCTTCAGGTATACAGTAGTGTCACCCCAGACCCTCTCAGTGAGCAGCAATAGGTTCCCAAGTAGAGGTGGGTCACACAATAAGGACATGTGTAATTTGAGTAATTAACACTACTTATGCAATAAGAAGGCAGGGGACATTCTTGACTCAGCTATGTCATCTGAAGTGGCATGGTCGAATTCTGTCCTCCTGCTTTCTCAACACAGTGACTAGTCCCTGACGCATGTCCCTTTTCAGTGCTCAGAGCTGTCCCCATCGTGACATGTAGAGGGGACAAGCCTGGCGCAGTTAACTACTGCACCAGCTCCTGAGCCTTCCCTGCAAGTCCTTGGTCTCAATTCATTTGTGCTGTGATAGCAAAATACTTTAGTCAGGGTAATTCGCAGTTGTGATTCGGGGTGCTTGAGGCTGGGGTTCGAGGCTGGCTAGCTGGTGAGGGCTGGATCTTTGCCTCATGGGTGGTAGCTTGTGGCTGTGTCCTTGCATGGCAAAGGGTTCCCTCGAGCCTTTGGTGAGGGTAGTAACCCTGCAGCACCCACTCCTCACGAACAAGCAGCACCCCAACAGCTCTGCCTCTTCAGACTGCCAGCTTGGGATGGGAGTCTGCATGACACCAACATTCAGATCACCGCACACACTAGCCAGGTTGGCCCAGGCACTAGCTTCACGGGAGTCTGGGGCAGCGTCCACCTGGTGTGTTCAGCCTGGGAGGGAGAGGACCTCTGCACCAAGAGGACACAGTTGGATGGTGGAGCCTGGGGCTGTGCAGTTCCTTGCATTGAAGCACACCTGCAGATACATACATGCACACCTACGTGCGTGTGTGCACTCCCCTCTGCCATTATTTGACTCTGGAATCTTGAACAGACTCCTTCAGCATGTATGTGCCAAGGTGCATGCTCCCTAATCTCCCTGAGACGCAGTGATGAGGAGGGCAGATGCATTTCCTGATCAGGTGGGGCTGAGGGTCTCGTGGAGGGAGACAGACATTTGATGAACAAAGGAGCCCGTGATATTTGGGCAGAACATATTTTCTCTTCAGAGCTTTAAAAGAGAGGGAGATGTGCTGAAGGCCAGCTGGACTGCTAAATGGGAGGCGCTTGGCCCTCACCTGCAGGCCACTGCAGAAGGGAGCGTGTCAGCTGCAGAAGCTGCAGCAGGGGCACGTCCAGGCAGCAGGGGCAGAGCCTGGAGTGGGCATGGGGCTTGCTGGTTGCTGGTGTAGACAGTGAAGGGGCACAAGATGAGTGCAAGGGGTTGGTGGGGTCAAGCCATGCACAACCTCTCAGGTTGTGAAGGGGAGAAGGAAAGTAAGTGTGTGTGTGTGTGTGTGTGCGCACACACATGCAGGTGCTTGGAAACCACTGGAGGCTTCTGAGCAGCAGAATGTCTTCCCAGTGATGTTGCTGACAGACCGCCAGCTGTTGCCTGGGATGGGAGTATGGGGGAAGGGGCAGAATGCAGACCGAGACTCCAGTTGGCAGCCATGCAAGTCCTGGACAGAGGCACCGTGTAGGCATGAGGGTGCTTTGGTGGAGCTGTAAGGGGGTGAGTGGGTCACAGGTGTGCCTGCTTGTGGTAGATGTGGAGGTCAGGGGGATCCGAGTCAAGGACAGGAGCAGAGGGTCCAACGTGTCAAATCGCCGACGGGGACTTGCTGGTGACCTTCCCAGGAGCAGCTGGTGGGTGGAAGTGCACAGGCTCAGGATGAGGGCACAGTGAGGCTGAGTGTGTGGCCCAGCTGTGCACAGAGCCTGCATGGGGTCCTGCTATGGAGGAACAGACCTGAGGGCCAACAGCAGGGGCTCGGGGACGTGTTTTGTTTAAATAAGGGAGATATTGGGTATATTTTTTATTGTGGTAAAAGAAAACATAAAATTTGCCTTCTTAATCATATTTAAGTGTCCAGTTCAATAGCGTTAACTGTATTCACATGGGTGTGAAGGGGCTTTCTAGAACTCTTTCATCTTGCTGAGCAGAAACTCTACCCAATTCCCCACCCCTCCCCCAGCCCCTGGAGATCCCTTTTCTCCTCCCCCATGGTTTGGACCCCCATAGCCATCTTATGCCAGTGGCATCACGCAGTGTCTTTCACTGTGTGGCTTCCTGTTTCACTGAGTGCAGTGTCTCTAGGCTCGTTCATGTTGCAGCATAGGACAGGAATTCCTTCCTTTTTTAAGGCTGAATTCTATTCCAGCATCTGCATATACACATTTGGTGTCTTCGGTCACTAGGCATTGCTCTCCTTTCTTGGTTGATGTGAACAGTGCTGCTATGAACATGGGTGCACACATATACTGCACCATATTTTTATCCTGATTGGAACATTCCAGGCATGGATGTTGCAGAACAAACTGGCCATTGCAAGAGGAGATCTCTTGAGAACCAAGGGCCCGAGTGCAGGGTTGGCTCTCACAGGAGCAGGGCAGGGCAGCCTCAGCAGAAGGGTAGGGGTGTGGCACTCACAGAGGCTGTTGGGTTTCGTAGCCACTGGGAAATTCCTCTTCGAATTCCTATTTTTTTCAACAAAGCCAGAGACAAGGCCAGAAGTTTCCAGCATGTGTGTGAATGCCTGTGTGTGTGTGTTTTGGGGGATCAGAAGTCCCTCCCTCTAATAGGATAAGTGATTAAACAGGAAGCACTTGAAGTCAAGTTGAAGTGCGTTCTTATACGCCACACACACAAAATAAAGCTCAGCTTTGTTGCCAGACAAAGGCAGCACTTATGACGATGGCTGGCATTTCAGAGATAATTTAGCTCTAAGAGATAATAACGTGTCAATCAGCCAGGGAGCGTCTCGCCCAGGAATACCAACGGCATAACACGCAGGTAACAGACTGCTCGGACGCAACCGGGAATTTTCTTTTGCTAAAACGCTCCTATTTCTAGCAGGAGCTCAACGTTGATTTTTCAGCTGCTATTTGGAGAGTCTGTTTATTTCTCTCTTCCTGAGGGGATAGCAAGATAGATATTGTAAATGGTGAGGACTTTTTATTGTTTTTGACAGTTATCAAGGAAACATAAAAAATAAAAAAAGCTGGACCTTTTACTGAAAAATAAACTCATTTGGGATTTTAGAGTCAAGTGTGTAGAATTTTGCGTGTGATAGTCACTTGTAATTTTCAGGGAGCACAATGGTCCTTGGGTTGCTCATTATGGGAGGTGGTCCTAGCATTGCAGACAGACACCCGAGTGGTCTAGTGGATGGGACACTTGGTGGGCCAGAGACCCCTGGGGTCCAGCTTGGGACTGGTGTCATTTCAATACATGACAGTCCAGTTTTTGTTGATGTGAATCAGTTTATATGAGCACCTCTGGGAGGTCCAGGGGAGGCCGGTACTGCTTGGCCCCCTTTCCACTCCTCCTCTGTTCCCTGGCTCTGAAGCGCCCCAGAGGCTGGCCACACAAGCCTGGAAGGCTGCTCCCTGGCCACTCCTCTCCTGCTCTTCCGCCGACAGCCTTTGCCAGCATCTCCCTTTGCTTCTCGTCCTTGTACTGCCATCCCATCTACGGTCAGGGTTCCCCAAAGACTTTTCTCTCTGGATTCAGCTAGATGACACAGGCAGTGGGTGCCCTATCTTCTTTTAAAAATTCTTTTTGAAGGCAGCCAGGGCCGGTGCACATCTGTGATCCCAGCAAGTCATGAGGCAGAGGCAGGAGGATCACAGATTTGAAGCCAGCCTCAGCAACTTAGTGAGACCTTGTCTCAAAATAAATAAATAAATAAATAAATAATAAATACAAAAGGGCTGGACATGTGGCCCAGTGGTTAAGCATTCCTGCTACCAAAAAAAAAAAAAAAAAAAAAATCTTTTCCAAGGCTCATTCCAGAAACCTCCGTCCTGTTTCAAGAAGAGAGTGAGAAGAGCAGAGAACCTGTAAGCCGTGCGGCTGCTGGGGAGTCAGAGCAGGGAGGGGTCTCAGGCTGCTCAGGGTGGGTCCAGTGGGGCTTCCCTGCAGTGGGACTAGGGGGGAGAGTGGGGTTTTTGTCCTGGGCAAATTTTAAGAGGGCACCAAAAAACTCAGCAATCAGAGTAAATCCTATCTTAATGCAAATGATCAACATTAACGTGAATGTCTGTGAGACAGAGAGTGTCAAGACGGTCAGCAGTGACAGGTGGGATGGGTGCATCAGGGAAAGGCAGCTCCACCTCCAGCTCGCCTCAGGTCTGTGTTGAATCGTTGATATTTGATCATCGGGAATTTTTTTTTTGCATTAATTGCTTTTTTTTTTAAGTACTAAAGTATTATTTTTCTTGACCCATGAGTCTTTAGTCAGCTCCTTAATTTTTTGGCCGCAGGTGAGGCTCTCCCACCACTACATCTCTGCCCTGCCTGTGAAGGAGCTTCTCCCTCTCTGCTGTGTGACTGCACCTTCTTCAGCTACACTACATAATATCCAGGCCCCCAGGCCGCGGCCAGAGAGGACATCTGTTGAGCAGATCGACTGGGCACTGTACACAGTTACCTTGGTCCTGGGCAACCTCCTTGGTCCAATCACAGGTAGCGAAAGTGCAGTCCTTTGGCCCCCATTGTGACCAGCTGTAGGGAAATAACAGTTAGAAAGGACACATGATTGCTCACATCTGCTTGGGTACAGATCTCTCAGAGACGCTGAGTCACAAGTGCCCAGATCTGTCAGGTGCGGATTTCCCTTTCTGTAGGTGAGAAGGCTGAGGTGGTGTTCCAGATTGGAGTCCAACTCTATGCATGTCCTTCCTTGGCAAACGCATTCACGAACGTATAATCCTGGGTGGAGAGTTTTCTACTCTCAGTCTTTACAATGTACTTTATGGGTACTTAGGAATTTGCTGAGAGAGTGGATAAGGATAATGACAATAATAACAAAATTAGCATTGGCCATGAGCTTCCTTTTCTGGGAAACCTATAGTTTTCTCAAGAGTCTGAAGGTGCGCATTATAATTATTACCACTGCAAGAGGGGAAACTGAGGCACGGGCACCAGGAATTTGCTCAGCTGTACAGAGATCAGGAATCTGGCGCTGGGCTTTGTGGCTTTGGGGCCCACACCTTTACCTTCTCCTCCATCTGGCTTCCAGCAAGCTCATTTATTCCTTTCCACAAGTAAATGAAGCTGGTATTATTTTCAGAAGCCAGTTTCTCGAAGAAGCATTTTTTTTTTTTTACCTCCATGGGACTCGGTTTGACAGGTCTGTGGTCTCCGACTCGGCACAGCGGAGTCCTATGTAGCCAAGCCTCCCGTGGCAGGGCCTGGCTGACTGCTCTCTACCCACCATGCTAACCCAGTGCCAGGCACATGGCAGCCCCTTCCTGGTGAACAGTGTTTGAAATGGATTGAAATTGGGATGAGGAAATGCTGGGAAAGGCCACATTTTTGAAGAAAGAAGAAAACATGCTCCTTCTCCACATAGGCAGGATGGACCTGCGCACCAGAGGAGGGTTGTTGCAGTACCTGGAAAGCTGCGTGCCTCCCAGTGTGGCCTGAGAGCAAGTGTGAGCGGAGGGGACTCCCCTGAGAGACAGCAGGTGGACGTGCATCTTACCGCCTCCCCAGAAAAAGAAATAAACAAAAGCAAAGTTTCTCCAGCGACTTTGCTGAGAGTGTCTTTGCAAGACCTCAGCTCCCCGGGTCTTGTGTCTTTGTTTCCTGGGTCCTCCAAGCCCCACCCTCCCCTTAACCTTCCCTCCATCCCCTGCACCGGGGCGTCAATTACAGCTGACTCTGCAGGCTCCAGCCCCCAAACACAACAGCCGGGCGCTGCCCTGGGCCCCATGGCATAAGGCGGTGCAGTTAATTAGCCAGGCTTGGCTCTGCCCTCTGCTTCCACTTGCGGAGCTTCCTGGAAAACAAGTCTGTGGCGTGGGAATGCGCAGTGCTATACCCCACGGAAACTCCGTGCCTCCATGGTGGGGTGTGCAAGAAGTTCTTTTCATCTACTCCCAGGGCTTTGTTTTCAGAGGGTCTTCCAAATTAGATGTGGCTGCTCATAGAGATGTCATGTGTGAACACGTGACCATGTGCCAAGAGTAGTTCTGAGCCCTGGTGCAGAGTCACCCATTCAGTCCTCATAACAAGGGGCGTATTGTTATCCACTTTCCAGGGAGAGAAGCTGAGAAGCTGAGACTTATGGAAGTTCCATAACTCGTTCACCATGTAGAGGCCTCCCCTATTTTCTATATTTTAGGTCATGACTCGTGTCTCCCCCATGTTCACTTTGACACCTCATAAGGGATGTCCCCATCTTGTGGACTTGGAAGCTGAGGTTTTGCAGATTCATTCAGGCTCAGAGTCAATTTGGAAGAAGGGTTTGAACCCATGTTTCCTGGTTTGAGGCCACCGTGTCCTGTGGCTTTACAGTCTGCATGTCAGGTCCAACGGGCCCCTCCCCTGCACATCCTGGTGCTAGGTTAGATTATAGGCTGCAGGAGCATTGCAGGGGACAGAGGCCTGGGGACCAGACACATCTCCCTGAGCTTCCAGGTCTGACAGTCTGCCACACGTGCTATGTCAGGCCAGTTGCTGCCTCTCCATGAAATTCAGATGTGACTTCTGAGAGGAGGTCATGCATCTGCCACTATCAGAGTTAGAACCCATGTGTCCCAGGCCTGGGATGCTCAACTTAAGGATTATGGCTCAAATAAAATTGTGAACTCAAATCTCAGCTTTAGGATGAACAATGTTTGGAGCCTCAAAAAGTTATTTAAATCCCTAAGTCAGTCTTCAGTTTTCCTGTCTCTAAAATGTGAATGATAGGAAAATGCAGTAAAGTGGTAAAATTGGTACTGGACTTGCAGCGGTCCCCTGTGATTGAACACCTTGGATCTAGCAGCGTGCAGTCAAGGGTGGCTGTTGGTTTCACCGTGATCACTGTAGCTGAAGCTGAGCAGCATCCGCGTACCGTGTAGAATCATCGAACAGAAGTCGAAGGGAAGTTCTCTGAAGAGAAGAAATAATGGTGATTTACAGTTTCTGTTCTTCCCCCCGCCACCCCCCATACCTTTTTATTGATTGAGGGGGCTGTGTGTTGAGACTAATTAAAATCAATACTTCAAGTAGATACAAGGTGCTTTTGTACAAGAACAGGCAAGAGGAGTGCAAGTTGGTCCAGAGGGATGTGACTCCTTCCATCAGTCTAGGGAGCCAATAACTTTCCCTTGGGATGCAGAGATGAGTCGCACCTCGACAGACCCCAAGTCAGTAAACGTGTCGGGCGCTATCATGTTTGTTGAGTGTCACAGGCTCTGAGGCTCTGGCCACTCCTCTCAGTAGTGCCTGGAACCTTTCTGGAAATGCCCCGTTATCTTGGTGGTGTCTGCCATTTCCTCTTGCTCACAGGACCACCCGGTGTGCTCAGCCAGGTGGTGGGCTCCTCTAGATGTCTGCCCAGTGGCCTCCTTTGCAGCTAGGAGTGGCCATGTGACCAGTCTGGTCAGACATGTCACTGGAACTCTGACATTGGCCCCTGGAGAAGCTTTCATTTCCCGATGGGAGTGGCACCTTCTCCTTGTCACTTTTCATGGTACCATAATGCTTGTAGTGGTGTCCTGCTGGTCACCAGGGTGGCCTGCTGGTCACAGTGGCACGTCTGCAGCAGCTGATTCACACCCACTGGGCTGTGCCTCTGACATCTCAGAACAGATGAGCAGGGGCAGGGCACATCTCTTCTTTACCTATATCATATGAGACAATGTTGCTAAATTCGTTTCAGCCTCTGCTAATGGCATTTCTGTTGTTTGCAACCAAAAGCATTTCTAACTGAAAAAGTTACAGCAAATTGTTATTTTCTATACAGATGTGGTATGTGCTTGTGTGGATGTGTGTATGATATATTGCTTTTTGCATCATATAGAGATATTGTTTCTTCTATTATATATTGCCCATCCGTTTTTTTATTAAATATGAGGACCCATGATCACGTCATGTCTTTTCTTTTTCCTTCACAAAGCTCACTCACCCATTTCAAATAGAGAAGGCATATTAAGGAAAGCACAGAAAGTTCACTTCTTACTTTGCAAATCTTTGTTCACATATCTTGGCTCTTCGGTTACCTGTGAGCAGAAACATGTTTTTCAAGTTGACATTTGACACAGGAATGAAAATGTCAAAACGTAGTATTGAAAAATAGCTTTAATTAATTTGAGGTAGCAGGCATTTGGCTGAAAAATTCCATTTACCAAAAGATGTTGCTCTTTCTCAAAGAAGCAGCACCACTTGGCCAAGATGACTGATCTTGTGTGTATGGAGAACCTGGAGAGAGGGATGTAACCAGCTGGGAAGAAGTGCACGTGGGGAGGAAGGTTCCTCCTTGTGAGATCCAGCGCTTTTCCACGGCATTAACCCATTAGCAGCAGATGAGGGCGCACTTAGGTCTCCGGACAGGGTTTGATGCAATTTCTTGGAAGCCCTTGTGCTTCATCTTACAAATTGAGAGAGAGTTTACATCCTTTCCTGTCATGCATGCATGCTGGTTTATACAACAGTAGCGCGGTCCCTTCACCCGCCATGGAGCCAAGTGACTGATCTGCAGTGATCCATGTCTGTCCTCTGGGGCGGGGTACTAGCTGGCATCCAATTTGAGAAGGCTGAGAATTATTCCTCTGACCAAGTACTTGGGGAAATGTTGCCTCTTTCAGTCGGAAAGACCTTTCCCAGGTAACAAAGCCCCACAGGCTTTCTTCCATTGTAATCATTACGGGAACACATTGCCATCAGTGTTGATGCTACTAGTAGGAACGCTGAGTCTGAGTGAGTCCAGGCTCCCACCTGGGAGCAACGACCCGGGGCTACTCCTTTCACTGCAGGGGCTGCGAGTCGTTCACCAGAGGCTTAGCTGGGACGGACCCTGGAGTGGACTCAAAGGCGGCCTCACCCCCAGTTTGCGGTCCCATAGGTTGGCTCTGTTCATACAGGCTGGACATCTCTAATATGGAAATCTGAAATCCCAAAGGCCCTAAATAGTCACACCATGAAACTTTGTTTCCTGTAAGAAAAAAAAAAAATAAATGTTGTTTTAAATTACCTTCAGGCTATGTGCAAAAAAGTATCTCTGAAGAATAAGTGACTATGGTGATAAGACCAGGACCATATCCCAAAAATAGGTTCTTATATATGTAGAAATCATCCACAATAAAAAAAAAAATCCCAGATCCTCTGTTCCCCGACATTTTAGATAAGGGATACTCAACAGGCAGTTCCAAACCATCGTTACCATGAATTAGACACTTGCTTGGCTCCAGGAGCTGAGCAAAGCCCTGCCGAGTTTATTGCTTTGTCTAATATTCATGATTAATGTAAGAGGTAGATTTGCCGTTGTCTCATTTTGAAAGAGGTGGAAAGTGAGGCTCAGAGAATATTGGTAGGTTCTCTAGCATCACACCATTGGGAGGTGGCCACGCTGGGTCTGGTGGCCGGGTTCTCTGGATGCCTGTACTCCTGGCTCTTCCCTCTGCAGTGTCCTGGCAGCAGGGACACACCTAACTGCCACTTCTCTCTCCAGTGCCCCCCTTACCCTGGCTGTATCTGCCCGGTCCTGCTGGTGGCTGCAGAGCTACTCGGAATCACTAGTAACGTCATTAGAGTAATGAGCAGGTGTCTGTCCTTGGAGTTTTAGTTCGTTACTTCTTTACCTGTAAATAAATGATGAGGACAGTGTAGAATTATTGGCAGGAGGGGATCCTAGAAAAATCCAGGGGAAAAATATCCAGAGTGATGTAATTATCTATTTGCTGCTTCTGGTCCACAGACTTGCTTTTTTTTTTTTTTTTAATAGGATTATGGAAGATGAAAAGGAAACGCTTACTTCAGCTCTTAAGAGCGATGTAAGCAATTTTGCATTGCACTTACTCCCCAGGGGTGGTGGGGAAATGTTTCTAGTAAATTAAAGTATAATAAAAGCATTGGCAACAAGGCAACTTTTATATTAATTTCTTAATTTTTCCCAGGCTTAATTATAAATCTCTTGGGGGAGAGGCAAAGCCTCTGGGTTCCTGGGAAAACGGGGTTTCCTTTGGTGGGTGGGGAGGACTCTGCTCTGTTGGGAGCAGTGGCCTGTGCCCTCGACTGCCCTGAGCACTCTTCCTGGGACAAGTGTTGCCGTGCCAGGTGGACAGGGACAGGAGGCAGGTAGAAGTGGTGGTGTTGGACAAGTAGTGTGGCTCTATGAGTGACAGAGCTGTGTTGTGGACTGTAAGAGCAAAATCCCTGCTGTCCTCCTGGGATCGAAACCCTGGCTCCTCCTTTCCTATATGTGAGACCCAGAGAAATTTGGCCATCCGTAACATGGGGCTTATGATGACGTTGGTGTCACAGAGGGACTTGGGAAAAGCGGGAAAAGCCTGGGTCCTGCTGGCAATGAGGAGCCCCACCATGCTAGCCTGGGCCCAGCTCCCACCAAATGTATGAGCAGGCGGACAATCCACATCCCTCCAGCCGGAGCCACGTTCCTGAGTTTTGGCATTTGCAGCCTGAAGCATCCTTTTTCTTAGCTGTCACTCAGAATGAGACAGCATTTCTTTGAATTCCAGCATCTGAGGTCTTGGCACTGAGTTCTCCACATGGCTCCTTTACCTATAAGACTTTTCTCTTTGGAAAAGGGAAAATTAGGAGGAGAGGATCTTTGAAAAATCCAGGGGGTAACATCCAGACTGAGATGTTGTCCAAAGCAGACAGATCCCAGTGAGCTCTTTGCTTTGGTTTTCTTGTCTCTGGACTCAGGAATTTCCAAGTGCTTGCTTGAGATACATTGTTGCTACTTTCTTAGACAAATTGTTATTCTGTGTTTCCCCTCTGGACTTCTTTAGCACAGTGTGGTTTAAAACACATGACCCAATTCTATTAGAATCCATTTTTTTTTAAACTCTCCCCAATTCTAGGATGCATACTACTTGGGGTAGACAATGTATCTTCTAGTGCTTTTGTGGGTCTGACACATAGCAAACACTCAATTAGAAACGAATGAATGAAATGAAGAATAAACTAGTCTATGTTCGTGTAAGATTAATTCCATGGCAGGATAATAGATGCTGCACATATTGTCACTCTCACATACATATACTTCTAAAAACAGCTGTGGACTACATTGAGTTAGAAAGTTCAACAGATTTCATTTTATGGAACTTTGCCAATGAATGTGAAGAATCAGTTTCCATGAGTATGGTATAGAATGAAGCAACTCTCAAACTTATTGGATCAAAGAAATCTTTTAAAAAAATATTGTCTTGCAGAAGCTCATTTTAGAGAATAGACTTATTTCTGATATTTCAAAATAGTTTTCTTGAAAATGTGAAACTTTTTACTTTGAAAAAAAATTAAGCCTATGGAAAATTGAAAGAGTCGTAGAATTGACATAGAATCACCCGTTCTTAATATTTCAGCATTTTCTCATTTCCTCTCTCCAGCCCACCCCTCCCTCCCTTTCCATATTCTGTCTGAACATTTTTCCCCCAACAACAAGGAGGATCACGTGGATACCACTGAGATATATTCCTCTGCTTGGCGTCGGGGAAATAACTGCAACCCTGGAGGGCTGAGGCCCACATGCTTTGTGTGTCTTGATAATTTACTAAATCCTGTGCTGCCGCAGTCTGGCTGGGCACAAAATCACGAGCCACTCAAGCAGGAACAAACTTTATTTTTTGAAACTGCCGCCAATGTCCAGTAGGCGCCCGGGAAGATTTTTTGATCCACCCACCCGGCCTCCTCCCGGAACCGGCAGAGAGAGCTCCTCCCCCGGAACTCCCTCCTACTGTACTTCCCCAACCAATGGGAACTGTCCAGGAGTCCCGTAGCAGGCCTAGGTGAACAGCAGGAGTCCAATATCCATATGAATGCAAATCTTAACATAATCATATCATCTCAATGGCTAGCTGGCGTCACCTTTCGACCAAAAATGCCATGCATCATATACTTGGCTCTTAGCACTGTGCTAGCAGAATACTAGAATTTCAAGATGCACAGGGGCCTGACAAGCCATGCAATCCAAGCCCTGTTCCCTGCCCACCCTTCCTGCCTTCCCTGCTTACATTCCATGCATTTGTTACGTTTTCCAGGATTGATTGGCGGGTTAGTTATGAGCAGGATGAAACTTGCAAGTGAGGAGTTGTGGGGAGCCTGTCCTCTCTCCGGGCACTTTCTGAGTGGCTTCTTAGCTGCTTCCACTTTGCACTCCTGTGTAACTAGTGGGTCTGGTCATAGGAGCTCACCAAGAGAACAGCTTTTTGTTTTTCTGAGGACTGAAATATTTTGCCAAATTTGATTGCCCGTAACAAGAACGAGAGCTTGGCCCTGGTCTTGCACAGATTCATGGTATTGTGGAATATTCCTGCAGGACAGAATCCCAGGGGTCCTTTGGTCCAGTCCCCACACATTTTCACATGAGGAAGTGGAGACCTAAGGAATGCACAATTTGCTAAAGCCTCCTGGCTGCTGTGGTTTCTGATTCCAGGCCAGCTTATTTCCCAAGCTGGTGAGCTAATCTCAGGAGACAGACAGGAAGCTTTTAAGACACACACACACACACACACACACACACACACACACACATACACACGCATGCATTCATCTGTATGTAGGGAAGTAAACACTACATATCTTTTTCACAGATAGAATTTCTGCTTCATCAAATGGTATTCATGCTTGGGGGTTCCAGTGACCTCCAGTTTACAATCGAGAAATGTGGATTTGGCAAGAGAAATGCACCCAAGCTCATGACCACAGCTTATTCAACTGCTCGGAACCTACTGCAGCCAGCGGAGCAGAGCAGGACCGGGGCAAGCATGTCAAGGCTTTGGGAGGAGAGTGGACATGCCACTTTCCTGGTTGGGTGTCTCACACCACTCATGTTTTGTCCTTGCTTAGGTCAGAACTGAAAAGCTTGTGAGACCCAGAGGAAACCGGAGCCCAGTGGGAGCCAGGGAGCACTCTCTGTGTGTTCTTGTGTTGTTCTCCTCGTGGCCACGACAGGGGCAGCTGCTACACCACATCACACACCTGGGAATGCTGAAGCCAGAATCAGTCCTGGGTCCAGAGAGCCTCCTCTTTCCTTGACAGCCTCCAAGCTGTCCTTAGATCCATGAGGCCCTAAGGGTAGCTCAGGGGACGCATTTCAGATGAAGGCACCCCACAGAGTTGATGGCATCCCAAGAGTAGTCTCTTCCTATATTTGGGGAAATAAATTTTCACTTTACAGATTCTTCTTTGCCGGTGGGAAGACTCTCTTCTCACCACAGCCTGATCATTGCTGACTCTGAGAATTCCCTGCAGTGCTGAGAATGTTCCAGAATCCTGTTATCCATGGTGGAAGCCACTAGCCACAAGTGGCTGTTGTGCAGACGCCTTGTTCATGATATCTCAAAGAATAGGTGCAAAAGGAGGATGTAAAACAGCTCTTTGGCACTTTTAAAAAAAGGTCTGCTGAAATTATAGACTATGTTGTTAAAATTAGCTTGTTCTCCTTCTCTTTTCTACTTCTTTAATGTGTATGTTAAAATTTTAAATCACATGTTTTGCTTACATTTATATTTATCCTGGTAAGTGTGAATCTAAATACTGTGTCTATGAAAATGTCTATATCTTTACAATTTATAGACACACATTATCTATATCAATCATTGAATAAAGGACATTTTATTTTTAATAAATAACATCCATACTATATAATGTAATAACTTATTCTTACCACTTAATTGTGCAATCAGGAGTATTTTTCCATATTGGCAAATATAAAGCGGCGTCATTCTCTTTAGTTATCTCAGAGCAGTCCTTGGGTAAACTGACCCGTGGGTTACCCGTCTGTTCGTGTGTAGTACCCCGAGAGGGTGTAAAAGCCAAGTGGGAAGGGGGTTACCAGAAGTCACCCCTGCAGACTGTTTTGAGAATCAAGGATCCGAGTGACAGCACCTGCCAAAGAGAGAGGTGTTGATAGAAATCAACCGGAGGTTTCAAGAAAGGGTGCTGGGGAGAGGCACTGAGGGCTCATACAGAAATGCTCTGGAAACTAGCCTCTGGATTGGGCAATGAGAGAGAGGACTTGCTCATTCAGGAAATGGGCCCTGGGATCAGCATGGGCTCAGGCTGGAATGGGAGGGAGGCAGGCTTACTTCTCTTCCTAGAGCCCCGTAGACCCTTGGTAAAGCTGCACGCTGCTGAGGATCCTCTAGAAAGTGAAACTTAAACCAGAAGGTATTTTAAAAAAGAAAACTGACTTTTATAAAATGTTTACATTTTAAAGGTATTTTAAAATGCACTAAAAAAAATTGAGACAGTGGATTTGTTTATTTGCTTTACAGTTCCAAACATTTTGCTGTCTGTATGTACCCTGTGATAGTAGGAGCACATGTGACTCCATTTTGTTTTATGACCTCATCCTGTAAAACAATCATGCCAAGTAGAAAGTTCATGACTAGGGCAAAATGTTCTTTTCCTCTTACTATAGAAATCTGTGAGAACACGGAACTACCTCATGGGGTATTGTTTCTGTAACTAGGGTAACGGGGCTCTGTTTCTGTAACTGGGGTGACTGGGCTAACTGTGATTGGTTAGGCTCCCCTCCGCTTGACTGCACTGTCTCGCTTCTGTAACCTGGCTGGCTTGCATTGGCTAGACCCCCATACACCCCTTTTGCGGTTTTCAGGCTTATAAGGGGCACCCTTGCAATTGTTCGGGGCTGATCAGGGGAACAGCTTTATGTTCTGGTCAGCCGCCACCGGTGTGCTTCAATAAAGGCTTGATTCGATTACACGTGAGTGGTCTGGAAGTCAGTTTATGAAACCCAGGGACAAAACTTTAACTATAACACCCAATTGCACCTTAAATATATATATAAAATTTGTATACATAAAAATTATATATATAAAAAAGGCAAACTGGGAAAATATCTACAAACCACCAGTCATTTAATTCCCATACATGAACTTTGGGAGGGCAGAGACCACATGTTTTTAGCAATAACCAAGTACCTAATAGATAGTAGATATTCAGCAAATATTGTTGAATAAATAAGTGGGACAGGGACTTTCAACCTTGGATTTCTTCACTTTTCTTTTTTCTTTATTCTGGTAGTAGTTAACATAGAAAAACAAAATCTTCTGTCCCATGAAAATTATTCAAATTTACCAAGTCAAGTTATCATGTAGTTCTGAATGTGACCTTGGACTGTTGTTTAAGCCTACTGATCTTCCATCTCAGAATCATTCTAACCCATCTACTTGTCAAGATCCAGGAAAAGAATGTACATCAAAAAGTTCTGAGTGCAGAAAACCATGGTATCACATTTGTAATTTTTATCTTATAACACTCTTATAAGACTCTCTTCTTCATGGTATATAGCACAGATGAGAAAAGTAACTCTCATGATTTGTTGTGGATGAGAATTACCCCAGAGCCCACTGATTGCACTTAGTCTCTCTGCCTAGATATTCTTTTATTTTCCCACATTTTATTGGTGCATTATAGTTGTGCATATTGATGGGATTTGTTGTTACATATTCATACTTGCACACAGTATCACAATAGTGTTTGACCAATATCACCACCAGCGCTTCCCCCTCCTTCCCCACCTCCCACTCCCCGATTCCTTCCCTCTACTGATCTCCCTCTGCTGTTCATGATATCCGCCCCCACCTGTCTTTTCCTTTTTCTGCTTTAGCCTTCATGTAAGAGATTAAACATAACCTTTGACTTTCTGAGTTTGGTTTATTTCCTTTAGTATAATGGTCTCTAGTTTGATCCGTTTTCTTGCAAATGACATGATTTCATTTTTGTATAGCTGAATAAAATTCCATTTTTTATCCATTTAGGAGTTGATGGACAACTCGTATGGTTCCATAGTTTGGTTATTGAGAATTGTGCTGCTGTAAACATGGCTACACATGTGCCACTGTGGTAAGATGACTTTAATTCTTTAGGGTAAATACTGTGTAGTGTATCTGGGCCATATAGTGGTTCCATTCCCAGTCTTCTGAGGAGTCTGCATTCTGATATCCATAGTAGTTTTACTAATTTACCATCCTACCAATCTTGTACCAACAGTGTATTAGTGTCCCTTTTCCTCTGCATTCTTTCCAGTGTATATTATTTGTGTTCTTGATGACTGCCATTCTGACTGGTGTGAGACGAAATTTCAGGGTAGTTTTGATTTGCATATTCCTAATTGCTAAGAATTTTAAACATCTTTTTCATATCTTTGCTGGGTATTTGTAATTCTTCTTTTGAGAAGTATCTGTTTAATTCATTTGCCCATTTATTAATTGGGTTGATATTTTTGGTGTTAAGTTTTGTGGTTTTACTTTTTTTTTTTTTGAGTTCTTTATATATTCTGGATATTAATCCTCTGTCAGAAGAGTAGCTAGCAAAGATTTTCCCTCATTCTATGGGTTCTCTCTTCACATTCCTTATCATTTCCTTTGCTTTGCAGAAGCTTTTTAATTGGATGCCATCCCATTTATTAATTCTGTCTGCCTAGATGTTCGAATTACCCTCCACTGTGAGTGAATATTGCGACATTTCCTCATTTCGGGGAAACACCCATGAATCACTGGTATTTGTCTGTAGGAACAGTTGTGGGAGGGGATGCCAGGGAAGGATCTATGAGCCAGATATTGTTTGGGCCTTAGGAAGCTTATAGCTTTCGTGAGAAGTTGACGCAAACATTAGTGCGAATACATAGACCCCTGGGTTGCTGAAATGATCCCTCCATGGTGGGCAGCTTACTTTTCAAGTGTTCCTGTGCACAAGAATCACTTGGGATTTTTGTTCCAAATTAAGATTCTTAGGTCCATTCACAGAACTTCAGAATCAATCAATAAGATTGGGAATGGGTCCCCCCACAGTCTGTGTTGTTAACAGGGCTCCCAGTGTTCCAAATTACAGTACTAAAGAAAGAAAAGAGTCCTTGAACACGGTCATCAGAGTGAGATCTGTCTCTAGAATGCATGGATGTTGGACTTTGCTGCTGAGAATTTCACCTGCCCAACAGGTGTAGCGTCTCTCTCCACTCTGTGTAGGAAGTTGAGCAGAACAGGGCAAATCAGGAGACAGTTTCACACGGAGGTCGCTCATGCCTTCAGAGGTCAGCTTGGGCCTCGTCAGTAGCCATGACATTACTCTGTGTTGTTAAATGCATGGAACGGAACTGTCTAGAGATCAGGTAAGAGGGCAGTTGAGGATAAAAGTTATGTAACTTGAACCATATGCTGTTGGAGCCACAAAGGGTTTCAGGAGCCAGCTAATGATTTTACAGACAAGGTGGCCTGCGTCCAATGAGGTCCTGTGATCTGCCCAAGTTCACCCAGGGAAACAGCCCCGAGGCCAGTTTTTCTGACTATCTTGAATCTAGAACTCATTGTGGGTTGTATTGTGACTCACGGCCATGGACCAGAGACCCTGGATTCTTCTCTTCCCCAAAGAAATGAATTCTGATATTTCCTCAGTCACTGCCCATTGCTCAAGCTGGATGCAGTTAGAGAAAATTAGGACTCTTTTTATTGTGCAGTGCAGAATCCTGCTTCCCCAATTACTTCTTCATTTTAAAGAGGAAGCCGTGAACCTGGCACTGGGAGCATTCCTTCTCTGAGTTTCTGATAGATTGTAATTTTGTACTACAGCCTGTCCCCCACAATTATGCCGCAATTTCTTTAATTAGTCAGTATACTGCATTCATCTTTGATTGTACCATGGGACCTTCAGGTGGACTGAACTGTACCACAGGCTTTTTCTTTCTGTGTCTGCCTTGTTGAATGAAATCACATAAGGTACTCGTGACTAAGGTGGCTATTGGACCTGTAGGGTAGACTATAGATGGGACCGGAACTCTCAAGTTTGGATTTCTTTGCTTTGCTTTCTTCTAATGGTAGTTACATCAAAAGACCACATGCTATTACTCCAAAGTTAGCCCAGTGCACCGGGAAGGTAATGGTAGTGCATATCTTCTTAGTTATGGTGTTTATTGTCCAAATGTCCCTTCTGAGAATCAGGATCTCTAACAGTGATTTAACACAGGTAACACACTCGAAGTATTAAAAAGAGTAAAGAAGGCAAGTCTTCGCTCCTTCCCACTGCTCCTAAATATTCTTCAGCCCATTCTAAATTCATTTCCGACTGAGGGATCCTTGGGAGTGGGAGGTGGGGGTGGGTTGGGGAACAACACAGCTTTGCCTTGAACAAACAGACTCCGATGTAGAAACCTGGTTAAAGGTCTCTTTCCCCCGCCTGGAAATTTCATTCTAGGTAGCCAGGCACTTGGGGTCCTGGAACATATGGAAGGATTTGAGTTTAATTGTTAAAATTCCGCTCAGCCGGGCCACTTCTTCACTGTGATCTGCAGTATTTAGCATTTGTGTGCATTAGGTAATATATTTAATGTTTCTCACTCCAATCCAATTTGTGTGTGCTTGGCAGCAGCCCAGCTCCATGGGCATGGGGCAGGGGAGACCATAAATCTGCCAGCATGGAGCGCACAGGCTGGATTGCTCTGTCTGATAGTTTGCTTGCGTGAAGACTCCAAAATGCTTGTGAAGCAATACCACCTCTTCCCTGAAATAAAGTCTCTCGGGGACAAAATTAATGTATCTCATATTGTATTGATTGTAGCCAATAAGTGCCTAAATGATTTGATGCAAGGCAGAGAGATTATGCAGGCAAGAGGGGTAGCAGCAGCTTTGGAAGAAGTATGTGGCTTAATTACTGGCTGAATTTCGCCAATCTGCCTCCCCCCTTAGGAATTTAACAAATAGGCTTAAATGCACTTTAGCTGTTCTTGACATCTGTTGGAATGATAGCTGCCTGTGATGGGAGAAGTCTGGGAATTGGGCTTGGGGTATTGATGGGATCTGGGGGCCCCAGGAAACTCCTCTCCAGCCTGCAGAATGAGGAGGAAGACACTGCATTAGCACTTTAAGGGTGAACTCTGCGGAGTACCACTCTATCTAATAGAGTTCTGCCTTCGGGGTAATGAAGCCATCTCCATCTGAAACGCAGGGTTGGGTACAGGTGTCTGTCTTCCTAATGATCTTAAAATCCCAGGGGTCGATGCAAACACAGAGTTGAACTTAAAATCAGGCTGGTGGATGGGCGAATGCTTCATGCATCTGATGCTGCAAACCTTCCACCATCCTCTTTTCTTAATGGTCTGTTATGAACTGATAAGATTCTGTGTCTTTTAGGGAAACAGAAGATGACTTGTGCTCTCGCTCGCTCTCTCTCTCTCTCTCTCTCTCTCTCTCTCTAAGTGGAAAAAGGAAAAACCAAAATCCAACTGAAATCCGATGTTGAGCCCAGCACGGGGGAAGACTGATGAGGTGTACCTACTAGGTTTTGATGGCATTAATAATTCAAAGAAAGTAATGTCCACTTAATCTCCTTTATACCACTCCCTGAGAAAGGACCCTGGTTTCCTTCTGAGAGTCCTAAAACTATCATTGTCCTCAGCAATTTCTGAAATATGTTATTTTCTTATGCTTGAAGCATTTTTATATATTACTGACCAAATTATGTGCACAACATTTACTTTCAAAAAGCGATAAAAATCCACTTTAGATGGTAGACATACAGTGGGACATTATCAAATCAAAATTCCAAATTCAACCTGGATCTCTATCAGTACACATTGCTGAGGCAGCATGTAAGTCTTGGTTTGTGTGTATTGACCACTGTGTTTGTGTGTGTGTGTGTGTGTGTGTGTGTGTGTGTATATATATATATATATATATATATATATATATATGGAGAGAGAGAGAGAGAGAAATATGTATATTCACATATCCCCATGTGCATGTGTATACATGTGTATTATGTATACAGTGTTTTATTGGGACTAAACCTCTCTTTACAAATTTAGAACATCCATCGTCTTTTATCTGACACCTGTGATTTACGCTAACATCTCAATTAATTTGCTATGGACATTGCTTCTCAGTGTCACTTTACACAATGAGCACTGGATGTAAAGTGGTCGATGTATTAGAGAATATGATTTGCCTTAGTTATGCCTATATTGATCACAAATGGAAGTGAGCTGAGAGTAGTCCTGTGTACATGAGTGTGTATATGTGTGTGTGTGCATGTGTGTGTGTGTGGTATGTTCACATGCTCCAGCTCTGTTGGAGAGATGCTGTTCTTGTCCATGGCCAGTGTTGGGAGGGATCTTTGGGCTTTGTTACTGTGATGTGTGATGAGCCTGAGGATGTTTAACAATTCCCAAGTTAATAATATTGCTGGTGGAGAGACAAGAGGCAGGCTTAGAAATAAAAGCCACACATATTTACACTTTAGATGGGTTCGGGTTTTATAACTCAACACATAACCATCTGCCTCTCTTCATCGCTCTATATATGAGCCACCAAGTTATTAGAAAACATGTGGGGAAAATAGCCGAGCTCCAGTGAGTCCCATGCTTTCTAATCCCTGTGCACTTTTTCCCATTGGAAGTGTATTTATAGCATAAAAATCCAAGCTTCTAGACTTACCTTCATAATTGGTCCCCCTGTTGATGGCCCCAGGGCTTGTTGAAGAACTGTCAATGATCCAAGTATGTGCAATTAGTTATAATGTCAAGGACATTTTATTGTATCCTAATTCTCTGAAAACAGGTCACGTAAAATACGTGGCGGTTTCCGATAAGCATTGCTCCTTGATTTCCTGGGTCATTCAGAAAATGACCAAGCTTGGTCTGACCCCTTGTTTTACATTAAAATAAACACAATGATATTGAGAATCTCTAGTTTAGAATAACAGTGAATGGATACTGGGATTTTCTACATGTACGCTGAGACAGCTCTCCGTCTCCCTGTGCAGGTGCGCTTATGTGTACATACCTAGGTGTCCCTACTGCCTACCTGGGCAAACATTCGTATTTGTTATTTAAATACACATATGTATTCTAGGCACTGTTTCAAGTGGTTGACAAATCTAACAGCACTGTAATGTAGGCATTCTCTCCCCATTTTCCTGATAGTAAAATAGTTTGATAGTGAAGCACAAGGAAGCTAGTTAATTTGTACAAGGTCACAGAGCAAGTTTGTGGTAGAAAAGGGATTTAATTCATGACCTAGTGCTTAACAAATATAATAGTTTGCAATTATTGAGCATTTTCTAAACGGAATATGTAGGGATGTAATTTTTCTTATTCAAGGTTCACAACCAAACTCTGAGCTGATTACTATTATTATTCTCATTTGCAGAACAGGACTCGGGCAGAAAGAATAACATCCCCTTGTTCACAGAGCTAGAAGGTGGTGGGACTGAGCTTTGCAGCCTGATCATTAGAACAGAGAGTTTTCAATGAATTATAATGAACATTTCTACATAGTTTTGCAAATATTCTCATCAGTCTATATCTAGATCTGTATATATTCATATATAAGCACGCATTTATAACAAATAAAATATAGACCCATGGAAAATGAAAAAGCAAAGAATGTCCTTTGTTCTATTTAACTGTTTTGCTCTCAAACTCACACAAGTCTTTGGCCATCTGAGTATCTCCCCCCAAATAAGTTCATGGTGTTTTAAGAGAAGGAAAGCCCAGCAGAACACCAGAGGTCTCACTCAAAAACATTATCTGCAGACAAAACGTGTTTATGTTTCTTAAAAAAAGCACATTTAGAAATCTGAAGCAGCATCAGCAGAAACACTCACAGAAAGATGCAAGGGGAGACCCAAGTTGCAAAATGTGCTGGACTTCCAGGAGAGCAATGGTGGCTCCATCAGAGTTCATTTACATCCAAGAGCATTGCACCAGCAATAAACTTTAAGTTAATGCTAACAATTTTAATTTGTATCTTTTAATTGTTGAATTCTGAATTGCTTTCCAATTTCCCACAGAGTTTAATGTGTATGCAAATTACACATCCAAGAAATTCAAGATACAAAAGATAGACTGCATTTTGCAAACATACCATAATTATTGCTTAATTTTTAAAGGGCCTTTCTCTTTGTCGGGGTATTGCTCAATTTCCTGATAGTGAACAGAAGACAACTTTTGGTTAATGATTAGTATAAATCTTGCGATGGAACTTAATTGAATGCTAACTTTGTTGTTTTCACAACTGCAAACTACTCAATTCCCTATTTCTCTGAGGTAGGGATTCTTGCTCTCTTAGCACAAATAACTCTTTCCTGCTATTATTAGAAGACGAGTTATCAGAACATCTTTTTAATTGTCTGAAAGTTGCGCCGGATCATGCAAGCCCTTATAAAAAGGGAAAAACAGCCCTGACATCTATTTTAATATCATACTTCTTAATTGCTCCAATTAAACATGTTTTCAGTACTGAAAACATAAAGGAAAAGGAATTATAACTGAAGATGATAGATACTGTTGTGTTGTTCAACATCAAAGTAGGAAATGATTCGGTTGAGAAATACATCTATGAATACAATATGTATGACATATTGGGCATAAAATGACATATTTAGCACAGATGTGTGTGATCTTTTATATCTCATTTAATGTGAAATTACAGTGGCCAATCCAGAACATTTGGTAGATTCATCATGATTTAACTACTAAGCATTGCTTTACTGATTATCTGCTGGGTCCTGGGAGCTGTGTCAGTTTGGGATTCCCTGATGGGCAACACTCACTGGTCATGGCTGTTGTGATCACATGTTTTCACATGAAACCAAGAACCCACCAGATGGTGGTGGTGGTGAAAACTAGCATGCAGGGGAACAAAGGAAAGCCAGGGAGACTGGAACTGCCCGGGTTCAGGACAGCTGTGGGGTCAGGGGGCATCGTGATAGAGATGATGTCTGACCTCCTGGAAAAGAGTGGAGAACAAGAGACAGAAAGTTCTAGAAAGTCCCAGGTGGACCATGCTTGTTGTGTTGAAGGACCCAGCGTTTTTTTACTTAATGTTTCAAGATAGATCGGTGATGTTTCTTTTGACATCTCAAGTGTGTCCTTTGCCCTCAGACTCTCCCAAGAGTAAAGGCCACCCTGTGGAGGCTGGGCTGACTAGGAGACTTGACTCACCGGCCTCTGTGGAGGCAGTCAGAGGCCGTGCTGGTGAGGCCACATGTACTTCAGGGGCTTCCAACTCAGACTGGCTGGTGGACCAGAGTGACTTGGTGGTACATAAACTCCTTTTTATTTATTTTTTATTTCTATTTTTTAAAATATTTTGTTCATTGTAGATGAACACAATACCTTTATTCATTTATTTTTATGTGGTGCTGAGGATTGGACTCGGTGCCCCACACATGGTAAGGCAAGAACTCCACCACTGAGCCACAACCCAGCCCCTAAACTCTTTTTCAAAAATAGGTGGTTTTAAAATGTTTTAGTTTTGAAAAATTTTGAACGTGAACAAAAGTAGGGAGAATGGTGGACTGAACCCTCACACACCCAAACTACACCTATTATCACATCATTCGGCTTACTTTAACCTTTTCCATTTTCTATATGGGCATTTTGAAGCAAATCCCAAACACCATATTGCTATGCAGTGTATCAGTGTGTGCATTCAACTTATGAGTGCTCTTTAGGAAAATGAACCGCATTGTCATTAATGTTACTATGTAGCCCTAAAACTAGCAATGATTTCTTTTTTTTTTTTTTTAACATGATCATATGCTCAAACATCACATGACTTTGGAATTTCCCAGTATGCAAAATCAGAAGATGAGGACTCTTTAGGAAGGAAATATCATCATTATTAACATCCCTATTCCTTGAAATTAGCAATAATGACTTAAAATAATCCAATATTATACTCATGTTCAAATTTATTCTATGATCTTATAACAGTTTTTAAGTTTGCTCATTGATCGGCCGTTAAAACCAGATCAATGTGTCTAATGGAATCACTTGACACATTTCTGTGACACATTTCTCTTTGGCTTTATCTGTGTCCCCTTCAAAATCCTTGTTTTATTTCTTCTTTCTTTGCAATGCATCTGTGGAGAATATCAGGTCATTTTTGCCAAAGAATCTCCCATAGTCTGGTTTAGTAATTGAAAAATTTAGAAATCCGTCCCTGATACTTTCCACACGTGGTGGTTAAAATTCAGAAGTTCTATGAGGTTTTGGTTCAACTTCATTTTGGTCAAAACATTGTATTGATGTTCTCGTGTCTTTTCAGCAGTAGGTGCTGAGTGTCTGTCTGTCTGCTGGGGGAGACTCCAGCAGCCCCTGGAGGTCATGGTCATGTACCCAGAGAAATCTCTCCTTCTCTTACCCTGAGGTGCAGTTCACATAAGGACAGGGCGTGCCCCTCCCTGGGTGTTGTTGCAGATCCAGGCTGTGGACGTGGCCTGCCTGCTGCAGAGCTGACCTGAGCTCTCTAACAGTTTCCTTTCTGCAGTCCCAGGGTGGCCGGTGGGAGCCTCCTCAGCTCCTTGTGGGAGCAGGGCGTGTTCTTAGGGCCAGGTTCCTGGGCCAGCTGCTCTCCTGACTCTGCCCTGCTCTCGGGCATTGTGACAGGAGGCTGCTAGGACTGGCATGGCTATTCATTTGGGGAGGTCGAGGGGACAACTTTCTCATTTTGAAAACCTCTCCCCAGTAGCTTTCGAACCTTTCACCTCAGGAGAAGCCCCCTCTTTTCTGTGAAGATTGGTCCCGGTTGGTTCTGGATCCTCGACTCACGCGCCGCGGGACTGAGTGTGTGGGTGTGGTCTTGGCTTTTCAAGGGACCTTCCTTGTGCATAATGATTGCTTCAGAGTGGGTGTGTGATCCAGATGCCCAGTCCCCAGGCTTTGCTGTTAGACTTTGGACGAATCATCTGTCCCTTATCATGTGGTTACGCTGGCTAGAGGCGAGTCTAGGGTTTAAGGTGGCCATCTACCCAACTGTACAGGGGCCTCTTACAAACTGAGAAAGGGAGCATTTTGGTGGTATCACGTTAGGCCCTGGACGCAGCTGTGCCTGAAATCAGTTCTTTCTAGTTTGAAACTTGGCGGCCTCATGAGTCAAGGCATCCCCTTTTTTTCTAAAATGGATTCTGTGTGTGGATGTGTGTGTGTGCGCGTGCGTGCATGCTTACATGTGAAAGAGGAGCCCTAATATGAGGGTTTTTTTTTTTTCATTTGCTCACCAAAAAAATTTTATAAGATCTTTTGGAAAAAAAAAATGTTTTTGGTATTGGGGATTGACCCCAGGAGTGTTTACTATAAGCTACATCCTAGTCATTTTCATATTTTATTTTGAGACAGGATCTTGCTCAGTGTCTGGGTATCTCTCTTAATTGCTGAGGCTGGTCTCAATCATGTGACCCTCTTGCCTCAGCCTCCCAAGTGACTGGGATTACAGGAGAGCACCACCATTCCCCCTGAAAGTATCTTAGAATAGCACTCGGTGGCTTTCAGTACACTTCTTTAACATCCTCTCTGCGTGGGTAGGCGCTGTGCTGGATGCTAGGCTCAGGGTAGCCCGCCTGGCTGGGGCTTTCTCCCGACACACTCAGGAGGGTGAGCGTGGCTGGCATATGTGGGGAGTCTGGGAAGGAGATGGGGCCACGTTTTGAGTAGTGTTTTATCCTGTAAACCCCGAGGAGATCTGGGAGGGTGATTTTTTTTTCCCCCAGGGGTGTTTTGTTTCTCAAGAAAGAGGTAACATGATCACTTTGTGCTTTCCACAGGAAATGGGTTTGAAGAAAAGTGGAGAGTGTGAGACCCACCATGTAGGAGCGTCCCTAAGCTCCTTTCGCAACTCTGTCCTCTAGGGATGCATATCTGCAACCCCATCCCCACTTATTGTTTTATTTATTTTTTTTATATAATTTCTATTTTAAAAGTCTTCTGAAGAAAAACTACTTGCATGAAATTTCTGCTTGGGTATGGACTGGTTTAACACATAGCACCAATAGAATAAAAGAAAAGCTTAATTGACCTCCTAATTATTGAATATAAAGAAGATAATTAAGTTAATATACTTTAGAAAAAAAAATAACTTGATAGACACAGCAAGGCCCCCGGCTTTTTGACTGGAACTGGTTGAGATGGGATGTAGCCAGGGACCACTGCTGTCTGTGTTCTACTCAGGAGCCACAGTCCTTGATGGTTTGCATAGGATTGGTTATTAGGGGAATTGGCTTTTGGTGGGTCAATGCTCATTACAGGAACTGGTTGGCCATAAACTTGTCTCTTCCCTTTAAGAAGTACACCCCCTTTCCCCAGTGCCGAAATCACTTTTGTTTTATATTAACTAGAATCATTTTTGTGATCTTATGTGTAGATTTATATCAAGGTGAACTGGTGCAGTTAAAACACCCTGGAATATGCTTATGTTCTCTCAAACACACCTGCCTCTAGGAGATCTGGGATGCCACGAAGTCAGGTTCCTTGTCCACCTGTAGCACTTGCTCAGACAGATCCCAGCGGGGGAACTCTTTGCTTTTGGTGGAGTCTCCACAGCCTGGATATGGCCCTGCTTCACTGGGTCACCAACCCATGATGTCAGCGTCCCCAAAAAAGGGGCCATTTCTGGGAAAGACACATCCTCACCCCCATTTCGAGGATGTGTTAATTCAGGGAGGCTCCATCTAACACATTACATTTACAGGCTGTTTTCCCAGGAGGCTCAAATACCTGGGTTCCACTATCTGTACATTTTCCCTGCGTAAGGAAAGTACAGTAGAAGCCATGGTATAATCAGAAAAGGGTACGATGAGTTGACCTTGAGGACAGGGGAAGTGTCTGAGATTCAAAGATCGATCGGCCTCTCCAGATGGAGACAACCAGATTCAGCCGTCTCTGCAGGTGGGTTGGCCGGTCCTTGGAACTCTCTGGGAGAAGGCAGGTTGCCTCTTTAACCCAGGCCCATGGTTGCCTTCATGGTAGATAGGACGTGAGTTCTGGAAAAGTGAGCACTTGCACCCCTCTCCTTAATGTTGGGGACAATCCAGTGGCTTCTGGTTTATGTTTTTCTTCCCTTCTCATGAAGAAGGGGCTTTGCTTGTTTTTAGGGGAAAGACCAGGTTGACCTGCATAATAGAGAGGTGGCAAGAGAAGGAAAAGAAAACAGAGAGAAACAGTTCTAAGCCTCTGTACAGAGAGACAGTTAATCAGAATGCTCTGAGGGAACTCAGTCACATCCGAGGAAGGGGAAAATTGAGGAGAAGAGAGGAGGAACGACAGGTAGTTGGGAGGAATCCCATATGGGACACCTCTGGTAGATTGACCGTAAATGAGCCTTATGGATTTATAACTTTGATTCATCATTTGCTCTCAGATGAATTTGTTTTAGGTATGACCCCTGCCCCCGTCCCAAGCATGGCCCAGATAGCTTCCTGGTTGTCTGCAGGTTAGCCCGGAACATAACAGTAATGAAAAACTAAGCTCAGCTGCTGGCCTAATGCAACATGCACTGTCCTCTGGGCACCAGGACCGGTGCTTTATATATATTGGTTGGAGAGACCGGAAATCTGGCCTAGGGCGTCCTGTCAGGTGAGTGTTGCTGTTGGTAGGAGCTGTTCTGGTGCTCACCCCCAGGCCCAGGTGACGTCCTGTTGAGCACAAACCACCTCCCAGAACTTCAGGGTCATATAAGGCCACCCTGTGACTGTGATGGATCCAGACAAAGCAAGAGCTCTCTGTCATTATGTCTGAAGCGAGTCAAAAACAACCTTCTCTGAACCACAAAATGGCAACCTCCTCATTCTGGCTGATGTGGGCGGCCAACTAGAGCTTTAAATTCACCGCATTCTTCCAGGTAAGAGTTATTAGGATAACCGGTAATAAAAGTCTCCCCGTTTTCCGGCAGTACCCGATCCAGGGGAAAGCCCCGATCCCTTAGCGCCACAGGATCGCCCAACAGAAGCCAGCATTCCCCAAGAGGCACCCCAACTCCCTCTCACTGAAATTGCCTTGGCTTCTCCGGGAGTCCATTCTTTCTCTTTGCAGCAGGTAGTAAAAGCCCTGCTTTGTTCGAGTGCAGGGGGTTTCCGTCATCGGTGGCCAGAGAGCGTGGTGTTCTAGACAGCTTTTGTACTGCTGTGACCAAAAGACTTGACGAGAACGATTTTGAGATGGAAAAAATGGATTTGGCTCGTGGTTTCAGAGGTCTCAGTCCATAGATGGCCAGCTCCAAGGCTCTGGGCCCAGGGAGAGGCCGACATCATGGTGGAAGGGTGTTATGGAGGAAAGCAGCTCAGGACATGGCAACAAGGAAGCAGAGCCAGAGCTCTGCTCACCAGGAACAAAATACATACCCTGAAGGCATGGTCCCAGTGACCCACCTTCCCCAGCCACAGCCCCCTTGCCCACAGTTACCACTCATCGAATCCCTGCAGATGGATTAACGCACTGCCAATCGTTTCACCTCTGAACTTTCTTGTACCTACTCACATATGAGCTTTTGGGGTACCTCATATCTGAACCCTAACACATGGGCCATCTCCTTCTTTTTTGATGGTCTGCAAAGCAGGGCAGCACTGATGCAGTCTGGTCCCTTGCCCAGGGGCATGCAGCTCGGGAACTGGATTTTGAACCTGGGCGTTCGGATGCTAAGACTTGGTCCCTCACTTCAGGTCATCTCCCCAGGGCGGTCCCCTACCTTTTGTCTTTTCATTGCATTTTAGTTTTCTGTCGCTGCCATCACAGATGACCACAGACTTAGCAGCTCGAAGTAACAGATGCTTTTTTAATCTCAAAGCCCCGTGGATCGGGAGTCTGAGTAACTGGGCTTTCACAGGCTGCAGTCGAGAGGCCGCTGCCTCTGCCCTGATCAGGAGGCTCTGGGGACAGTCCCCTGCCAGGCTCATTGGGGTTTCCAGCAGAATCTTGTTCCATGCAGCTACCAGCTGGGCACTGCCTAAGCTCTGGGAGGCCTCCTTGGTCGCCTGGCATGGAGGTCTTGCCCTCTCAGATCCAGCCATGGCACAGGCCGCTCTCACGCTACAGACCTCACTGCCTTTCCCTTCTCCCACACTTCTCTGGACCCACTGGAGAAGGGCCTACGCTATATGATTAGAAGGGACTCTGCCCAGGAATCCAGAAGAATCTCTTTTAATAGGTCCCCCTGGGCAACATCTGCAGAGTCATGCACCGCACTGAGAGGTGGGGTGGGATTAGTGCATGGGTATCTCTGGGCGGGGGATGTCGTTCTGCCCCATGTAGAGCTACTTGTTCTCCCATCCTCCCGCCATCTCCTGATGGGGGTCAGCATGTGAGGACTTTCCTGTTCTTTCTGGTTCAGAAGTTCTTCTCTTTTATGTGACTTTGCATCTGCTGCTGCTGCCGACCTCTTGGCTCTACAGAGTAGAGTCATCTCCTTGTTCTTAGTGGGTCCTTGAGAGCTGTGAGTGGGGAGCTGATTAAACACTAAATTAAGTGGCGCTCGGCGCTGTAACCTGCCTGCATTACGAGAAATAATCCTATAGCTACTGGAACTCCCTGTCCTTACAGAGGTCTGCACACTTTTAAAGCCTATGCAGAGTCTCCTTAGAATTGGGAAGAATGAGCTTGGCAGGTGGGAGAACCTCCCTATAGTCCTCTCGGTCTTGCTGGCCAGACTCTTACCACCATCTTTCTTAACACCAAAGAAGCCTGTCAGGAACGGTGGCAAGGAACCCGACTGAACCCTGAGCTCCTGTCTGTCACTCAAGTCTAACATCAGGTACATTCTGTTAATAACACCCTCATCAAAATTTTCAGCCACATGATACTTATCATCTTTTCTTGTCTCATGAGTAAGTTATCATTGAAAAAATAAATCATCTACCACTTCCTGGGTTATCCTCTCTCTATCACATTATCATAGGAAATTTGTTTGCAAACTCTCATCTTCAGCCTCTCTGCATTGAGGTATTATTTTTGGTGAGCTGGCTCTGGTGAGTCTGGAATGGATCTCATCAAGTTTTAAAAAAAATAAAATCCACTTAGCACAGTACCGACTGAAGAGCTGGCCAGCTGTGCCAACGAAATGCTGTTTCTTCTTGATTTCTTCTTCCTTTTTAATTCATACATGTGTAATTTGAGGATGCTGCACCGGGTGCCTGATGCAATCAGGAGCATCCTAAAATGAGAAAATCTCTTGCCACGGTGACAAATCCACAGGCCCCACAAGAAACCCTGCAGATCCCTAACACACAGCCAGAAGAATAGATCGGCCACAGCCTGGCGCAGGAGAAGATTGATCAACCAGCAGACTTGCATTAATTGTGAAATAGAAGGGACGATACGATCGATGGTTAAGAATGAAAGTGCAGCGGTAACCGTGCCACATCCCGCTAATCCAATAATGGAGAAACTGATGTATAGCATATTGGAATTCTACCGTCTGGGCACGTGTCACCATAAAGAATATCCCGCAATTATGGGGAAAAATTGAGCAGGCAGCAGTTGAGCCAACCTAATCAGCCTGATGCCACAGTAGTTCTCCTGATTAAACACTAAATTAAGTGGCGCTCGGCGCTGTAACCTGCCTGCATTATGAAAAATAATCCTATAGCTAATGTGAAAAGTTTGTATTTTAATCAAAGCAAACTATGAATATTAAAATTTTCCTGGGCTATTTTGGTGTCGTTTAGCTGTGAACACGTTTAACAATTTATAAATGGATCTTTTGCCATTGGCTACAAGGGAGAAGGGCTCAGTGCTGTATGGGGAGGTGAGGCTTCCTGTGCTAAAAATCAATTAGACTGGATACAAGTGCAGAGAACTCTTAAGGGGGGGAAGAGAATGCACTCAAGAGGCCCTGGGAGAATTCAAATTTAGTTAACTTCTATCATGGTTCGCCTAAGGGCACCGACTCTATTCTTTGCTGGAATGCACGAGATGGTTCCAGGAGAGTTAGGCTTAATAAGCCATGGATACCACAGGACCCCTTGCCCGATGGTGTCATTATGAAGTCCTGCAGCACAAGTCCACTGACAACCAAGAACTAAAGAGAAAATTCTCCGGGAGCAAGAGAGCTCTGCTCCTCGTGGAGACTTAAACATCAGAAGAGCAAGGATTTGGCAGCGTGACCGTGAAGGCTCCAGCCTGCTTAGACACCCCATAGAGATCCTGACCCCCAGAACACACTGCTGAGATGTGGTGATGGTCACATGCATTTGAGGGCACCCAGAGTGAGGTGGCAGGCCCCTCCCACATGCCCACAGCCCGGGGCAGGGAGCTTGGTGGTCAACGAGGAGGTTAGGTTGGACCAGGAGGGATGCACCCTGTTCAGATCTACTTTACTGATCAGAAGAAAATGTTCTAAAAGCATCCAGCCACCAGGGCGAGTTGGAGCAGGGCGAGACAAGACGTCAACTCCTTTCAGCCATAGTTTTTTTCTATTATATCTTCCATGTCTTATTCGTTTCCATTTCACGTCTTTTAATTGAAAGCGTTGACGGGAGAAGGGAGACATTCAGACGGCGTCTGTGACTGAAAAGTTGCAGAATGATCCGGATTGACTTTCGTAACTAACCGTCGTTCATGGAGCCTTCGCTCTGTGCCAGGCCTCTGAGAGCATTTGCAAAATTAACTCATCAATTCTTTACTGATTCTGTAAGGCTGAGATTCTATCCGGTTTTTCACTTTGCAGAGGGAAAAAACCCAAGCCCAAAGAGCGTAAGGCGTTTGCTAAGGTCTCTTGGGCTGTGAGTGGCCGATGGGGACTGTGCCCAGGCAGCTCCTTCCTGCTGTGTCCTGCACTGACAGGTTGGTCCTTCTCAGAGTTCTTTGGTCAGTGACACCAGTCATGGGAAAGGGGAAAAATAGGTGTGTCCCAGGATGGTGGTAGTTCAAGTGAAGCTATCCGTGTTCCGTTTCACCTGCTCCTAAGGGCACTCACCCCTCCAGAGGGTGGGCTCCTTCCCCCAAGGATCCTATCTGCAAAGGCCTCCACCTTGGGTGTAGGGTTTCAGCACACGAATGGGGACAGGCTGCTGGAACTAACCTCGTACGTGCGCCGTGCACACGGGAAAGAGTGCCAATCTCAAACTCCCTCTCGCACTTTAGATGGCACTGTTCATCAAAGCAGGAACTCAAGACAACCAGCCAGAGGGGAACTCTCTTTGTCACCGTGGTGTTGCCTTTAAAATCAGTGATATGCATCTGTGGGCTGCTTCCCCGTGGGGGCCGGCCTGGAACAGCCCCCCTTGGACCCTTCCCACCTAGCCCTGAGACCCTGAGAAAGCATCTCTGTGCTACTACCTTCTGCCCACCTCTAACTGAAGGATGATTTTATCTAAAAGTCTCAGAAACTCACCTTAAACTGGTGCAGACACCAAAGGAGATTTCATATTAAGTCAAGGGGGGTGGATGTGCTGCTTCTCCAAACAGATTCGGATGCCACCAGGACACTCTCCTCCTTGTTCCTCCACGTCCTCCACGCCCCCTCCACCCCTTGTCCAGTAGCATTCCCAACCCACACAGCAGCAGGTGACTTCCAGCATCTCCCAAGCCACAAAGGTTCCACTCCACCGTGCAGAGAACCATCGACCATTCCTCCCCACTCAGTGAGAGACCAGCTCATCAGCTGTAGCCACCAGACAACCCAGCCTCAGTCAGCTGTCCCTTTATCTGTGTACACAGAGGGCCATTTCCACTGCTGACTCGTGGCTGGAACAAAATGGACACTTCCTCCAAGAGAGATTCTCAGCATCTGTCCCAGGCACCCGCTGCGGGTCCAGACCTATTTCCCCAAAGAGACCCAGTTAAGAATTGGCCAGTGGCTGAAAGATCATGTTACTGTATTAAAGCGGGAGGGGGGCCCTTCACCAAGCTTTGGTGCCAGGTAAAACTCATCCGCACTCCCTACCTGCTGGGTCACTTTGTATTTCTTGGGGACCCTGCCATGAGAGAATCCGAATGGGATGTGGAGAAGGGACTGCTTCCTTGAGACGAAGTGCTCTTGCTAAGACATCAAACATACTTCACCATTTTTTTTCCCCCTAATCCATTGCTAAATTTAAGCCTGGAAGAACGGAAAGTAGGGGAAGTGACCTTGTGAAGTGTGCAGAATAGAGAAAAGGGCACGGGCTTTGGGATCCCAGCTCTGACCCTTGGTTCTTTTATCTAGAAATGGGGTAAAAGTAGTTCCAGCTTACACAGGGCCACTGAGGGAACTGAATAAGGAGAGGTGGACTCAGGGTTTTATAATAGGTGTGTGGTAAATGTAAACTAGCCTCTCTCAGTGGGGGACAGTTCCAGGGAACATGTGGCAATATCCAGAGGCATTTGCGATTGCTATGACTGGGAGTGGGTGCTGCTGGCATCTAGCGGGCAGAGCCGAGGGATGCTGCTACTTGGCCTCCGCCACGCACAGGAGAGCCCCGTGATGAGACGCGTCCGGGTCACGGCGTTCATGGGCTGAGGTTGAGAGACACTTGTGCAGTCGTCTGTGGGTTAGGTGCAGATGTCACCTTCCTGGAATTAGGAGGGGGATAGTAACAAAGTCCTTTGTCTTCTATTTCCCACGTTAGGGTTCTCTCTAAAACATGGAGAGTTCAGGGGACTGCATGCCACGTTGGTAACAGTTTTCACCTGGTGTAGAGAAAGGACGTGATTGACCTGGCAGAGGTTTTAGGACAGGGTCTGGAGTAGGCAGAATTAGTAAACGAAGCCCTGAAACTTTGACCAAAGGTGTGAATTGAATAACAGCCTTTACCAAAGTCATCCCAAGGCCTGGGGAGGTGGGCTCAGGGTCCTGTCCTCCGCCTTTCAGGGAGGTGGGAATTGCACGTTGGAGGGCAGAGTGGGGGCCAGGCCAGCGGCGGAGCTTTCCACCAGGCTCTGAGCTTCACGAAAGCAGGGGCTGTGTTGGTCACCCCTTCTTCTCTTCTGGAGAGCATGAACTTGGGGTCTGGGATGGAGCCATCGGTCATGTTCTCGGCTCCCCTTCTGCACCCTCGAGGGCCTGGATTTGTTTTGGACGGGAGTGGCCTCGTGGGGCGAATGAAAACGCTTGTGTTCTCGTTGTCACCTCACCTATCAGAGCAGCTTGTGGAGGTGTGAGTGGCTTAGAGAGGAGGACACTGGCGTGCCTGAGCGAGGGTCTGGGTGGGAAACCAGGAGCCTCTCCTATGCCCAGACAGCTCTCCTGAGTCAGGGGGGGCCTGGCGTGTGGCTTCCCAGAGCTGAGCAAGACCTTGAGACCCAAGCCCTGTCGCCTGCAGGTGCGGACTCCTGGCGTCAGGCACGGCTGGGGAGTCTTGGAAAGCAGGTTTCAGACAGGACTCCTCTCTTCCCCTGTCAAGCATCATCTTAATTTTCCAGACACTTTGGGTAGTAAGCTGTTTGCATCATTCTGAATTTCTGGTCAACTTAAGAGCCTATCAAAGAGCCTTTGTTATTCTTCTCTTATTTAAAAATCTCTGTTCAGCAAGCAATGAAGACTGGCCATATTTGAAATCTCTTTGATGATTGAGAATCTAATGATTTGAATTTCTCTTCTTTTGCCTTCCATTCCCAGTCCCTTATGTTACCACCATTTTCTTGTTCATGGAGAGAGAGAGATTATTCCATACCAGAGAATTGTGGAATACCAAATTTTCTTGGCT
This sequence comes from Marmota flaviventris, assembly GCF_047511675.1. NCBI lineage: Eukaryota > Metazoa > Chordata > Mammalia > Rodentia > Sciuridae > Marmota > Marmota flaviventris. The sequence goes on along the minus strand of NC_092516.1, from coordinate 3,646,709 downwards.
TTAATTGTGTCTGTCGAAGAGAGGAATGTGTTTCAGAGAAGCACCAAATCTATATGAGGAGAAGGTTTCCTTTCATCCCCATTTCCCTGTCGGTCGCTGTGATAGACGACATGGGCACTTACCCTAGCTGGCTGGAAGGTTTCCTTCCTGGAAGATAACACTTCCCTGTGGCAGTCAGGTGAGAGCACCAGGCTAGCCCTAGGGCAGTACTGATGGTGTCACCTCTGGGACACTGCATACAGGGTGACTGTAAGGTCTCCGAGCACGTCATCCTTGCCCCAGTGATGCTGACGCCCCAAGTTGAGATGGTGGATGGCCCATCAAGCTGGACCTCAGAGTAGCCCTGCAAAACAGGACCTGTCTCAGCTCCAGGGGTTATCTTACAGCCAGCATCTGTGACCCTCGGTGGGGTTAAGTCACTGAGAATTGAGGACTCATGTGATACCACCGCATAAGCTAGCCTACAGAGTTGATATCAGATATTAAAAACAAAATCAACACTGCCCCTGAATTCTGTGTCAGTCTGGGCCCATGTTTCACACCAGCTTCAAGATCCAGCCTAAGCCACTGCGCTCCTTTGAGGCAAGCGTGGGTGCCGAGCGCTGCAGATTGGCATACTTGTCCTGATTGATCCAGGTACCTCTGCACTTGGTCAGGCACTTCGCACTTGGCAGATGCAGAGATAGGAGTGACGTAGGATGCAAACCAGCAGGTAGAACCCCTGGGCTTGAATCACGGCTGACCCATACCTGTGAGTGAGGTTTGCTCATCGCTAAAGTGGAGTTGATTAAAATATCTCCCTCCCTGGGAGGCTTTAGGTCGCTGTGAGCAGACCCTGTGACAGAGGACTTGATACCTAGTAAGTAAAGCTTCTCTGTTATTTGGCTTCCCCTGGCACATGTTTGAGAGGACTCAAGAGCGTCTCCTCCAGGGTTGTCACTCGAGTCCCATTTACCAACCTTGACTTTCTTCCGTCCTCCCCGAATGGTAAATGTCTCATCGTTATTTTCATCCCCTGGTGGAGCTGACCCTCTCTCTGTCATGACATTGGATTCCATCCTTCAGTTTTCTCTCTCTCTTTCTTCTTTTATGGGTCTGTGTTGCTGTGAGCAGGACTCATTTTTCAAAAGACAGATGGTGGCAACCCTGTTCTCTCTAAATAAAAAAGGGAGACAGCTGTTAAGGTGCAAACAGAGTCGCGGCCAGCAAATCCTATCTGCTTCAAGTGTTGGCGAAGTTTCCCTTTAGGGGAGAGGAGCCATCTAAACAAAATGTGCGCTTTGGCTGGGCTCTGCCAAGGCCCAAGTATGGAATGATAGCAAATAATGGGAATTTATAGCGCACTATAGGTCCAGCACCTTCCTGCCTTGGCGGGTACATATTCAAATGCAGTGCTAACGGAGCTGAAATTTATGGCTCTCTAATAACGATAAAATGCCATCAGAGAATGAGATAAATTTTAGCCCCAAACCTTAGAATGCAGGGCACAGACTCACTCACGCTTGTAAAATACAGCCAGATACTGCTAGCTCAGGAGTCTGGGTTTGGAGGAAGTAAAGGAAGTGTTTTATAGAGGACTGCAAATTGTTGTTTTCATGAGGCTGGGGTCAAGGTACACTGTGGCCTCGGGTTGAAATGAGTGTTGCTTTGTCTCATGGCTGATATACACTTGACCTTGGCAAGGGAAGCTTTTTCTTTTCTGGATGCTCAAATAGCTTCTCTCCTCACCCTTCACAGCCCTGCGACAGGCTGACTTCCAAACAAATGCCGATGAATTATAACCCTCTGGGAAGGGGACTCTGTCTTGTTCCTCTGTGTTTGCTCCTATTTGTTTATTTATTTAGAATTGGACTCCTCCGGCCTTGGCAAGAAGAGTGAGACAGGAAACAAATTCACCAAAACGCAGGGTTTGCAAGCAGCCTGTGATGTGTGGATGAGGAGTGCTGCTCCTCCGCGGGCCCCTCGGGTGGCCAGGGAGCCGGGTTTTACAGAGGACTCGCCCAGGGGTTGTCAGGGACCCTCCAAGGCAGGGGCTGTGGGTTCCCTGGTCCCCAGTGTGGGCCAGGAGGCTCTCTCTGGAGCAGACCCCTTAGATCTTGCCAGTGAAGCCCTTTGGGAAACTTTCCCAGCTCCTTCCAGAATCTCCAGGAGCTGCGTGTTGGGGGGGGGGGAAGCATTCCAGATCAGCAGCTACCTCCAGGAGGGGTGCTCCAGCTGGCTCTGGTTCCAGACGCTTCCTCTGGCTTCATCATATGCAAGGGGATTGTGCCGTCTCCCTGTGCTCTGAGAGGGCTGAGCTCCAGGGATGCTCCAGGCTGTCCCCGTCGGGAGCCAGCTGCTTCTTTCTGGATCCTTCTTTGAGCCTCCGTGTGTGGGTATGGGGTGTGATCATGGCATGGTCCCAATTCATCCCATGGTGGAGATGTAGACAATGGCTGTGATCAAGGCCCACTGTGGTTCCAAACTGGAAGGACTTATTTCTGGTTCTCTAGTTCTTGATAGGACTGTGTGTGTGTGTGTGTGTGTGTGTGTGAGAGAGAGAGAGAGAGAGAGACAGACAGACAGACACAGACAGACAGACAAGGAGAGACTCAGGCCACTGTATTTTTCCCTTAAGATTTCATGCCTCTTGTAGGATTCTCGAAGAACCCTTCCCTGGCCCCTGAGATTGAAGCCCTCTTGCCCTATCACCTGTGCCGCAGGGATTCTGGTGATTTAAGGTTGAAAGACGGGCCCAGAGCTGTGGTCCAAGGCTAATTCCTTCTAGGAAAGGTGTGACTTTGGCTAGAAAGGAAGTAGAGGGTGTGGGTCTTATGCAAAGAGGGGGGTGCCCCGCTTCAGATTCTGCATGACTGTGGGCTTTGCCCCAGTTAGATCCTAGGAGAGCATCCCTGTGCCCCACTCTGCATCAGTCCTGAGCACTGGCTTGGTGCTCCACCTCCACCTCCACCTCCCCACTGGGGTTCAGCAACAAGGACTTTCTGCATCTGTTCAGAGTAAACCTCGCTATCTCTCACGGCGCAGCCATCAGACATCTCATTCCCTCCATCAGGAACTGTCTTCTCTTTCCTGCAGCCTTCTCTTTTTCCTTGAAATGCTGCCTCCTCCAGGAAGCCTACCACAATGACTTCTAGTTTAGGTCAATGTACCTTCCACATCTTGTTCTAGCACCCCCATTGCCATGCCAGAGTTTTCCACGTGTCACTTTTCAGGCCAGGTGTGGGGCACATGGGGAGTCTCTCTCCTCCTTTTATTTCTCTTACATAAGTTTAAAATAATTAAAAATGAAAAGTTTATAAAAAGGGATCTAGGAAAATATTTGTGTGTTATGGATGCAAACAGAATATCAGATGTGTCAACACAGAGTACAGTAACAGGAAAGGCAAGGCAATGGGATATGGCCTGTGCAGTCATATCACAAAAGGAAGTGGAAAAAGAGGGGGAAAAGATCCCTCCCTCCCAGAACCAGAGGACAAATCCAAAGCCAGAATCATAACGAAAGGAGAAAAACTGAAAGCATTTCCTTTAAAATTGGGAACAAAACAAGGATGCCCACTCTCACCACACCTATTCAATAGAGTTCTTCAAACTAGCCAAAGCAATCAGACAGGAAAAATAAATTAAAGGAATACAAATAGGAAAAGAAGAAGTCAAATTATCTATGTTTGCTGATGACATGATCCTATATCTAGAAGACCCAAAAAGACTTCACCAGATTTCTAGAGCTCATATTCAGCAAAGTAGCAGGATACAAGGTCAACATTCATCAATCAATATATTCCAGTAATGAATCTGCTGATAAAGAAACCATGAAAACTGTCCCATTCACAATAACCCTCAAAAATATAATAAAATATTTGCGAACAAATCTAATCAAGGAAGCAAAAGATCTCTATAGTGAAAACTATAGAACACTGCAGAATGAAATTAAAGACCTTAGTAGCTGGAAAGGCTTCCCATGTTCTTGGAGAGGCAGAATCAATATTAGAATGACCATACTACCAAAAAGTGTTATGCAGATTCAATACAATTCCCATGAAATGCTGATTATGTGTTTATTTTTTTAATTGGGGAAATAGTGTTAGGTTTAAAGTAGTTGTCATAATGTAGGTAAAGCCGAGTAGCTAGACCTTGTAAATATGGGATTCCAGCCCAAATCCTTCACACTCCAAAGGAGGGGCTGGGGCTTTCTTGGAAACAGGTCACATGCACACCATCACAGTATGGCAGGGTAAAGAGACGTAGAGAGGCAGCTGGGGACCCAGGTGGTCTGTCCAGCTGCTCAGTCAGGTGAGGGAGGCTGGGAAAGCCTGGCTACCCTTCTGAACCCCACAGGGGCTGGGCTACCAGAGGATAGCCAGGAGTCCCAAGCCAATACCTCTCCAGCCTATAGGAAATGCCAAGAAGGGACTAAATGCCAGGTGGGCAGGGTCCCTTGGGGTACCAAAGGGAACCCTCTCTGACAACTGAGATAGGCTGGTGGCAGTGAAGGTGTTTAGAAATCCAAGGATGCCTGCTGCGTGCTCCAACACCTTGGTGGTCCCATGGCCACATCTGGTTCTGAGTCTTTCAACTCAAGGCCCGTTTTCTTCCCATTATTTATGCAGCTTAGATTAAGATTCCACTGGAGCATTTACCAAGAGTCTTCATGTGTGTCATTTCTTGCTCTTGAAGGTTGGTGATGTTATCGTCCATCTACACAGGAGCAAACAGAGGCAGGAGGGATCAGTTCAGTTGCCCAGGGTCATTTTCTTAGAAGTGGTAGAGACAGGATACAGACTCGGGTTCGCCTGCCCCCAACATGTCGTTGTCCCACACCACGGCCTCTCTCAGCGTTTGTGAGCTTGAATGGAAGTGCTATGCTTCTCTTCATTTTCCTGATGCTACACGAGGGCAGAAACCGGCCCTTGCTCTTAGAGCTTCGAGAGAAACGCCTGGTAAGCATCCTTGTTTATTGGGCTCCCTTATGAGCTGGTGCAGGGATCCAGGGGGCCCATGTCCCCACAGAGCTGACAGCCAGCACAAGATAGCATGAAGAAAGTCTATAAATGGGCAAAATGAGAAAAATAAGGGCTTTCCAGGCCCCTGCTCTGCACATCAGACCCCCGAATGCTCTCTGTGCAGTGTTCATTCTACCCTTGTGGGGAGTCCTACTCATGTTCACCTGGTTTACATCACGGAAGAGACCAAAGGGCCAAGAAGGGCACAGAGCTGGGTCTTGACCTGTCCTCTGACTCCTGGTCTTCCCTCCTCGGCACTCAATAAAGACAGCGGGGAGTGGACTCCAGCATGCTCCTGCTGCAGATGGCACAGGTGGCATGCATCCCAAGATTGACAGAGAAGAAGGAGCGGCTTTTCTTAAATATGGCAGCTGCCATGTTGTGTCAAGTTGGATTCTGAGCCCAGGTAAGAGATTCCTGTGCAGGAGCCAGCTGGGGCGCAGAGCTGAGGAAAGACCTGGGCAAATTCAAACATCCAACCCACCCTGGAGGTGCTCGAGGAGGAGCCTATGAGACTGTTGGGCCAGAAGGAAGCTGCTACGGGCTGCAGAGGTGGCCTCCATCCTTCCCTCCCCGGGTTCTCTTTGGAAGATACTGTCCTCTTGCATCCAGTCTTTCCCACAGGTGAGAAGGGCAACCAGAGTAGAACCCGGATAAGGAACAGGGGTTTCCCCAGCACACCTGGGAGCCCCTCGGCCGGCTAACCTCCCTTCGCCTAAGTCAGAGATGGCACCTCCTGCTGTTGGATGGACATGTGCCCAGACGAGGCACCAGGAACACCCTGTCCGTCACCGTATTCTTGCCCATTCGTCTCAAACACAGCCTCAGAATCCTTCTCAACACCATCCGGTAGCCTGCCATTTTTAATCACACAGAGGTGGAATTTATGGGTTATCCTCAAAGATGTGTCCTGTAGGATCACAGTTAAGGGATTTGGAAATGGAGTTGACAGCAAGGAAGACTCACTGTTTCTGATTCCCATGGGGACGCCATCCATCACCCTCCCAGGGGATGTTTTGATCAGATAGCCACTTACGTTTCTGTATCCTCTTGATAATCATATCTTGGGAAAGGATTTAGGAAGAAGATCATAAAACCAGGCGTTTCCTAACAGCAGGCTATGGCATGGCTTGCTAAGAATGTGTCTAATGCATTTTAATGACATGCTTTATAATATCTTATTAAAGATTGTAAGAGCATCTAATAATCATTTAATAAATATTAATGAAGCATTTACAAATTGCACCTTAATTTATGGCATTGGTTTCTGTGTACTGCCCTGGACGTTAATGCATAGGGGCAAAGTGGCTTCGACGGGGACTGCCACAGTGAGCCTGGTTCTGTGACATCGTGTCATCCTGGTACCGTAAGTGATTTTTTAAAATAATAATTCTTGGAGTGCAGTTCAGTGCAATGAAGCTTGATACCCAAAGCAGTTTTAGCAATTATTATTCTGTTTGGGGAACATTAAAACATAATCTACCATGAATTTATAATCCATAGCTTCTCTCTCATGCACTTTCTAATAATAGGCAATAATTATAGGCCCTCGTGCAAAAATGCTCATACATGTTGGGAGATGCCTTCTTATCCCATGACCACCTGGGGAGGCAGGGGCTTGGCCGTAAGGGGTAAGTGGGCTGGGGACACGGCTGCCACCATCTTTGCTTGACATGCAGAGAGATCCGTTGTGCCTTCCCAGCATGGAGAGCAGCTGTGGGCACACATTCCAAGGCACCCATTGCTGCCCTTGTTAGGACTTTCAGGCAGGGAATTCCTGGCTGAACTCAGGCGTCCCGTGGTTATCCCTGGCTCTGTTGGCATTAGCCAAGACGGGTTCCACACGGCCTAGGAGTCACAAAACCCAAACTTTAGAAATCGCCTTGAACTCCTCCCTTCACAGATGAGGAACCCGAGGCCCAGAGAGGAGACCTTTGGAGGCCACACGGTGAAGAGCAGATGACGAAGCGGAGGTGAACCCAGATCCCAGGGTGAGGTTGGCAGTGGAGCGCTCCCAGCCTCACAGCCAGGACGCCCCAGCTCTGGGGAGGTTTTGGGTAGGTAGCGAGGGCTCCTCATCAGGGGCACCTGGGAATGCTTGGCCTCTGCAGGACGTCCCAGCTGGACAGTGGCAGTGGACTTCCTAGGATTCTCAGCACTAAGAGGAGCTGACCAGCAGATGGCACTGCAGGGATTGAAACTGTAGCAGCCATAGCCCAAGGCCGCCTGGGCTGGGTGTCACAGGCCCCAGCAAGCAGGAGAGGGCTGAGGGTTTGTCCTGCACACAGGGGAGCCCCAGCCCAGCTTAAAAAGAGCCACGTCTTGGGCTGGGGCAGGCACCCACTGACTTGGCGTTGGATCAGGTCCTGGGCCACACAGTGGAAGGGACAAAGGGAAACAGGAGGCATCCCCCCTGTGCATAAGCAGATTTATACTGTGTGTCAGGACTGGGCTGGAGCCAAGCTGGCAGGGTCAGCAGAAGTTCCTCTCCCTCCCCCCTCCCCTAAGCCCAGCTCCTGGGATCACTTTAGGGGAACCAGCGCATCCTCACAGCGGAGGCAGGCAGTCCACCCTCCCTAGGGAGGCTGATGTTTCTGCCCCCATTCAGGTGTCTGAGGTGTGGGCATTGCTGTGCCACATTTAACGTGTCTTCATTAATCGTTTAACTTGGGTGCCCATGACAACAGGGATTGAGGAAGGAGTTACATTTGGAAACTTCAGAATTAAATGGATATAGGATGGTTTAGGGCAATGCAGACGTTTCTGAAAATACAGACTCTGCTTTCCTGTTCTTTGTCTTCCCCGCACCTCCAACACGCCTCTCTTTGTCTGCCCCTGCGCCATCTTTACCCTCACATGCATGCACAGCAGCTGCATTTGCCTCTCTCCAGTCCCTTTCCTTGCAACTGTGGCATTTCTGCCCAGAGGTGTGGGGAGGAGGAGAGGTGTGGGTCCCCTGGCACCGAGCAGAAATGCTGTCCCTGTTCCCCCTCAGGCAGAGAGGCCCACACCAGTTCTCTCCCTTCCCCCCAGTTCTCAGGCCTCTCCTTCCTGCTGCCAGAGGGCACTGTGCCACCTTGACATCAGATTTAGAGAAGGCTTACACTTGGCACCTGCTGATCTGCACATTAAAATCTGCTTGCTGGTGTCCTCCTTGCAAGGGAGGGATTTGCATAGAGCAGGCTGTGCCTTGCTTGGTAATGAAGGGCCCAGCACCACCTCCCAGGAAGGCCTTGAGGGCTTGGGCTGCCGGGCCTTCCTTGAAGTGGTGTCTCCACCCCTGTGGTCTGAGATGGGTCCCCGCAGAGGGAGCCGGGCTGGGGCCTGTCAGTCCTGCAGCCACAGCCCACATGTTCTCCATTCTCTCTGATCAGCAGGACGCTGGCAGAGGGTTGCTGATGGGAACCAGGTCACTGCTTCCCAAGCTCCTCCCTGCTAAACACTCTTCCTAGCCTGCAGAGCCAAGAACAGTCAGCCTGTTTTGTAAGACTGAGTGTTTCCTGAAGGCAGGAGCAGCATCTTATTCAGCTTCCTGGCACATCGCAGACACTCATGAATATTTTTTCAATTAATAAAGAAGTAAATGAACGGAGAGGGCGAGTCATCTCCCCGGATAAGTTAATCACATCTATTTTATTTAACAAGCATTATATAATGATTCTCTGGGCCAGGAACAGACTGAAGGGCTTTTTAGATAAAAACTCATGTATGCCTAATAAAACCTATTAGGTGGACACCATTGAAATTCCCCCCTTTTTGACTGGGGTGTTGGAAGCACACTTGGGTTACGCGGTTTGCACAAGTTCAGGCAGCCAGTGAGCAGCAGAGCTGCCGATTTTGCTCCAGATCACTCCCTGGGGTTCCTCTCATCCTCCTCCAAGCCAGACTCATGCATTTAGATATCCCCAACCTGGGAGTCCCCTGAGCCCACCTTCCAGGGTTCATATTTCAAAAGGCATGGCCAGGAGGGTCTGCAGAAGGTGGGCGCGCAGTCAGGTGATCCGACTTCACCAGGAGAACCGATGGATTTCTTCTCCTTCACTTTGGCAAAATACCGATCACATTTTTTTTTTATAAGAAAGAAAGAGGGAGGAAGAGAGGGAAGAGAGAGGGAAGCTAAGAGGGAATGGGGAATGGGAAAAGAGAGACAGAAAGGACGCAGGGGAGGAAGGAGAGAAAGACGAATTAGGAAATGAGAGAGAAGACAGGAAGGAGGGAAGGAAGGAAGGAAAGGAGGAGGCTTTGTTTAATTTCAGAACACAAAGAACCTCCTCAGTCCTGAGAAATGTAGGTTTCTCATCTGCCTGTTGCTTGGCGCAGTTTCAGTGCCTAGAAGCCAGCAGAAGTATTGGAAGTCGAGATCCAGTGTAATAATTGGCTTACAGATTTGAAGGAGGATAGATAGACTCTTCCATTTCCAAGATTCATTAGTCCAGCTCTCCCCGTAATAGACAGGGCTTGCTCTACGTGTAAGCCATTTTCTAATCAAATTGGCACACAGTCCCTGCTCTGACTCAGGATAAATGGGCTGCCGGAAAATTGCTCTGCCCGGGCTGGAGTCGGTGGGATGGAGCTATAGCTCCTTGGCACTTGATCATCGTGGACTCTTTGTTCAATCTCAATAAGAAGCCCTCATTCTCCAATTCAACCAAACATCACCGTGACTCCTAGTTGTGAAATATTCCCAAAGGATGTCTGTGTCCCTTGAGTTTCTTTGAAAAAAACGACCAATTGTGAATTATCACAGGACTTGGTCTACCTAGAAAATCTGCTAAGAGTGTGGAGCTTGGTGGTATGAATTTGCAAGACTTCGCACATCCACATATCGGTGGTCCACGGAGCAAGCAGCCAGCAGAAGGTGTGCGAGAGAGCATGCTGCCATCAGTGGGTTCTGCACACGAATCCAGCCTCACCGCTTGGCAAGACTGTGATCTGCGCCAGGGTTTCCCCATCTGCAAAACCATGAAACTTTAACAGGACCAACATTGTTTGCAAGTCCAGTATCCAAGTGAACCTGACTAAGGGTACTGGTAATGCTAGTGTGAAAGACTACAGCCTAAATATAAAACCTGGTCAGGAGGGGCCAGAGAAGGATCAGTAGCCTGTTGGGGCCAATAGAAGAAAAGGGAGTGCAGCCCCCAAGAGAAACCCAGTAAAAATTGTCTCCAGCCAGAATGGGGCAGGCTTTTGGGGGCTGTGCTGAGCATCTTGAGAGTGGTAGCACTGATAAGTCTCTCCCTCTGGGGAAGGAGGCTGCTCTGAGCTGGTGGGAGAGGGATTTTCCTTTGGGAGACCCTAGGAGTCGGCAGAAACAAAATGGAATGGCTGGAATTCCATTGAGCAAAGAGGGCATGGTCACTGACTCTGTACAAATTATACACTGCCCCTTTCTTCAGATGCAGCTAAGGACACTACCAGCCCTGTCTACCTCTCCGTGATTTTGGAGGTTCAGTTCATGGTTGGCCAAATCCATAGCTCTGGGCTCGTGGTTTGGCTGAACATCATGATGGAGGAAAGAAGCACAGGACATGGTGACCAGGAAACGGGGAGCTCCTGCCACCAAGGACAAAACATAAACCCTAAAGGCACACCCCCAGTGATCTCCTTCCTCCAGCCACACCTTTACCTGTGCAAAGTTATCACCCAGTTAGTCCCTCTCAGTGGACTGACCAACTGTCCACTGAAACGGGTTACCTGATAGGAAGCAGGTCACAGCCCTCACAACCCAGTCATCTCACCTCTGGATGTTCTTGTGCTGTGTTACACATGAGCTTTGGGGGGACACCTTGCATCCAGACCATAACGTGGTAAACGGGTTCCGAGACTGTGGGGAGGGTGTTGGGCATAGGTTACACCCACTTCCCACGGCTCCAGGGAAACTGGGGGTGGGTTCCTTTAGGTCATCTTTAACATGAGGTCACAGTGTAGCTCAGTGGGCGAGACTTTGAGGAGGACCACTTTGAAGACACAGTGGCTGCCTGTGGAAGGACTCAGTGTATCTGTGAAGGAAGGATGTTGGGCTGGGCTGGGGCCTACTGTGAAAGTTGAGAAGTCTCTGCGTGGACAGTCACCAAACACACTGGTTTCTCTGCCGTGAACGGATGAGGCAGGGGAGGGTGGAGCACGTGGTGGGTGAGGAAGCCCCAATTTTGGTTCATAAGACTTGACCCCCTTCTGCAGTGGTCCACACCAGAGGTTCCGAGTTCAGGTGGATCTGGGTTTAAATCCTGACTGCTCTTCCTCACTCAGGGTATCCAGTTAAGCCTCTCTAGGTCTCAGTGGTCACATCTGGGAGAAAGGATGAACTAACGATAGCACCAACCACATACATTTCCGAAACTAGCTGGCACCCAGGAAGGCCTGGGGTGGAGCTGGAGAAGAGGAGGCTGAGGTGGGGAGTGGTCACCCGCCAGGAGTGTGGGGAGGTCAAAGAGAGACCCTACTCCCTCCCGCCTCCTTGCTAGCCTCCTGCTGGAGCTGACAGGGAGGTCTCTAGTCTTCCTCAAAAAGAGAAGAGAAAGAAGGAGCAGGGGCCACCTAGCGAGCCCTGGACATCAGGAGAGGCCCCTGGAGACAGGGGGCACCTGCTGCACACACGGCTGCAACATCCTCCTCCTTGGTGACAAACATCACGTCCAGCTTCAGTTCCTCTGAAGAAGGCGACTCACCATCATGAGTCCTCTGTGGGTCTTGGGAAATGCAGACTTTGCTTCACTTGGGCTGCAGTGCTACCTTGCTTGAGCCTTCAGGTGGGACCCATGTGGCAGATGCAAGGCCACCCTGTGGGTGTCCAGGTCCTCTGGGCTACTCCCAGGACAGCTGCTCAGCTCTCTGCACCTCCCTTTCCTTCCGTGCCCACGATGGCCCACTGGGCAGCCGAGCGTCCATCCATCCTGGGTAAAGGGTTCCATAGCTCCTTGTGATTATCCCTCATGATACTGATTATGTTACTCGCTTAAATTAAATAAAATGCACCCTATCGAATGCGCTGCACACAAAAAGAATATTTATCTGAATATTAAGTACAGATAAGCCCTCCCCTGGGATTATTCCAGAGCACATTTGCAGCATTTAATTGCAAGTTTTCCCTCCTCGGTTTCTTTTGGAACGCCACTTGTGAAAATATTTTCTTTCTGAAGGTAAAGCTCTGCTCTGTTGGTTTATTATTATTATTATTATTTCAGATCTGAAGAGCTCTCTGAGCTCAGTCATTACTTCCAGTGTCTAATTAATACTGATGATGACAAAGCAAACAGCCGGATGACCTAGATTTTCCTGTTAAACTGCCTGCAGTTTACATGAATGCCTGCTCGTTGTCTGGGAACTTCGGAGAACCTCCTCCTTCCAGTAAAGGCTCCTTAAGATCGGGGTTTTGAGAACTCATTTTTCATGAAGCATATGTCTCCTGGCACTCCTTCCAGGAAGGGTGTGAAAACATACACACACACACACACACACCAAGCAACAATAACAGCCACCACCCAGCCAACCCTTTCAGACAACTGAACTGGAAAATTAGAAAATAAACACTCCTCAAGCTTCTCAGGCTACGGAATCATCCCATTTCTTAAACGATGACATTTTGTAAAGTCCTAAGAATCAGGAATAGAAAAGACCTCTTAAAGCAATGTAAAGATTTCTCCAGAGGCAAAAGGTGATGTGGTTTAGAAAGCCAGCCCAGGGGTGTTCATTGGGGACTCAGACCAGAAAGTCACTTATGTCCCCATTTCCTCATCTGGAGCATTGGTTCTGTGGGACTTAGTTGACCTCACTTTTCTCATAGCAGTAATTGTGGCCTGATTTGTTTCTGTCGGCATTCTGTACCATCTGTGGACATGAACTTTTTTTTTTTTTTTTAGTGCCAAAGATTGAACCCCGTGGCACTAACCACTAAGCCATATTCCCAGTCTTTTTTTTTTTTTTTTTCTGAGACTGACTTTGAACTTGCAATCCTCCTGCCTCAGCCTCCTGAGCTGCTGGGATTATAGGCACGCGCCACTGTGCCTAGCTGAACATGACTTTTAACATCCCAACGCAAAATCTTTAGATGCATCAGCCATTTTGCAAAACCATGGTTTTCCACCACTATGGGTTTTTGTTTGTTTGTTTGTTTTGTTTTGTTTTGCCCAGTACCAAAGTCCCTAGCAAGGAGGCAGTTCCATTGTTATCTTTTAGAAAGAACACATCACAGCCACAGAAACTGGGATGTTGGATTAAGTTCATTTTCTCGTATTGGAAAGGCAGTTACTAAGTGCCTTCTGTATGCCAGGCACGCTTTAAATTGCTTTGCAAATATCAACTCATTCAAACCCTGTGATGCCCCTTTGGCATGTAAGGCACTCCCAGGCAAAGAATTTGGTCCCTAAGATAATAAATAGTGGAGTTGAGATTTGAACCTCAGAAGTCCAGCTTCTGACTTTGTCCTCTTGACCATTTAAGATGCTTCTCTCATGTCTGTCAATTAACATGATCGAGACGATTGCCCAGATAAGGCCTCGGGCTGTGTTTCTCTGCTGAATCTATTTAATTCAGATGCAGATTATAAAATTATCAACTTCTGATAAAATTATCATTAGAGCTCTGTAACATCCAAAGAGAAAGGGGGAAAAAGGCCCAGTTAAAACATCTTAACTTGAAAAATGTCTTGAGAACCTAGTCTATCCAATTACAGATAGGCAAATGATATGTAAATCACCTGCCTAGCCTTCCCCCTCTTGCCCACCTCTGGATGTGGAGAGGGGCATGATGGGAAAATCTCAGTTGAGATGTTCATGCTACAGAATCAGGGTTCTCTGGGTTATAGGGTAATGATGGCCCTGGGAGACTGGCTGAGGGAAGCATGTCCAACCCTTCAAGTTCTTCAGGATATTTTGGTGATTATTATTTGAATCTTCTTGGACTGAGCAAGAGGCTGGGGTGGGGCTTGGGAGACAATTATAACCCTTGATTATAAAGGAAAGGAGTGGTGATTGTTTCTGCCACGGGAACAAATAGAAATCATCTTTGTAATAACTGCAATTGTTTTCTCCAGCCCTCCTCTGCCTCGGTTCACAAAATACCTTATTAAATCTGGAGAATAAAAATTTGCCTGGGGTAATGGTTTATTATTAGAATAAATAATCGGCAATACTTTTCCCCCACCGTGCAAGTGATCAGATGCAAAGACATCTTGGGGTTTTGCTTGGGAAGGTGTTTACACATGTCAGACCAGCCAGGGCAGCCCTCGCATTCCCAGACCAGCATTGAGCTTGAACTTAACTACTCCAAGCGATGGCGTCTTCGCAGGAGGCAGATGGATTCAGGGACTGAGAATGTCCTGAGCACATGCTGCTTGTGGCTGTAACCTTAGTTGGACCTTGGTCTATATAATTCCTCTGTCTCCACAGCCTAGTCTGGGGCTTGGGGGACTTCTATGGCTAATGGGGTACTTCACAAGCGGGTGCATGGAAGATCAAGTGTAAAAAGCATTTTCTCCAAGGAAAACAGCTCCTTCAAACCTGTGATTTGAGACCCCTTCAAGTACCAGGGGCATCCTGACCTCTGGCATCCCTTTAATCACATAAGCAACACTAGAATCTCTCCAGTGGCTTACACCCAGAACAGTGACTCTCTTGATGTAAGTACCAATATCCTCAAATGATATGCTTTTTAAAGGAACAGCAGGAGAAGTGCTTGCTAACTGTTGTGCACTGCCTGAAAGACAGCAACCACAGGCCACTCTGCTGCTAAAAATACCAAGTATTTTGAGATTTTAGGATGTGTTCAGTAACGTGTCTACAAGGGCCGTTAGTGATAAACTAAACATATTATAGCTTTTGGCATTTGGATTTATCAGTTCAAGTTTGCATATACCAACAGATTCATTATTATGACTTCTTCTACTTTGTGGCTTTGCCAAACTCTTTGCTCCCTCTCTGCCCGACCCCCACAGCTGGAATTTTTATAGAACCACACAAGACTTTAGCAGCAGGGGCTGGTTCTCCCCAAGGTTAACATGAAGATGTTGTGGAGCACTGGGTGTACTCCGCAAGTTGTTCTCTCAAAGTCACTTCGCTGTCTTCACATGAGCCAGAATCGGGATAAACATGGCAGGCTTGACTTGTTCCTCAATGGAACTTTGTTTTTAATTGATCTTTTCTTACTTCGTATCCTGGATCCTAAGTATTTTCTATCATCACGTACTTTCCCCCTCCTTATTACCAAAAAAATAAATAACTACCACAAAAACTGATGGATCCCAGTTGCTTCTCTGACCTAAACTTCCCCGCCATCTTGGAATCAGAGGCCCCACTGCATTGTGGGACACATTTGCAAAATGTAGTGGCCTTGATGGCGACCACGCGGTGGATTGTATTCTGTCCAGGAGTTTCAGGTCTTTATGAATTCAGGTATCCAAAAAAAAAAAAAAAAAAACATTACCTATTAGTCCTCAGAAATGAGACTGAGAAAAGTAACTTCTCTCTTTTTATTTTTTGTTTGAATTTTGATTTTTGTATGCAGGAGAGTCTACACTAAAATGCCAACGGTCCCTGCAAAATTGAAGTCAGACTTTTTCACAATAGCCACTTTGGGTTGACCCTTTTGGTGCTCTGGGAGTTATTTATAGCTGCTATTAGTTGCACCATTCTGTGCCAGGTCAAGCATGGGTATGATGCTCCATATACAATATCTCATCTAATTACTATACTAGTCCTGTAGCTAAATAACTCCGGCTGCTTAAAGATTTATTGCTAATGTTTATTTGAACTTAGAGAAACAGTATATGCTCATTGCAAGAAGTCAACATAGTATAAATTAAAATTCAAATTCTTTATTAATCCTGTCAGCAATGATGGATATTAATGTTCTTCTTATTTGTAGGCCTGTGCTATGATAGGCCTGGCCCTTCCCCTCCCATTCACTTTCTCACTCTGTGAAAGAGATTCCTGGTAGAGTGCCCACTGAGTTAAAAAAAACAAAAAAAATGGACATTCTGAGTTGTGAGAGTTGTGGACTATGTTCCCCCAGTAGGTGGGGCCCATTTATCCAGCTTTCTAAAAAGAATAATACCAAACGTTTCAAAATTTCAAGGAAGCTGTTGCCCTCGTATATTTTTATGAGAAAGAATCTAAGGCTCAAAAAGTATCGTTAATTCAGCCAGATCCCCATGCTTTCTTGGTGAACATAACCAGGATTTAACCCCAAGTCGTTTGAGCCAGTGTTCCTGAAAGCCCTCCTTCTCTCACACCAATGTTACCCCTTACTTGAGTTTGTAGAGTTGTTTCAATGTGACGAGTCACTCGCTTGGCACTTCAAATCCATTATCTTATTTTAAGCTCACAAAAAATTAGACACAGGCTCCATGTTATCTCCATTTTACAGATGGGGACGTTGCGATAAGGAGAGGTGGCTCAGGTCACACAGATGGTGTGCAAGGATTGGACTCAAGTGGTTTGCTTTCTCAGCCTCTAGTTTCCACTGGGGAGAAACTTGAATCTACAGAAGGACTCAGTGGGTTGACACCAGGGAAGTCAAATTGGGTGAAAGCCCATGCAAATGTCAGACATTCAAGTGTCAAAATCTGAGCACTGAGGTGCTGGAAAAATGTGGTCTACGCAGGGCCACCTCTACAGTGAAGTTGTGAGCATCCCCCAAGTCCATCCTTGGGACGTTCTTAGAACATCTCATGGCACGTGATAAACATCAGATCCATTTTAAACTGTTGATATGAAATTGATTTTACTGAAAAATGATGGTGATAATTGTTTCCCTGGCAGCTTTCTCAAAATTGAGCAAAATAGAAAGGCTTTGTGACCCCATGGACTTTCTCTTCCCTCTCCTCTCGAATTGAGGGCTCCGCCTTGCACTTTGCCTGCGTCTGCACTGTTGCAATGTCAGCTTCACAATCCTCCACCAGGTCCTTCATCCAGTCGGGTAGATCAAGAGTCCCACTGCCCTCCACCGTTTGACCCACCTAACAGGCCACTCTCACTCCTATTCCTTGGATGCCATGATGTCTTCTTTTCTACTTCTGACCCTTTGTTAAATCTCCATTGGATTAATCTCTTTCCCTATTTACTTATTTTGCAAATGCACCGATCTCCCTGCAGCCCCTTCCATTAGCCCAGGGCTGGGAGGACATCTGTACTCAGAATCCACATATTGAATGGACGTGGATAAGGGAAAACACCAAGAGTAAGCCCACCCTGGGCATTTGGAGGCACGTGTTTGTAGGAAATCATGTGTCGTTTCAGAAGAATTTGTAGTGATGAAGCTAACAGCAAAGGTGCAAGTTGCACATGCGTGTCCATTGATGGGACTTACCAAGTTCCATGCTGCTAACCTGCCCTTATGTTTTTCTACAAGTTGATTTACCCTCATCCTGAAAACTGGACTTTCCAACCTGATATTATTACAAAAGTAGACGTGCACATCTATTTACCTGTGCATGAACCGTGTGTCAGCCTACTTCTGTTGACTCCTGTTGTTCCCAGTTCAAGTAGGTGCCTGGACATTTCCTCTTGCACTTAATTTCCACCGTATTATAATCAGTGCTCTTCCATCACCACCCACATTTGAACACGTTGTCTTCTCTTTTGAGGATTTTGGTTTTCATTCTTCCCCTGGATATATTTTCTAAAAGACAAAACAACCAGTGAGAAGCTCCTCAGGACAGGGCTCCTGTGGGCTGTGAGCGCATCTGCCTTTCCTCCATAGCCAGTGTCGGTGCTGTGGCTGGTGACTTGCTCATGTCCCCCCGTGGACAATGAACTCCTACAGTCTTTTTTTCATCCAGGTCTCTGGTCCCTATAACAGGGCCTGACCTTGAGAAGGTGTTTGAGGCAGACAGGGGAATTCATGGACAGACAGTAAGTAGCATTAAACAGAATCTCTCCGGATCTCTAGGAAAAGGAAGGCAATAGCCTCAGACCTCCTCCTTGCAGATCCAGTCTGAGCCCTGGGGCAGCACACCAGGCTGCTGATGGGGCCGGATACAGCGGGAAGAGCTGGTAGGAGAGAGCTCCAAGCTAGCGGGAGGAGGCAGGAGGCCCAGGCTGAGGCTTTGGCCTGTGTCTCGATGCAGATGGGCGGCGGGGAAGATGGATCCCTGCTATTAAACATCCCCTCCAACAGGAGAGCAAAGGGTCTCATGCTGAAGTTTATTGCTTCAGTTTCTAACCTTTCGTAAGTGCTTACTTGGCAGCCCTATCGAGAGTGGTATTTGATTCTGGAAACATCTTAAAGGAGCAGCGCCCGACCTTCCATTCTCCCTTTCTTCATTTAGGCCATAAAATATATTGGTTTTGTGCATTACCGCCATGGGAGGAAAAAAAAATATCACATGTTAGTTTCCAAATGAAATGACATTTAGTAAAGTGTACATTTAAGATATTTTTCAAGGCTGGCTTTTAAGGAAGTGTTCTGGAAGGGTCTTTCTTTCTCATAGACAACATGGAATTATAGGTCCTTTTTTTTTTTTCTCTGAACTGCCCCCATCATGCTCTTGGGGGAATTTTTAAGAGCCCCGTTAGGTCTCTCAGTGACTTGCTGAGCCCTTGGAGCATGGTTACATCCCGTTTGGACATTTTGTGATGAGCATGGTGATAACAGGGCCTGGGGGGCTGGGATGGGACTCGGCCTCTTGCAGAACTGGCTCTCAGTCCTTAGGAAGGGAGGGGAGAGGGGTCATCTGATCGTAGGAGATGATCCCTGTTGGAGAGGTCCCAGGCTGGCCTAGGCAGATGGTGTCTCTGTCCCTGAGTGGACGCTCAGAAATAAGACTCACCAAGGACCAGAGGGGAAGTGGCAGATGCCACCTCCAGCAGGCGGCAGGCAGAGAGCATTGTGGTGACGTCCAGTTCACAGGAACCTGTGGCCCCGGACAGGAGCATGGCCCAAAAGGAAGCAGGATGCTGTTACTAGAATATGCACGAGATGATGTGGGCTGCCGGCAGGAAGAACCCAACCAGCAGGCTAAACCAGAAAACGTGCACTAGAGAAGACTTCAGGTGTGCTCTTCATCACCCCAGACCTCTTTTGCTTACTCGGCATCTCTGGAAGGGCAGCAGAGCTGCTCAGATGGCCACCACTGGACTTCGCCTTCGACACTGTGTATAATAGGATCATCCTAATGGTGCTTCACTGCACACCCTGCAGGTCAAGGGCTCCTTGCTGCTTTAAATGTTATCATCGCGCTTCTGAGAGTCTCACAAACCCTTGTGATTTTTTTTAAGACAGATGTTAAAAATATTAATCTTGTTATAAAATACATTTTATTTAATTAGTGAAAATGAAAGTTATCACTTGCTAACATTTAAAAAAAAACACCTGTATTTCCGCAAGGTCCTTGATATTAAAATATTTTCTGATTATGAATGCGCCGTGTGTCATAAAGGGTAATTTGAAAACTGCAGGAAAGCATTAAGAAGAAAGTGTTGCCGTCACTTTAATTGGAGTAGTCATTTAGTTTTATGTTTTACATTTGGATATATGGTCCATTTGGAGTTAATTTTTGCATAAAATGTCAGGTTTAGGTCAAAGTTCTTTGTGTGTGCACGCAGGCGCCGAGATATCCCGCGGTTCTCCCACCATCTGCTTTTGGGGGGGGCAGCTTTTTGTAGTTTTTTTTTTTTTTTTAGAAGCAGTGACTTCAGAGAGACCACAATGCACATGTGTCCCTCAGTTGACAGAGAATCTGTATGTCACCCCTTCATCTGGAACGTGGGAATCTTAGCACTCACGGGAGTGGATCTCATTGTGGGGATTGTTTCACAGTGTCTCTGTCTGTCAAAACATCAGGTGCAGCACCTCAAGTAGGTGCAGTTTCCATCTGTTAATTGCATCTGACTGAGGACGAGGCAGACGGAAACCTCATCATCCTGTGTCTCCTCATCCTCATGTTCATTGGATGGGGTTTGTACATACATTGGAAAGCTCACCAGACAGCCTTAGTTTTAAAAATTTAAATCATTAATCATATTTGAATGACCACAAGAGAAGCAGAGTTGCCTTTTCTATTCAAATTTATGCATATATTTACTACTTTCCATTTATCTTCCTTAATTCTTGTTCCAATTTTCCTTCAGGTATTATATTTTTCTTTATTTGGGAAAGGTCTGCAGCAATTATTTTAGAGCAGGACTGTTGGCAACAGAATTTCCTTCCTTCCTTCCTTCCTTCCTTCCGTCCGTCCCTCCTGTGCTGGGGGCGGAATCCAGGGCCTCTCGCATGCTAGACAAGTACTCTACCTCTGAGCTACATCCCCAGCTAGTACCTCCAATTCTGAAGGATATTTTAATTGGATTTAAATTCTGGATTGACATTTCTTTGTTTTAGCAATTTTGAAAAACAGTGTGATACTTCATCCTAGCCCCTTGTTTTGGTCTTGTTTCTTTCTGGTTTTGTTTTGAATGAAAACTCCATGTTTATTCAAGTGGTTTCTCTTTTGACAAGCATTGCACCATTGGACTCTGGCTGTTCTGAAAGTGTCTCTTTAAGCTTCCTAGAGTTTGATCATCTGTCTCTCAGTGTGGATTTCTTTGAGTTTAACTCTTTAGGATCCGACAATCTTCTTGAATTTGTATGTTTATATCTTTGCCAAATGTGGAGAGTATTTAGCAATTGTTTCTTCAAAGAGTTTTCCTGCAGTGAGCTGTCATCTGTATGAATATTCTAGAACTCAGGGTCATGAATATTATGCCTTTGGTATGGCTCCAAACGTCCCTGGCTCCCTTTCTTTCCTTTTCTCTTGTTTTCTTCTCTCTATTGTTTAGATCAGACTTTTTTTTTTGCTACATGTTCACATTCTGTACTTTCCATCTGCAATCGCCACTCTCTATTTGAGTCACCGAATTGTTGTTTTTCTAAAATCTAGGCTATTGTTTCTTTAGTTCTAAGGGTTCCATTTGGTTCTTCTTCACATCTGTTTTCTTTGCTATCCCTACCAATGTTCTTTGGTATGTTTTCTCTTACTTGTTGGAGCATGTTTATAACAGCTGTTTACAGTCTTAGTTTGCTCACTACAGCATCTATGATTCCTCAGTGTGAGCCTCAAGGAAGGCCTTCCTCTTGAGCCAAGATGTCCCACTGCTCTGAATGCTCGATGGCTTTGGTTCATATACTATGTACTGACTATCCTGAGACTCTGCGTCTGGCTGAGTCCTGTGGAAGTTATAGATCCATACCTTGCAGCAGCAATCAGTTCTGTTGGGCCCAGGTTGAACTTCCTGTCTCCTTCTGTGGACTATTTCTAGTATCTGTCTTATTACCAGAACCTGTGCATTCACAGCTGGATGTGTCCCAGGTGTGCCCTAAGCCTGGGACCTAGAAAGCCATCTATCCCTTAGTTCAATTCTCAAAGCCTGTGGAATCTTTTTAGAGTCAGATACACAAATACAATTCAGAGGTAAGACTAGGACTTCCTAAAAATACTGTGTGAGGTCCTTTCCCCTAATTCTTTAGTCTCCAGGATCCTTAAAATATTTTTGTATCCCAGAACTACCCCTCCCACACCCTTTTTTTTTTTTCTGTCATCCAGCCAGAAAGAAAGATGAAGCTTCTCCCACCTCTGAACCTTTCATGTGCTTCCATTGGGGGCCAAATAATAAGAGGACAGAGAAGAAAGTCAGGAGGAGGGGGAATGCCTCAGCTCGTGGGACAGAGCTTCTTAAATCACAATGGACAATTCCCTCTGCTAGATGTTCCACTTGTGCTGTTGACTGTTGCTGATCCCAGTGACATGAAAGATGATGTTTCTCTCACCTACTTCTTAAGATAAAACTAGAGGGCTTCTCCTGGGACTGCCTCTATCTGTGGGTGGGTGCCTGTGCTGGGCTCTGGGCTGCCTTAAGTCCCTGCCAGGGGATCCTGGGGATGGTGATGGTGGTGGGGGGGGATGAATCACTTATCTCTGGCTCATGGAATTTGGGATCCTGGTCTGTCCTCCCTTCCATCTGCTGCTGTCACTTTCAGAGACCCCAAAGCGTCACTTCATGGACTCTACCCAGACTGCAGATCTGCATTCAGCAGGTAGATAGGGTGGAATGCGTTCACTCCATCCTTTCCAGTTGCAGACCTCGCGCACTTCGTGTGTGTGTGTGGGGGGGTGTAGAATACACACGGAGTAAAATCGGTCCTTGTACCCATCTCTCAGTGAGCACCACAGTGGCATTCAGGACATTTGAAATCTCGTGCAACTATCGCCATCCCATTGGAGACACCGCAGAGGCACCCAGAGTCATCAACCTGCCCTTCCCAGCACCCTTCCCACAGCCCTCTGCAGATAGGAATCTGCTCACCCCCGTGCATTTGCCCACATCCTTGTATAGCTGCCTATGAGGTACGGTTACATGACACAAAGTCACCTATTTCAAAAATAAAGCAATGTGGATTTCTTCGTGTATTTATAGAATTGTATTCACTTCCTTTTTAACATTTTGGAATCTCTTCCTCTTTCTTTCCTCTTTATTTTCTTTATCTTTCCCTCTAATAAGCTATTGTACTGTATTTGTAACAGCAAGAAAAGGGAGCCATGATATTTGTGTACTTTTGTAGCTTCTTTTCTTGAAAGCAAAAGCGTGCTTTTGTGAATATTTTCCACGTCTCTGTTTTTAAAAACCACGATTTCAAATGCTGCACGGTAGGCCAACATTTCAGTGTATTTAATCTATTTGTTATTTTTTCCCCATTACTACACATTTTAATGTTTACATTTTTTTCTTTCACAAATGATGCTGTAGCTAATTGATGTGTACATAAATATACGTGTGCCTCTCTGCTTATTTTCTTAAAAACTATTCTTAGAGGTAATTTTTCTTGGTTAAAGGACATAGAAAAGAACTGATTTATAGATTTTTGGACTCTGGTACATCCTAAATAAAGATTCTTATTTTTTATTTTGTTTTTTGAAAACGTAACAAGAAACTTTCAGTAAAAAATACATAAAATATACATCAAAAGTTAGTTCCTAAACCTTCTTATCCTTTAGTAAAAGTCTCAAAAACTTCTAGTATACTATCAAGGGCTGAGAATCAAGAATTCTTTTTAATTGGTTAAAAAAAAAAACCCAGAAAGATACAGAACAAATTGTGAATACAGACCTAAATTTTATTTCAGCTACTTGCTGGGATAAAGAGGAGCCCCTGGGTCCCAACCTTGGTTGGGTGACCTACATCCTGGTTGGCCTATGAGCCTTGCTTTCCGGCCCTCCCTTCCCACCCATCTAAACCCATTCAATGTCCCCTGTTTGGCTAATGAATCCTACGGTCACTCTAGCGAAGCATCCTTGGATGCTGAGGAAAACATTTTGCTCGGGCAGGTGAAATAAGTGCATGCGGTGTGTCATGGTAGGTACAACAAACCCGGGGTTTCCTTCTCTGGCATGAGCACAGACCTCAGAATCCTACTCAACCATCTGATTAGAACTGAGCCCTAAAATGCAACCTACAGCCCTTGACATTGGAGGAGACACTGAGGTTGCCATCACTGAGTCACAGCCAACACCAGGCGGCCCTCACAGGGGCTGTCTGCCTGCTCTATGGGGACGGAGCACTGTCCAGCAAAGCGAGCCCTCACCCTGCGTGGACACTGGCTCCCGTGCCCTCTCCTGAGTTTCTCCCTTATCCACTTCCCTCATCCTAGCTGTGTTTCTGGATGCCAGGGTTGAAACTCCAAGTGAAGCTCAGGTGGTGTAGACTTGCAGAAAAATGGCATAATGAGTTAATTCTGGGTCTCCAGTGACCCAGAAGTCACTTTCTGTTTTCTTCTAGGCTGCTCTTCATGCCGAGCTTTCTGACTTATCTCTCTTTTTCCTTTTTCTTTGCAGGTTTCAAGGCAACAGATGAATTGTGAACGAGAGCAGCTCCGGGTAGGTGCAATTGTGAGACGGACGCTTCTGGGTTCTCCTTTCTCTGTGATAGCCAACCTCGCCTTGTCTCTGCTGAGACGCGGTTCTAAATAACAGGCTACATCTTAAGACTGGTCGAGTTGAAAATATTTATCCCAGCTAATTTAGTATTGATTGAGCTGGTGAATACAGTAGATCTTCTGTTGAAGTGCCATTATAGTAGATATGGATTTTTTGATTTAGAATCAGCAATAAATACTTCTCTTCTGGAATCCGTTGGACATCATTGTCCTCCTTTGGTGCACAGCATAAGGTCTAAGTCATAACAGAGGTCAAAAGGACATCTTGCCGGGTTCCTTATGCGAACACCAGCCTGAGTCCTGAACTGATATGTCAAGGGCACTTTCCAAGAGAATTTGAGTCATCCGTAGAACTTTTGATCCTGGTGTCACTTGTGTATATGGGAAAGGGAGCTGGAATTCTAAGCCTCAAAGTCTATTTCCTTACATAAATATGAAGCTCGGTTCTCAGGTGTACGAGGGGTGCAGAGGGTTCCCCAGGTGTGTAGAAAGTGGTTTATTATAAATGAAGCTTGGCGGCATGTTCTGTTCCCATGGTGTCTGTGGGGCATCTTTCTGTGCTTGAGTCTGATATTTTAAGAATCAACTGAGATTCCTTGACACAGCGCCACCCCCCCCCCCCATTTATTTTCTTTTCAAGTGCTTCATGTTCCTGGTGGGATATCTGAAGTCTTGATTGACCTATTTTTAATGCCTGGATTGGAAGTGTGCAGTTTTTGCTGGATGATGTGACCTAGAGTCATGTTCCCAAACTGTTATGAGAACAGAGGAATCTACTGTGTTGAAAAATCACAGCACTTAGGTCTGGGGTCGGGGACTATGGTGCTCCAAGGAGTCCAATAAGAATAATCAGTCTAATGCCTTTAATGCACCATCTTTTCACTTCTAAGAGCATGGGCTCAGCAGTAGTCTCAGGTGGTGATTCGTTGCACGATTTCCATTTTACATTTGCTATTGGCATCGGGTTGGTAAAGTCCTTATGTAAAACAAACAGCAGAATCCAGTGTTGTGAAGCCGAGCTGGTGGGTTGAGCTTTCTTTTCCTTTTATGCATACGTGTTTATGTGATGTCCCAGCATGTCCCCCATTAACCTTTCATCTCCACCCACTTCACTACCAACATCGGTTGCGACTCCATGAAATGGCCTTCGAGATGTTTTAAGCTTTCCTGAGCTCTGATGGCTTGTCCCCTGCAAGTCTGACTGCCTGCTTCATCCTAGTAAATAATGTATTGCAACTTCGCATTTCTCTTCCTGTTTGGAAGGGGACGGTGGCCAGAACTAGGTCAGCGCTAGATAGAGGAATGGATGCTTTTGTCTCCGGGAATCCCGGTTCCATTTCTCAGAATTGAGAGAATATTGAAAGCTCTATTGCAAATTAGAGAGGCAGATTTGCTGATATAGTGCTGTTTGGGGGCTGAGAGGCTGACTGTTCCTCATGGATGAGGATTTGCCCACTGGGTGTGGTTGAGGAGGGGGAATGAAGGGAGCCCTGCCTTCTCTAGGGAGTGGACCCAAGCAATGCTTTGATGCAGTGGGTAATCCGGCTGAGTTCAGAGTGTGGCTCCAACAGCCCCCTCCGACGCCCGTCTCCCACACCACACTGCCGATCTGTTGGTTGATACTACTGTCTTCATTTTGCATTTTAAACTAATTTATGTTTTGAATTGATGGATGGCACCTTGGAATTGATGGAGCATGCATTTATGTGGTACAAAATTTAGATGGCACCAGCGGGAATGCACTGACGTTTCTCTTCCCATTTGACTCGGCGTCCAGGGCCCTAGGAGCCCCACTGCTGTGATGCGCTGGCGGTGGGTCCTCTTGATGACCCTCTCTGCTCTGTGGACACGCTCTTCCATCTCCTCCTTTTTTGTTCTCTTTCTTTTTCTTTCTCCCTCCCTCCCTTCTCTTTTGTGTGCTTAGCCTTTCCACCAGCTCAAGAGAAAAACCTCTTTCACTAAAGTGATGTTTTGTGGGGGACATTTGTTTTATTATGGCTCCTGAAAGAAGTTTAAAACTGAAATTCAAATCCTGGTCACTCCGTGTCGGGCACTTTACTCAATCTCTCTCTCCCCCCCCCCCTTTTTTTATTATTATTCTCAAAAGGAAAGAGGAGGGAAGGGAAATAGACCAATATCATTTAAGCTTTTCTGTCTTCCAGCCTCACTTAATATGTGTTTTAAATTCAGCAACTGGAATGTCCTTCTATGTTGGCTAGATAGGACCAAGAGACTGTGGTGTGGCCATGTTGTCAAGTTCAGAGGCTTCCTGAATACGCCCTGTTACGTTGCCAGAGTTCGGGGATACCAAGGGGTACGTGCGAACTCCACCCCTATTCCTTGGCCTCTTGAACCACGCGGATAACACAGAACGAGGAAGCCCCTCTTTCTGTTTGGGGACATATCACACCATGTCGGGGTCAGTACACCCAGTAATTGCTTTATCTGCTCTCCTGTTTTGTTCTTACAAATCCTAAGTTAATTTTTCCAAAATGGACTTGTTGAAGTATAAGATATGAAGATGTCTATGAGAAATTCTAAATTTTAAGAAATACAAAGTTCAAGTAAAAAATTTTTTTTTCATAATCATGAGACTTCTCGGAGCCTCTAATATGCAAAGGTGAAACACAGAGCGACAGATAGCATGTACAGTTCTTTCCAGGTTTTGTTGTTGATGGAACATTGTTGGTGGTAGAACACGCCATGAGAAAGAAACGCTTTTGAAAATTAGTGTCTTTTTGTTGTTGTTGTTGTTGTTAAGATGCTGTTGCATGAAAGTTAAAGAAATGCTAACTAAGGTATTTAAAAGATGGAAGATTTGCCCACCTCTCAGGCTCTGGCTGATTCTGTGGGCTTGGGTCTTAGGCAGTGGTCTGGAAATGGGTGCTTCTCCTGGCCTTTGCTCCATCCAAGATGGCGCCCCCTCACTTCCTCATGGGCAACATCCTCCTCAGAAGGCAAGGGCCAGAGAGCTTCCTTCTCACAGGCCTTGCATCTTATTTCAGGAAAGTGATTTCCAGAAGCCTTCTCTGCATATGCCTGCTTAGATCTCACTGGCCAGTCTACATCAATCACTGGCAGAAGGCCCTGGGATTCCAGTGATTGGCTACACCAGTCATGGCTTATCTGCAGGAGTAGATACTACAGTCACCGGAACAAATCCAAGATTTCTTTAAGGAGAAGGAAGAGAGGAGAGTGGGTTTTGGTGTAGTTAGTTGATAGAATGGGCCACAACAGAAGCTGCGTGGGTCCTTGGTGTTACTTGGGGCATTGCCTCCCATCCAGTTCCTTCATTACTCTTTTATCCCACACACAGGGCTGTAGAGACCGCACACACATTCCTAACCAAGTGCCTGAGACTGGCTGGTGAAATTCAGGTAGATGCTTTTTCTGTTTTGTTTTTTTTGATACTAGAGATTGAACCCAGAGGCTCTTAACCACTGAGCCACATCCCCAGCCCTTTTTGGTATTTTATTTAGGGACAGGGTCTCACTGAGTTGCTAAGTTGGTAAGGCTGGCTTTGAACTCATGGTCCTCCTGTCTCAGCCTCTTAAGCCTCTGGGATTACAGGTGTGTGGCACCATGCCCGGCCCAGGTAGATGCTTTCTCTGGCACCCTGTCTGCTCATGGATCACATCTTCCATCCTCTCCTCCTGTCTCCTTTTCCACTTTCTCCTTATTTTTTGGACCATCCTGATAAAGTCTTTGCCCCTGAGCACTGAGTATCGCAGCAAGCAGCAGTCACTTGCCCCAGTACCCAGCCCAGCCACAGACACTCTGTCTTGTTTCCCTAGGGCAGACCCCCCCACGGAGGAGGGTACCAGCTAGTGACTCGTAACAGATGACTCACCTTTCTTAGAAAAATACCCATATTACTCATGTTGCTAATGAGCAAGCCACAGTAGGGGAAACCCGTTCATTTCCCCATCCCAAATTTGCTAAATTCAGAATAGAGGAAGCTTCCTTCTGAGTCTGCATTTCAACTTGCTGCCCGTGTCTCGGGGAAAAGATGGCCCATGAGAGCCCACCAGACCACCTGTGCATTGAGTTCTCTTGAGACCACACATTTACCAGTGAGCCCCAAGGTCAAGATCCAGAAGGCTGGTAATCCTAGTTTACTGGTTGTCATGAGCCCGCTCTCAACCTCTGCCTTCCCAGCCCCTGGAACCAACAGAGAGACAAAGAAACCAAGACACCATTGAGATGACCTCCGTACCCCTTTACCTCTCCACCAGTCTACCAATTGGAAAGCTTCTGTGGGCACAGGGCGGGGATGCAGATCCCTACTCTTCTTAGAATCCGTAGAAGGTTGGTTTCCAAGTGGTCTTTGGCTTTTGGATTAATAAACAGATTGATAGATTTGTTTGGAACACTCTTCCTTGGGGCCGAGGTGTGGCTCCCAGGTACACAAGAGTCTGTTCTGTGGATTCAAATCCTGATCAGCAGCATGGCCAATGAAGTCAGAGTGGTCATGGAAGGATGCAGGGCCAGGGGTGGAGAGGACAGATTACCGACTTAGGTCCAAAGCTCTGTCTGTGTGCCCCTTAGTGTCTTCTGCTTTAGTTTTCTTGATTGTAAGAGGGGAACAGTTTCCTCCTAGATTGCTGACCAGATGAAATGATTTAAGGGAAGAACTTGAAAAACTTGTGTGTCTCCCAGTCCCCGTGAGGTTGGCTGTTGTTAACAGGGTGCGGTCCCAGCGACTGTCTCATTCTTCGTCCTCCAGGGAGTGCCAGGCCTAGGGACACACTCAGGGCATATCTGTGGCCGCCCTACTCCCAGAATTGAAGGGCCATTCAAAGGGCAGGCTCTCTAGTTGGCACTTTGGGATGGACTCAGAAGAAAAGCCCCTCTCTCCCGGCTAAGCTTGTTTTGAGTGTGAATGATGAGGACTCCTTTGGGGTAGCCCTAGCAGATAAAAACATCCACTGGGGTCTCCTAAGAACAGAGCTTAGAATGAACTGGAAAGCTATCAAAACTCACATAGGCCCCTCCCCTTTGTTGGTTTCTCTTTGTGGTTCCATCCTGGAATTTTCTCTTGAGAAAATTTCTAACTTTTAATATACCCGATAACTTCTGGGCCCTATAATTCATGCTGCATCCCTTCTTACAAGAATGGGGATGAACTACCAATGGATCATGGCTAGGGATTTCTGGAAACGGAGTCTGAGTGGCTCAACCTCAGTTGCTTGTTCACTGTGGTCCAATGGATCTGTCCAGGGAAGGGGCACAGGTACAGCCAGCTGCCCAGAGCCAACTACTTATAGGGAAAAGGAGCCTTGTTAATGGAGTACCTACCTCCACAATGTTCCCTGGGCTCTCTAAGACAGAGATGAGCAAAACATACTGGAGAATATGTGTGCTGCAGTCAACTCCTAGCTCAGTATTTCCCAGAGTGGAAGACACTTACCCTGCATGAGACTCTCGGCTTCCTGGGAGTGAATGCAGTCTTTTAGAAAGTTATTCCCTTTTCAATTCTCTCTCAATCCTTTTTATGTCAATGAGAAACTCTCGGTTTAAACTAAAGTAGCTGTAACAAGACTCTCTCACTTTCTAAGCTTTCTTTTAGCAGAAGGGGACTGTGCCTCAGGCTTGGAGCCTGGGGCAGGCAAAGAATCCAGCCAGATTTTAAAAACATTGTTTGCAAAATATCGGCAGTTAAGAATTAGGGGCGGTGCTCAGCCCGCTGAGATAAAATCTGGACTTTGTGAATTTAGCAACTTGGTGGCTGTGCCCGAGTTACTTACATCTTCTGCACCTCAAACTCCTCATGTAAATAATGGGGGTAAGAATCACACCAACTTCACAAGGTGTGTGTGTTCACTTGTGCCCGTGTGCCTGTGTCTGTGTGCGTGCATGCAAATGAAGATCAAAGCAATTCATGTCTGAGAGATCTAAGAACAATTCCTGGTATAGGAAAGGGTTTTTTAATTGTTATTAGTTTTCAATAGGTTTATTTATTTTTTTCTGTTGACCTCTATTTGTGACTACGCATATTGGTTTCCCATTTGCAGTGGCAATACAGTTTTCCTGGCAGACATATTTACTTAGGTTAAAAACGAGTTGTTTTAAAGATAAATATTAGCTACATGATGTTATAGATTCCCCTCAGTTAGGACAAAGATGGCGACAGCAGAATGCAAATGACCGAAGGTTTAGAAACATGGAAATCGTGGTTCTAGCCTTGTGAAAGATGCTGTACAGCAGATCTGCGTTATCAATATTTAATTTGCCAGTTAGAAGCAAGTTTCTCATTTCTGCTAGATACAGGAGCGATACGGATTGCAAAATGCAAATTGCTAATGATCATCTTGGCTTGAACCCATGGCCTTCATCCGGGTATCAGATAGCTCAATTCCAAGCATGCCAAGAGATTTGCTATCAGAATCCCTGCCTCTCAGCACCCCTGACCCCATGGTCCAGGCACACTCCTCAGTGGCTCTTAGGATAGCAAAGAAGGAAGTATAGCCCTCCCCTTCCCTTTCCTCTTTGGTCAGATTTCGCAAAATTCATGATTTCTTGATGATATTTTCAGGATGGCTCACAGTAAGACACCCGCCTCCATTTAGTTATTTATTCAAGGGACTTTTTTTTTTTTTTTCCTGAGCATTAACCAAATGTCAATCACTGTGCTAGGTAGTGGAGATACAATGATACCATCAACCCTCCCTAGTTCTTGTTCTCCAGAACCTTGCAGGATGACAGAAAAGGCATGCTTTTGTCAAATAATCATGACAAAATAATGCATCTGTGAGACTGGCAAATACCGGAACCAGGCGTGGCTCCTGGACCAAGTTGACTTTGTTGACCTCCGCTTATCAAACCCACCAGATGAAGACATCCTGCCCAGGTCCCTTCCTGAAGCCCCTTGGCCCAGGGCCACAACCCCCTGCAGTGCGCCTTTCTGTACCGCTCACCTTTCCCTGCACCCGCTGCGACATCTGCTTGCCAAGAGTCCGTTGTCCGGGTTCCCAGAGCTGCTCCTGTCAGCTGTTCTTGTTTTTGTAATTACATTATTTAGTGGAATATTATGTAAACTGGTGAAAAATGAGTGCAGTAAGAAAAAGAGCTATTTCTGTGAAAATCAAGTTAAATGCTTGGGGAACAGTCTATGAAAGCAAGCCTCAAAAAATTAGTTCAGTTAGCCGTGGGTGAGGGGGCTGAGATAGGAGGGGAATCCAACCTGGAGAGACGGTGCAGTCAGGATCTCCCAGGTGGGTCTTGGCGTTCTCACTCCACTTTAAGCAAAGCCAGAGTGATACAATAGATGGCGAGCCGCCCCCCCCCCCCCCAAAAAAAAAAAAAGAGCTGAATTCTGATGGTACTCAAGCCACAGGGTTTCTATTGCATCTAATCAACACTGCTCTTGAACCTGAATATAGTCGTAGATGAAATGATCGAGGCTGGGTCCCCAAACACTTTATCTATAAGAAGAGGATATGGGCCCGACATGGTGGCACACACTTGTGATCCCAGTGGCTCACAAGGCTGAGGCAGGAGGATCACAAGTTCAGGGCCAGCCTCAGAAACTTAAGGGGTCCTGAGCCACATAGTAAGGCCCAAAGAAATTTGGTGAGAACTCGTCTCAAAATGAATAAAAAGGGCTGGGGAGGTGGCTCAGTGGTTCAAGCCCCTGGGTTCAATCCCTGGTAACAAAACAAAAACAAATACAAGACAAAACAAACAAACAAACACACCACAAAACAAGAAAACCTGGCTGTGGGCCACAGTTGGCAGAACCTGCCGGAGTGTGAATGTCCCTGAGGGTCATATGGGAAGGTCGATGAGGAATTCCTCTCTGCAGAGAAACACTCAAAGATAATGCCTTCGATTAGAAAATGGACAAGTGGATGAATGCACATTAATATATTTTACATAAAACAGAGGTGGAAGATACGTATTCATCACTTTAAAATTGACTCCATCCTTTAGAAGATGGCAGTTCACTCCTTCCCCCATTCCCTGGGGAGAAAGCTCCTGAAGTCTACATGGCTGAGACCAGGGGTTGAAACACCAATAACATTAGCTTCTTTGTGTCCCCAGCCTAATGACGGAACCTATCAATCTACCGTAGAAGAACAAATTAATCCCAGCTTACTTTGGATCCCCTCAGAAAGTAATTTCTGGGACTTGATACAGGGAGGGAGGGAGGGAGACGTTTTCTACAGCCCTGGAGCTTGTCTCCAGCCAGTAATGGTTTAATTGTCCCCAAAGAATCCATTTTCTTGACAAAAGCCTAGTGACTTGCTTTCTTGGATAGCTGTCTTCAAAATACTCCCTCTGGAAGCATGAACCACAACCGCTCCCATTTACATCCAAAAGATCCACAGCAGAAATCCAGGTTTGGTAGGGACTTAGAGAGAGGAACCTCAGGACCCAGGCCTGAGACTTCCATGGATAATGTCCCTGACTCCAGATATGTCCCATGTATGTTTGCGTGTGTGTGTGTGCGCGCACGCACGCACGCAACAAAAAAAAAACTGTTGTCTGTTTCCTTGCTGAAATTCATTTCATGAACCCATGTTTGTGGTGTTCTGTAAGCAAATGGGTTTTGTCTCAAAGCGGTTGCCTTTCTAACTTGTAGGAACTGCAGAAACTCAGTCCACCAGATAACCTCCAAAGACAGCTGCCCCACTCGAATCAGATATTCACAAATGTGCAAAATATGTCTAAAAAAGAAGCCCATCCTCACCCAGGCCTGCATTCTGCACTCTTCCTTATGATCTCAGTGCCCCCTGGTTTTGCTAGAACGTTAATTAAAGAGCACAAAGGGGTGGATCAAGAACCCAGCCAACTAGTTTCAGGTTATAATTTCCTCGACTTCATTGTGAGCCATGAATGAGCAAAGGGATTAGCCACCTTCCCTCGTCTGTGCTGCTGAGCCCTGCAGTGCACCTGGGTGTTGAAGACCCTCTCCTTGTGTGAGTCTCCCCAGGCAGTTCAACACTTCCGGGGCTGGGGTGGCAGGGGGCGGGGGGACACCAACCCCATCACATTGAGGACTCTTGGCCTAATGCTTGTTCTTCCTCGTCCTTGCATTAATTTTAGCCCATTATCCCCAGTCATCAGACCCCTTTCCAGGGCCAATCTGTTCCATTTCTTGTTTTATCATTAAGTCAGTATCAAACAGCTTCGAGCAAAACCACTAATAATGCTGACATTTCAATTTGTCATAGCTGCTCTTCATTTCTGTGACGGATGCCTCAGCCAGGAGGACTTGTCCTCCCTGCTCTGTTCCTTGGAGATCTAAATACCATTCCAGTGGGGGATGGGGCCAGGAAATGGGAATGGGGGAGGGGGGCCAAGAGGGCGCCTGCAGTTTCCTCTGTGCAGGGGTAGGAGGAGGCAGGCAGGGGGAGTGAGGGAATTGGAGAAAACTCCCTGCCTGTGATGCACGTAAACCCCACTATGGCCCTAAGGAAAATGGGCACAAGACAGCGCAGCCTCTTGTCTTCCTTCGTGGCGTGGGATAAACCTCATTTAGCTGTGCGTGTCCGTAGGTGAGCACAGGGTGTGGGGGTGCATGTTGTCTTGTTCCCACCAGCCTGAGGTGGCCAGCATACCCTTATCCTCTGGGGGTTGGTCCTCCTGGCTGGTGGGCAGTCTTGGAGGAATGCTGAATCAAGGCACCCTTCTCTGGTCACCAGGTGCAGATTTGGCCAAGGCTGGCCAATGGCCTCTCCCTGGGGAGCCTGAGTGTGGAGCCTGCAGGTGCATGATGGGGAAGGAGTGGGATGGAAACGCTGGAGTTGATTCGTTTCCCTGCTGATGTCCTGGTTAGATTGACTGAAGAGAGAGCTCCCAGGGCTAGACTCCAGATCCACCCTGATTCCCCTCTTTATATATTTAAGCCTGATTATCCGTCCATCCATCCCTGGAGCTCTCTCGTATCCTTTGAGTGATCTATTTCTGCTGAAGTTAGTCAGAACCCGTTCCCTTTTTTCCATGATCAAAGCATGCCTACTGATACTCTGGGGAGAGATGTAAACTTGGAGAATTGCAGAGAAGAGTTTGGCGAGCGGCTTGCTAAAGCTGACTCTTCCTCGCGGGCTGCAAGACTTCCCTGCTCATCTGTGGCTTGCCTCTGCTGTCTAGTGTCAACAGCCAGGGACAGGGGCCGCCAGTGCCTGCCATGCAGACACAAAGGCAAAGGGGATTATTTATCTGCCCGTGCCCGTTTCCATGAGCCAGAGAGGCATGGGGCTATTTCGGTGTCTTTGGGGCTTGGTCCTTTGCAGAAGTAAGACATTGCTTCCAGTCACAAGGGACCTCGCAGATCCCTGCTGATAATGGGCGATCTGCGATCATCAGCCTGTGCTCTGAGAAGTTAATCCTTCTTACGGCACCCTTCAAAGGCCACCTAGGAGCTTACCAAAAGTACCTCTCCCCAACTCCCCTCCGACTAATTGGATAAAGTGTATGGAAGTGGACTGCGGAGCGAATCCATTCCTGACCCATTGCCTAGACAGCAGATGAGAGGGTGAGAGCTGAGAACACTGATTTTAAAACTTGGCTGGCAAAGCATTTGATGTCTGAGCCTCACACTGGATCACCAAGTTGTTATGGGCTGAAATGTGCTCCCAGTGACCCCATGGTTGAAGTCCTCCCTCCCTGTACCTGCAATGTGATTGGATCTGGACACAGGGTCTTTTTTTTTTTTTTTTTTAAACCCAGGGGTGCTTTCCCACTGAGCCACATCCCCAGCCCTTTTTATATTTTATTTACAGACAGAGTCTCGCTAAGTTGTTCAAGGCCTCACTGTGCTATTGAGGCTGGTTTGAACTCACAAACCTCCTGCCTCAGCCTTTCAAGCAGCTGGGATTACAAGTGTGGGCCACCATGCCCACCTAGAAACAGAGTCTTGAAAGAGGTAACTAAGATAAAATGAGACAGTGTGGGTGGGACTTAGTCCAATTTGAACAAGGTGAACTTACAAGCAGAGAGGAGGACATAGACACGCTCAGAGGTCCAGGTGAGGGCACAGGGAGAGGACAGCATCCAGAAGAACAGAGGCCTGAGAAGAAACCAGCCCTGCAGATCCTTGACCTGAGCCTTCCAGCCTCCAGGACTGTGAGAAAGGACATTTCTTCTTTTAAGCCACCTGGTCTGTCATACTTTGTTATTGCTGTTCTGGTCTTCGAGAGTCTGAGACATTGCTATTAAAAGCAAAAATAAAAACTAGCAAACAAAAATATCCTTAAAACTGTATAGTTGATTCTGACGTGTATTGGTACCTTTGATTCAATTACACATCCTTAACTTTATTAGTTTATTGATATGTGTTTTAAAATTTGTGTGTATATATTATTTAAGATAAAGCTGCTTTCCTGGAAGGCAGGGGCTATGTCCTGGGCTCCCTGAGTGTCACCTTGGCATTTAGCCCTGAACTGGGACAAGCAGGTCTTTGATTGGCAGGTGTGGGCTGAGAGAGGAACCAGTGTGCGTGTTTGTTATACACTCATGACTTGGTTCCGTCTCTGGGTTTTACAGGCTTCCGAGAAAAAACTTCTGCATGGAGACTCCTTTGTAATCTTAAACCTATGAGAAAGCAATTGGCATCTGCAAGGTTTGCATCCTGATCTTCCGTGTTTTAGCATTTCCAACTTATTTCAGACTTTGCTTTCATCCAGCTCTCCATACCAGAAGTCGCCCACGTGCCCTTTTAGAGGTGATCTGATGAAGCCAGATGGCCTGCCTTTGTCATTTGCCCCTCTGGCCTTGAAGCACCTCCCCGCTGAGGCGCTCTGCTTCTATCCACAGCGTCACCCCTGTGTACCTGCCGCCCTTGTGATCCTCAGGTTGTTTGTGATTCTGCATGTGTTTCCCAGACCCTTCTCGGCAGCACATCTGCCATCTCTCTAAGACACTGGCCCTTTTTATAAACCTCTCTTTAAAATGGACAGACAAAATATTTATGGTGTACGTCGTGATGTTCTAATGTCCGTGTGTGCTGTGGAGTGGTCCACTTGAGCTATTTAGCAACTGGATTGGCTCACGTGTCATTTTTTTTTTCTTTTGTGGTGAGAGCCCTTGAAACCACTCTTAGCAGGTTTTAGGTGCAATACCCGGTTCTTAGCTGTGTAACAGATCTCTGGGACCTTCGTCCTCCTTTCTAACTGAAATGTCATGTTCTTGTCCAGCATCTCTTCATGCCCTCCTCTCCACCCCAGTAACCCCCATTCTGCTCTCTGCTTCTCTGAGTGCCACTTCTTTAGATTCCCCACATGAGCATGATGGTGCTGTGTCTGTCTTTCTGTGTAGGGCTGTGAGCTTTGTGTCCCCCCACCCCACAGTAGCCTGCTGTCCAGTTCCCTAGCCAGGGAATAGTAAATAACTACTGTTGACCACTCACAGGGCCTCAGCTCACTCCAGGGGAAAACATGCTTCCTGAATCCCCCAAATGCTTTCTGAGTTCTTAGTAGCACATTCTGGGGAACCTTAAAGCTTGACTCATCGGACCCATCTAACATACTAAATGCTTTACATGTTGATGCAGGAGAAGATTCCCTTCAACCCGCACTTATAGAGCAATGAAGGGAGGTTCAGAGTTGTTCCAAGAATCACACCTGACGAGGAGCTGGAATGGAACCCAGACCTGTTCTCTCATTTCACCACTTGTTCTGACCCCATGGCAAGCTAGCACACTGCCTTTCTGTACCCCTGGATCATCTGACCTCAGGGTAAAAACGCACCCACTTTGGGAAGAGGGGCTAAAATGCTCAGCCCCACAGTAAGGTTTCGATGCCAGGAGAATACAGGTCTTTATGTCTTTGGAGTGTGAGTTTAGCCCTAGAATTGAGGCCAAGTCTTTGCAGATTCCAGTTAATGACAGCTGGAAGATGTCTCACCTGGTTAATTGAATATTTAAGTAGCTACCAAATGAGCCAGGTATTTTATGTGCAAAGTTTCAGGTGCTCCTTGTTAATTTCTTTGACAGCTACTTCCTTGAGCCTGACTAACAAATAGGATTTTTTTTTTTTAAGTGTAGACATGTTTCTAGAATAGTAGCCCTTAGTAGTCTTAGGAATCAGTGTGTTCCTGTTGAGGGTCCCGCCACAGTTAGGACTGCCAACATTGAGTGAATAGGTGGTAGAAATGGTTTTTCTCATCATGCTGATTTTCTATGTAGAAATGCAAATAAAATACAAAGATTTAACTAAAAAATGGGAAAAGCTGATTTCAACCCTGTCTTCTGAGCTGGTGAGTTATAGAATATGAGTTTGGCTTCCTTAGCTGGCATATATTGGTGACATCATGCAGTATTTGCCTTTTATTCCCAGTTATTTGGAACCCAGATCACCTATTTTCTAAAAACCAACCAGTCAGGTAGTGATTTGTATATGGAAACCACGGAATCTGCCATTCCAAAGACATATGGAAGTGAGTCTTTCTGACTCCAATAAACAATAGCAGACCAAGCACACACCACAACTAATTAGGTTAAACATAATAAGCAAAGCCGAGGCCGCAGGGAGTCCAGGCCAGGCATGGCCACGGTGGAGTACACAGGTCAACCTACCACCTTCCATGTCGGTGGCACCTGCCAACTGCTCACAGTTCCCCATCTACCAAACCCAGGAGGCGGTCTTCAGTGCTTAAGCTGAAGACCTTCTGGACAGCCAGGATGCACATTTAGAGTGGTAACTGTTGTGGAAATCTGTTGGAACTGGTTTTCTCTTGTTGCCCTAACAAATTGCCACAATGGTCACAGGGTCTCAATAGGTCTCAATGGTCACAGGGGTGGGGTCTCACTGGGCTAAAATCAAAGTACAAGACTGGAATCCTCAGGCACCTCCAAGTGGAGAATCCATTTCCCTGCAGGTTGAGGACTGAGGTCTCCATTTCCTCCCTGGCTCTGAGCCGAGGGCCAGTCTGGGCTTCCAGAGGCTGTGCCGACCCTTCCCTCAGGGTTGGCTCTTCCCGGCCCCTCTCTGCTCTGTGGCAGCTCTCTGGTTGATTCCTCTTCTGCTTCTGAGGGCCCATGTGATTTCCCTGGGCACATCCAGGTAATCTGGGATGCTCTCCCTATATTGAAGTCCTCAGCCATAGATCTATCACTTGAATCCATTTGCCATGTAATGTGACGTACCTAGGTGTAACACAGTGGACAACCATCAGAGTGTCCTACTCACGAGCTTATGGCACAAAGCAAGGCAGTGAAAATGAGAAACTTATTACGTGAAGCATTTAGAGATGTCACCTAAGTGTTGAGCAGCACACGAGTGAGTGCGTGAATGGCTGGTCATAGGGCTGCTGGAGATGCCCACAGCAGACGCCTGGGGTCTCGACTTTCTTCTGGTCACTCCCATCTACATGCCACAAGCTCCTGGCTGAGGACCTCAGTCATCCTCATCGTGGAGGCTGAGACTCTCCAGTTGCCCGTGGTGGGCACTTCTTGCCAGAGCACCCAATTGGCCTCCTTCTGTTCCATGTCTCACTTTTCCATCCTCACCTGGTGTTTTCTTAGATCATTTCCCAAATGTACAATTTGCCCTTGTGTTTTACTCCAGCTCGGCTTCTGGGAGAATTCAAACGAAAATGGAGCCATCACTGTAATCACGACACCATCACCTAACAATGGCATCGAGCGGGGTTTGCTGGCTCCTGGATCTTCCCAGCGTGCTGGCCTGTCCGTGATCGCCCTTTTGCTTTCCTCTCTTTTCTCTCGTGGAGAATACACCATCGCTGCTCTTGTGGGAATGCTGGGCTTATTGAATAGGTTTAAAAGCATCTGAGTTTGATCATTCACTCATATTTTGGTTCCCGACAGTCGGGAGGCTTCCCTTGGGTTGACAGGGTGATTGGGGCACGGGGTTGTGATGGGGTGATATCCCACCACGAGGCACCAGCGTCTGTGCCGCTCCGCTGTACACCACCACATCTTCCCCAGTGTGATTTCTCGTTTGCAGCTTGCTTTTAAGAACATGGAAGCTCTCTGGCTAGAAAACCTGAAGATTTCTGAAAGCTTATCTGCCTGAGATTCCTACGTGTGTGTGCACACCCAGGAGTCTTCTGCTGAGAACCATTTAGACACGTAAACTCCATGGACAATTTTCCTAAGTGTGGTTTTCAGTGATGCTGCACTCTTAATCTTGATCGCATATGCATTTTGACAACTTTACACTGCAGGCATGTTTTTACAGATGTCTGAATTAAACACTGGACTCTTTTCAAGGGAGCAGAGTCAGTGTTTAAGTGGTTCTGATTCACCTGCCTGAGCTCATTTACTCCCAAACATTCTAATGCAGAGCCATCTCCCTCTGCATAAAGTGATTTGGGGTTTTGTATAGCCCCAGGAAACGTAATTTTCTAAATAGCCGAGAGCAACATGCCCGGTACATTTCCCAAAACCTGCCGTGAACTAAATGTATGAGACTTGGTTGTTCCTCCCCCAGCACCCTTGGCCACGCCGGTGGTACAGATGGAGAGACTGGAACTAATGATACAGACACCATATCCATGATGGTTGACAAAACCAGAGCTGACAAGAGAATGTATGAGGAAGGTGACAATGAACCAGTGAGCCGAACTCAACTTGGATAGTTTTGCTCAGAGTAGCATATTGTCAACTTGTCCTCTGGCTACAATTGTATAAAAGAAGAGAGTCCTGGTTACACTGTTGAGTGTATCCCCGGGTGAACACACCTTCCCCTGCAGTGTGTAGAACGAGGGCCCCACCTGGTGAAGACGGGTATTACAGGTCCTTACACGCTGACCTCTGCTGCTACTCCAAGGCTTCATTCCTGAAAAGTGCTGGTTCTTTGGCATCAGAGAATGACTAAGTTGCTGTAAAATATTTTATTGAGCATCTACCACACACGTTGTTAAAAATGTACAAACGTTTTGCTGGCAAGGGCTGTGTAGTTTTCTAGAAGGCACGAAATACATGTACAAGTAATGTTAATGCAAGACATAAAAAAAAACATAATTTGTTAGACACATGGCAAGGTATCACAAGAGCTCCTCTGCTCCTCCCAGATACAGACCTTTTAAGAGCTTTTAAAGGAGACATATTGTCCCCAGCTTTGAATATTACTTGAGTTCTCAGTCTTTGTAAATCAAGTGCTGCTTTTAAATATATGTATGTATGTATATATGTATATGTATGTATATATATATATATATATATATATATATATATATTTAGTTGTTGAAAGACCGTTGTACATGGTGGTAAGAATCAAACCCAGTGCCTCACGCATGCTAGGCAAGTGCTCTACCACTGAGCCATAGCCCCAGCCACAAATGCTGCTTTTTATTCCAACTTAAATGTCACTGGAACCTGCAGACATCACCTGGCCCCTGCGCACACCCACAGTCTGTTCTTGCTCCCTCGTGATGGAACAGCTTCCAGTTCAGTTGCTGAGGCCAGGACCCCCCCCCCCACCCGCCCCCTGCCACTGCCGCCCCTGCCCCAGCTCTTCACGTCCTCTCCACCCTCTCCTTTCAGGTGGGATCCCTGATATCATCTAAGTCAAGAATTCCACCTCAAGTCCACTGTCCCTCACATGAGGTCAACATGATTTCTCATCCAGGCCCCTCCAGGACCTTTCAAACTGTCTGTATTCGTTTCTCGTTTTGTTTTTCTTCAGGGTAAGCACACATGAGCTCCATTTATGACGGATATAATTATGGATAGCATCTCCATCCCTCCCAATGAGGTCCTGGCTTGGAGAACAAATTATGATCACCAGACTTCCATTGGATCCTTAGGGCCAGAATGACCTTTCCAGAGCTTAATTAATGCTGCTCTTACTCTTCCTGTGTCAGCTTGCTGATCACCTTCATTGCATGTACCCACGATCCGTAATTCTCTGGCTTATTTACTTGTTGGCTTGTTCACGGTCTCTCCGATACTACTGCCCCACTCCTACTAGATCTAATTCCCTTAGGGCTGGGACACTTCTCATTTGTGACTATTCTCCGTGCCTATAGCACAGTAGGAACTAAAAAAATGTTTTCAAGTACTGATGAAGAGGACATTTGATTGTTACACAGTGAACGAGAGCACTACACGCGGCCACTGTGTGATTTGGTCCAGGATGACCTTATTCCTACAGAGCTGCCCTAAGACTAGATATCAGAACACACCAGAGGATGTGCTTCAGGCCAGGGTAGAATGGCTCCCACTATGAACACATTTAAAGCTGGACAGAATATATGAGGCAGAAGTTTTCAGACACTGGGTTCCATGTGGTGCAGAGCTGAACTCCTTCAGAGAATAGAAATGTGAGGTGAAGGTCACATGAACTCATTCCATACCTGGGGAGATGTGTCAGCCATGGGTGGGGACAGGTGCACTGAGCTAAGGAGGCAGAGGCAAGGGGCAAGGGGTCATGAGGTGGCTGGAATGGGTGGAGTGGGTATTAGGAAGGAGAGGGCCAAGTGGGAATGGCTAGGCCCTCCTTGCTCAGCTGAGGGCCATGTGCATGCAGGGCCAGGCTCTGTGAGTCCCAGCAGAGAGGGTGTGCAGAGGCCCAAGTGAAGATACCGAAGGCTGTGAGCGTTCACTTGAGATTCAAAAAGGATGAGAGCTTAGGAGTCAGAAGCATGCCTTGAAGCAAGAGTCAGCAAACCATGCCCCGCCAGCCCTGTCTGCCTGTGGCCTGTCTTTGGACAACTCATGGGCAAGAATACTGTTTTGTTTTTCCTGCGTTTTGTGTATAAGTGTGTTATAATCGTATGTGGCCATGAGACTTCTTGGCTGCATATTCATAGACTCACACAACTTAACCATGTGATTTGGCCAATACCATTTCCCCTTTCCCCCTCCCCCTCCCCCTCATCCTTTTCCTTTGCTCTAATGATCTCCCTTCTGTTTTCATGAGACCCCCCTCCCCACCTTTCTTCCCCCTTTTCCTCTCTACCTTCCACATAGGACAGAAAACATACAACCCTTGACTTTCTGAGTTTGGCTTATTTTGCTTAACATAACATTCTCAGGTTCCATCCATTTCCCCTGCAAAAAGCATAATTTCATTCTTCTTTAAGGCTGAATAAAACTCCATTGTGAACACAGACCACATTTTCTTCACCCATCATCCGCCCACAGACACATAGCCTGGTTCCATAACATGGCTGTTGTGAACCGTGCTGCTATAAATGTGGGTAGGCATGTGTCACTGGTGTATGACGACTTTCATTCTCTAGGACAAATACCCAGGAGCGGGTGGAGGTGGGTTTTATGGTGGTTTCATGTCTAGTCTTTCTAAGGAACCTCCATACTGATTTCCATAGTGGTTGTACTAATTTACAGTCCCACCAATGGGAAACATTCTATAGATGTCAATTAAGTCCATTAGATTTATAATAATTTTTTTTTAATCTGAAGAGTCTTTAGTGAGTTGTTGTATCTTTCTGACCTATCTACTATTGATAGAAGTGTGGTGATTGTTTTCCTGATTCTCCACATTCTTTCCAGTATTTATTATCACTTATATACTTGATGGCTGCCATTCTTACTGGGGTGAGATGAAATCTCAGTGTAGTTTTAATTTACATTTCCCTAATTCCCTAATGATGTCGAATATTTTTTCATGTATTTGTTGGCCATTTGTATTCCTTCTTTGAAAAGTACTTGTTTGATTATTTCATCCATTTACTACTTGGGTTATTTGCGGTTTTGAGTGTTAAGTTTTTTGAGTTCTTTATACATTCTAGATATTAATACTCTGTCAGAAGAATATGAGCAGGATTTTCTCCCATTCTGTACATTCTCTCTTCACATTCATAATTGTTTGCTTTACTGAGCAGAAACTTTTTAATTTGATGCTATTCCATTTATTAACTATTTGCATTGTTTCCTGAGCTCTAAGGGTCCTATTGAGAAAGTTCTTGCCTGTGGCTATATTCTGGAGTTGACCTACATTTTCTTCTAGGAGTTGGATATTTTCTGGTCTATTTCTGAGGCCTTTGATCCATTTTGAGTTAACTTTTGTACAGGGTGGGAGACAAGGGTTTAGTTTCATCGTCTGTGCAGGGATGATCAGTTTTCCAGAACTATTTTTTAAGAAGACTGTCTCTTCTCTAGTGTATGAGATCAGGCACCTGTGACAAGGATTAGATGACTGTAGATGTGTAGGTTTGTCTCTGTGTCTTCTATTCTATTCCATTGATCTTTGTGTCTATTTTTATGCCAGTACCATGCAGTTTTGTTACTATGGCTCTGTAGTACAATTTAAAATATGGTGTTTTGCATTGATATTTTGGCTTAGAATTGCTTTGACTATTCTGGGTCTTTTATTCTTCCAGATGATTTTTAGGACTGTTTTTTTCTATTTCTGTGAATAATGTCATTGATATTTTGAATATGTCTGTATTTTGCTTTTGGTAGTATAGTCATTTTAACATTATTAATTCTGCCTATCCATGAACATAGGTCTTTAATTTCTTTCTTCAATATTTTATAGTTTACATTGTAGAGGTCTTTCATCTCTTTAGCTCGATTTATTCCTAGTTTCTTTTTTTTATTTTAGGTTATTATGAACTCGTATATGTTAGTTTTTAGTTTTGATGTTGATTTTTAATTTCATTCCATTATGATAAATTACAGAGCATTAGATCTATTTTTTTTTTGTATTTGCAAGGAGTTGTTCTGTGGCCTATAATAAAATCTATTTTGGAGAAGATTCCATGAGCAACTGGGAAGAAAGTGCATGTGACTGTTGGATGAAATATTCTATAGATGTCAATTAAGTCCATTTGATTTATAATAAAGTTTTTTTTTTTAATCTGAAGAGTATTTAGTGAGTTGCAGTATCTTTTTGACCTATCTGCTATTGAGAGAAGTGTGGTGATTGTTTTCCTGATTTTTTTCTCAATAGATTCATTATTGATTTTTGTAAGTGGATTTTGTAAAGTGCCACTTTATTGAATTTTTTTATGAGCTCTAGACATCTTCTTGTGGAGATTTTTGGGCATTCTACTTATAGGATCATGTCATCAGCCAAGATAATTTAACTTCTTCTTTTCCTACGTGTAACACTTGTGATTCCTTCTTTTGCCTAATTGTTCTGGCTAGAATTTCAAGTGCTGTATCAAATAGGAGTGGTGAGAACAGGCATCCTTGTCTTATTCTGGATTTTGAAGGATATGATTTCAGTTTTTTCTCCTTCACTATGATATTGGCTTTGGGTTTGTCATATAAAGCCTTTATGATGCTGAAGTAGACTCCTTCTATCCCTAGTTTCATCAGTGGTTTTTACTTTTTTTTTAAATCATGAATGGGTGCAGAATTCTGTCAAAGGTCTTCTCCACATGTATTGAGATAACTAAATGATTTTTGTCCTGAATTCTGTTTATGTATGAATTGCATTTATTGACTTGTGTATGCTCAACCATTCTTACAATCCTGGGACTAAACCAACTTGGTTCATGATGCAATCTTCTTAGTCTGTTGTCAAATACAATTTGCTAATATTTTATTAAGAATTTGGCATCTAACTAAGCACATCAGGGAGATTGGTCTGTATTTTTATTGATGCGTTCTTATCTGATTTGGGTATGAGTGTGATACCAGCTTCATAGAATGAATTTGGAAGTGTTCCATCCCTTTCTATTTCAGGGAATACTTTGAGGATCATTGGCATTAGTTCTTCTTTAAAAAGGCTGGTAGGATTCAGCTGAGGATCCATCTGGTTCTTGGCTCT
Organism: Marmota flaviventris; assembly: GCF_047511675.1. Lineage (NCBI taxonomy): Eukaryota > Metazoa > Chordata > Mammalia > Rodentia > Sciuridae > Marmota > Marmota flaviventris. The sequence goes on along the minus strand of NC_092516.1, from coordinate 3,602,158 downwards.
TCGTTGTTGGCAAGGTTTTTATTTCTGTTCCTATCTCATTACTAGTTGTTGGAATGTTTACATTATCTGTGTTCTCTTGGTTCAGTTTTGGCAGGTAATGTGTGTCTAGAAACATGTCCATTTCTTTTACGTTTCCTAATTTATTAGAGTAGAGATTTCTCCAAACAATTCCTGATGAGTTTCTGGTTTCATGTGATTTCTGTGGTAATTTCTCTTTTTTCATCTTTAAATTTTTATTTTTTTTTCTTTTTATTTTGTTTATTTTGCTAGGAGTTTCTCAGTCTTGTTTATCTTTTCAAAGAACCGATTCTTTGTTCCATTGATCATTTATATATATATATATATATATATATATATATATATATATATATTTAAATTCTGTATATAATTGATATTGGCTCTGATCTTAGTTATTTCCTTTCTCCTACTGGTTTTGGAGTGTTTATGAGATACATTATTAGCTTTTTAATTTTGTTTTGTTTTTAATTTGGGATCTTTCTTATTTTCTTCTATAGCATCCAGAGCTATAAACTTTCCTCTTAAAAATGCCTTCATACTGTCACAGAGATTCTGTCAAGTTGTATCACTAATTCTCATTTCTAAATTTATCCTTTGATTTCTTTTGTCATACATTCATCATTCAAAAGTGTATTTTGTTCAGTCTTCATGTTTTATATAGTCTTAAGTTTTGGTGTTGATTTTTAATTTTATTCCATTATGATAAGTTACAGGGCAATAGATCTATTTTTTTTTTGTATTTGCAAGGAGTTGTTCTGTGGCCTATAATAGAATCTATTTTGGAGAAGATTCCATGAGCAACTGGGAAGAAAGTGCATGTGACTGTTGAATGAAATATTCTATAGATGTCAATTAAGTCCATTTGATTTATAATAATTTTTTTTATCTGAAGAGTCTTTAGTGAGTTTTAGTATCTTTTTGACCTATCTACTGTTGAGAGAAGTGTGGTAAAATCATCCAGTATTATTGTATTGGGTCTATCTGAGTTTTAATTCAAGTAGTGTAATTAGGTGCACCCATGTTTGGGGCATAAATATTTACTATCATTATGTCTTCTTGTTGGATTATTCCCTTTACTAGTATGAAGTGACCTTCATTTTATCTTCTGATTAATTTTGGCTTGAGGTTTGCTTTGTCGGGTGTGAGAGTAGCTACTCCTGCTTGTTTTTAGGCTCCATTTTCATGGCACATTGATTTCCATCATTTCACTTTCAGCCTGTGTCTGTCATAGAAACAAGACTATTTTAAAATTGTTTTTAAAGGTTGAAAAAAAATGATATATGACTGAGATCATATGTTTCCCACAAAACCTAATCTTTTCTTTGGCCTAGGTCTTTTTTAGAAAATGTTAGTCAGTCTCTGTCCTATAGCAAGGATCATGCCTGAAGACTATGGGCAAACCAAACTAGACCTTCCCTCCAAACATGGCCTGACAGAGCTCAGCTCTTCTGCAAGTTATTTAAGTACTTCTAGAACAAAAATCAACCACCATTTAAATTTAGATAACATAATTCAGAATCCTTCCCAGGTGTCCAACATACTGAACACCCTGCAGTTGCAGTGCCCAACATGACAATAAAAGTAAACAATAGATACGTCTAGAATAGAAAACATATAACATAGAGCAAAGGGTGGACCAACCACAGCCTGTGGGACTCTCATGTCTTCCTGTATATATTCCTGTTTCTTTAGAATTCAGCCTTTCCCATTCATTTCCATATTGATGTCTAGTTTTTACTGCAGTGACATAAATGAATGGTTTCAGTAGACACTACAGGCCCCACAAAAACCTCAAGTATTTACTTCCTGGTGCTTTTAGAAAATATTTTGTCAGCACTGAGTATGAAAAGAAATCAGGAAAAGAAATTACAAGATGACTCAAATGTTGAAATTCAAGAATATAAGGACTTGTAAACAAAATTATAAATATTGAAAGTCTTAGAGGAAAAAAATGAACCTGAGTTTCCAGATGGGTAATTTCAGAAATAAAATTAAAATTATAATCGAGCCAAACTGAGATTCTAGAACTGAGATGTATATGAGCTGACACGCAAACATCGGATTGTAGAACGTGGAATTAAGAAATTAGTAAACTCGAAGACAGAATAGAACCATAGAAATGAGGAACTGAGAGGAGGAAGATATTGAAAAAGAATTTTTTAAAAAGCCCTCAGCAATCTACAAGAAATATCAACCACTGAAATGCATAAAATTAGATTTCCAAAAGGACGGGAGAGAGGAAAAAGAGGACAGAAAAGTAGTTGAAGAAATAAAGGTGAAACATGTCCAAATTTGGCAGAGACACCAACTTACCAATCAGAGACTATGGGGTGGTGGTGGGAGAACAGTACAAATATAAAGAAAAAGCATACCTAGGATGATGATAAGAAAACTTCTCCTAACCAAGAACACAGACAGTGAACCTGCTTTCAGAAAAAGAGATCTTTACCTGGGTACAGTGCACCATCTGCTCTCTGGAATGAGCATATGCATGAAGGAGTCCCAGAGAGCCATGACCCAGTGAGAGGTGGTGAAGGCTTCAGAATTGGAAATGGAGAGAGTGGGAAGAGGTGAAAGGCACACTCACTGGTGGTAGCATCCGAGGAACATTAGAGAAAAGCAACAGGGCCAAAGTATAGAGAGGGTGCAAGTGGAAGGCTGTGGTGGCCACAGTGTGGACCACCGAGGGGGCTGAAGCCACGGAGCTGGGCTCACTATAGTCGGAGTAGACTTGTTCTGTTGAGCAGGCACAGACTGCAGGATCCTTGCCCATGGAGGGAGAGGTGAACGCTGGTTACATGGTGGGCATGGTAGTATACCTGACCCATCGCTGGCTGATGGCCGCAGTCTTTGAGTGCCAACGGTTGTTAGTTTTAATTAGTGATTGTTTATAAAGCACTGATCGGTGGCTGAAAGGACCTCCCCATGAGGGGTCATGAAGTAGAAAACTCAGCTGCCGGCTGGCCTTAGGACAATGTTTCTTAGCATACACCGAAAGAAAAAACAAAAAACAAAACCTAAAACATTTGCCATTTCTTAAAAATCTGGAGCTTTCCTACAAATACCCATATTTCTGGATTCTCTTTAAAAGAAGAATTTTTAAAAATGATTAAAAAAAAAAAAAAAACCACACAGGTTTGAGGCCCATGTTCCAACCTGGAAACAATCTCTGTGACTGAATAGCTGCTGTTCTACCTAGATGACCGCATGTCCTTAGCCTTCGCTGCTGATTTCCCAGCCCTGACACCAGGGCTCTGCTGCTCTCTGTTCATACTGTGCTTTCTTCTGTGTAGTGGAGTTAAGTGGAAAGGAAATAGTGTCTTTTACCCAAGTCTTTGTTAAAAATGGAAAAATGAAAGCCTTAGTCACAGCGTCCAGAAAAATCAGACAGAATATACCACATGTACCAGCACAAATGTAAAATATGCTCAAATGTTTAATATGCAAAAATTATACCACAAACTTTTCACTTCATTTCAATGGATCATTGGTGGGACCTCTGCAAATATTTGGATTTCTTCAAATATTGCTTTAGAAATACTGTGTTTTTTAAAATTTTTTTGCAAATAAAAACTTTTTCTCCTGAAAACACACAGTCATAGAAACAAAATTATCCACACAGAGAGTTGTAAATACCACCTTCCCATTCTCAAGCACGATGCTCACTTCCAACACTTTGTATGTGCTATGGAATTGCCACTTTAAATTCCCATCCCACTGTCATGGTTGATATGCCCACTCATATGCCTCCTGTGAGCTTGGGGATAATGACAGTTTCTTGTACAGTTTAAATAGTGTCACCTCTCTTGAGACCCGAGGACAGACTGCTGGTTGTTATCTTGGTTAAACACTTACATTCTAACGTTTTCTAGCACTTGCACTTCTAGAACAGCTTGGAAGAGAGTAGTGACTGGGAATGAGTGGGGGGAGAAGGCACAGATATCTCTGCCTGATTTCTTGGAATAAGACCCTTTAATGCCTAAGACCTGGGAGATTTTCTCTGCACAGACCTCTCCTGATACACCTATGATTTTCTTCCCTAAAATCTCTTCAAGTCCTGGGGAGCTTTGGCTCTGGGGGAAAAGAGCAAGCAGCTCTGGGCTGCACACTCTAGTCAGGCTCATCCTAGTTCAGATAGTCCAGCGGGGTGGGTGGGGTTTCCTGGCTTTGGTGGGCAAGGGGCTGTCAGTCCAATTGCTCACAAATATACCGGTGATCCCCGTGTTGAACCGACCAAAGCAGATGCTGTTCTGCAAACCACCATGAGTTTTAGGTGACAAGTTCTCCTAAGAAAGTCAAACTTTCAGGTTTGTGTAGGCGGCAAGGCCAGTGCATTTATGAGCATCGCAAGTACAAAGTCTTCAAGATGAACTAATCGGTGAAATTTGTAACATCATAAACGGGGACTTAATGGGGAGATGGTGCAGCTGAGTGCTGCTTTTGCAACCTGTCATCATATAACTGATCAGATTTGCAGCTGAGTTCCTCAGCAGACATTCAGTATCCTGCTTGTGTCTTCTTGTTAGAATTTGTGCCTTATTAGTAGCATCTTACTATATTAGTGATTTTAAAATGTTTTTGAGATTGTATCTCTTGGGTTGAGGGAAATGGAATGTTCTGAGGCTGTTGGAGTATTAGTCATGTTAAACCTGCCCCGTTAGCAGCTTTTCCTCGCACGGATACTTAAATGAGGTTTTAATATAAACAAAATGTGCTTCTGAACTGTGCTGCCATCCACCACCAATTTCTCCCCACGCGTTAGGCACTTTGTATCCTTTTTAAGAAACCTGAGATTGAGCGCTTACTGAGGAATCCATGTATTTGCTCAACTCATCAATTCCCGTGGGAGAAAGTGAGGGTAGGGCCGAGTCCCTGAGTTCCCCGAGTTACTCTGGGGCCCAGCGGATGTGGCATTGCTGCCACCACCCCAAAGGCAGGTGAGCGTCTCCTGAGGTCTCCTGGCCTGAACCCACCGGCGCTGCTCCATGATGCTTTCTGACGCGGCCGGAGGCTGGAGGCTGGTCAGTCCCTTTCCTCTCCTGCTCCTGGATTTCAAGCGGCATAGTTTTCTTGCAGAAGGGGAAGCAGCAGTGGATAGTCGAAGGCCCCGTGATCATTCACCGCACAGGGATGTGTGGCGTCAGCCAAGCTGATTTAGGTGCCACCATGGGAGAAGGCCTGACCCAGGTCTCTGTTACAGCCAACCATGTGGGCTTTCCTGTTGCAAGAGCTCCCTGACCCCACAGAGGGCAGGTGTGTTAGCAGCAAAGCGAGACCCAGGACGGGGACATAAAGCCACATCAGTTGATTCTCTCACCTTGTGGGAGCCGGAAGTCTCCCACAGATGTCAGCTGGCCTGGGCTCCCGAAGGCCCCAGGGAGGGCCTGTGTCTTCCCCCAGCATCTTGGCCCCAGTCTTTGGCTCTCCCTGGCTCCTGGTGCCTCGTGACAGGCTGATGCCTCTCCCCTTGGGCTGTGTGTTCACATCTTCTTCCCCCTCTGCAGGTCTGTCTCTCAGTTAAAATGTTTCCATTTTAAAGGACATAGGTCATTCAGTCCCATCCTCATGACCTCATTTTAGTTTGATGACTGCTGTAAAGACCCTGTCTCCTAATGAGGTCACATTCTGAGGCTTGGGGGTCAGGACACTGTTCTTCTCTTCAAGATGCTCACAGGCTAGATGAGCCTCATGTTCGTGCACTTCAATATGAAAAGCAAAAATAACGATGATTTTTACGCTGGCATTAATGCTACTGCATACAGACCTTTTGGGGGGAACTCAGGTCCACCCATATTGGCCTCAGTCCTTGGTGTGTATTTTTGCTGTATAGGACAACATTGGCCCTGCAGGGACTGTGCAGTGCATGCTGCTGCCACCTGGGCTGCTTTGCTGTCCTTGGCCCTGTTGGGAACATGAACATTTGCCAGGGAACCCAGCTCTCCAAGACCCAGAGAACTTGGCTCATTTCCTGGGCCAGAGCATGGAACAAAGGTCAATCCGAATTCTAAATCATAAAATTGTTTTGCTTAGTTTGGAGCAAATATATAATCTGTTGAGAAACAGGAGAAGTAAGGGGAGAGGATGGGACACAGAACAAAAATGTAACAGCAGGCATTGTGTCATTTGACTTGGCCAGGAAATGTTCACAAGGATCCATGACATGCTAGATGCAAGAAATGCAGAAACCTGTAGCACGGGTGTTCTTATCTTTAAGATGTTCATAGGCTCGAGGGGCCTCATTTTAGTTCACTTTAATATGAAAGAAAAAATGGCTGGTTACTGTCACACTAGCGTTAATACTTCGACATGCAGTTTACTGAGCACTTACTGTATGACACATGAGATGCGTAGGGGTTCACTTTAGGTCATGAAGTCTCACATCAGTTCCATGTGTGAGGATGGTCATCCCTGTTTCACTGCCAATGTGCAGTGAATTCTCGAACTCACCTAAGATTGCAAAGCTATTGGAAGGTCACCATCGGGCTCTTGGGTCCTTCTTCTCAGCCCTACCTGTGAACTCAGCTGCATACATTTATTGGCCAGGTCTAGTAAACAGACAAGGGTGCACTGACGGTGTGGGATGTCAGTGGGAACAATGTCTGGGGACATTGATGCTGGGCAGTCACAGCTAAGCCAACCCACGCCCCTTCACGTGGAAGTTCTGCCTGAGCAGAGACATATTTCACGCTCCACACCAGCATTTCCTCACCCAGCACAAGCCCCAAGTACAGGAGGAGACAGTCAGCAACTCAGACTCCTTTCTTTGTCAAGTTCGGGTTGTAAATTCTTGGAGAATTTAGTGGCGGTGTCACGTCTGTTTCTCTCCCTCTGTATAAAGAAAAATAAAATGTCATATTGAATAAGTACCTCATAAAGGCCCTCGCGTTATGATGGAGAGGGGACCAGGAAGACGAGAGGGGAAAACAAACATTTCCCAGAGAAGCAGGAAGGAGACTTCTAGGGGTCTGGGGTGCTCAGATTCTTGGTTTGGGGGGTGGTTGCATGGGATGCTGGGTATGGGTGGTTGCATGGGGTGGCGGGAATGGGTGGTTGCATGCATGGACGTGAATGTGTACATTTAAGATTAGTGCATTTCATAGAATCACGGTGCCCGGGGACTGGGGGAGGCAGGTGGGGACTTACTGTTGGATGGCTGCAGAGTTTCAGTCTTGCAAGATGGGGGAGCATTTCCGGGGGTGGACAGTGACGATGGCTGCTAATGGCTAAAGATGCTGCATTTTATGTCTATTTTGCAAGTGAAGAAAAAGATTCATGTACTTTACTGTATAATGCTACACCTCAATCTGAGTAAAAATGAATAAAATAATAAAAGGCTTACTGTCCCTTTTGGAAGGCGTAGTAAGGGGGGGATTTGGCCACTGAGAGTGCCATCTCTGGAGTGCACCAGCACCTGAGAAACCTGACGGCACTGTCTCAGCAGACGGGCGAACTCAGGAGCGCAGACCCCATCCCCTCCCCTGCTGCCCACAGAGGTCCTAGCAATGAGCCACCGTCTCTGATCCTGGAAGGCTGCACCACCGCGACTTCAGTGCCAATGAAGTGACTCTTCCTATTGAATTCACTCGACAGAGCCTTAGCCCCAGGAAATGTGAACGTGCATTTCCCCCTCCTGTGTGTGGCCCTGTGTGTTCCTCGCAGTTTCTAGTCACTTAAGTTCGCCGGCACGTTCAGAGGCGGCTCTGGGCTTTGTTCTCGGGCTGCGTCTTTTCCTAGCCTGTCCTGGCCCGTGGAGCCTACTCACGACTTCATGTGGCCCAGCTGCAGGCCGGCATCGGGGAAGAGGCAGCGTGTGAACCCCAGTGCGAAGGCATGCCTCCACCTCTGGTCACACGGAGCGGGCGGCCTCTCGTCTCCACCTAGTCCTGCGCGTCAGTACAGGTTGCCTGGGAATCAGCAGCAAACTCCTGCCTGGCCTCTCCCGCTCACTTGGCCTCCAGACCACAGCGTGTGGTCAGGAGCCAGTGGAGACTCCTGCCCCAGGGGACCTCCTTGGCTGAGCCCCCGTGTTTCCTTACACCCCGGATCCCGCTGGGTGAAGACCAAGGCCCTCTATCAGCAGGTCCGTCCCTCAACCTCCGTCTCTGCTGCTTGCTGGCTCCAGTCTCCCTGGCCTTATTAAGAAACACAACAGCTGTATGTGCTTTCTCTTCTCCATTTGTGTCCTAGACCATGGCCAGTGCTACTTGGCCACTCATCATGGAAACCAAAGAGAGAATGTCCCTGGCTGTAGAGAAATTCATCTCTCATGCTAGAAAAATAGGAGCACTCATTTCTCATGAATCACGGGGAGAGGAGTGGCAGTAGGCTTTATAGGGAGGACGCATTGCATTTCTTAATGACCTCGGTATGCATTGATTCAATGCATATTGACCCCTTCACTGTATCTGTATCCTATAGCTCAAGCTGGGAGTTGGGGAGTTAAGGGATGGTTTTATTATTGTGCATATTTCATAGTAACTGCATATTTTAAATATGTCATAATTAACGATTTTTTAAAACCATATGGATCACCTTGGTCTCATGAATGTGAGTGATTCGAGGAAGACTTGCATGGAGAATCCAATAACCCACTCCCCTTGCTGAGGAGCTAGTGTGTCTAGCCATTTCCCTGTCGAGGTCAGCTTTTTTAGTGGCCTACATAGTCATTCAAGCCATGAGAGTTTGGGAAAACATGGTAGAAATTATTGGAGTTTTTATTAAAGGAGAAGTGCTATGGCTTGAATGTGTGTCCCTTCCAAAAGTCATGTTGGAATTCAATTGCCATTGAAGCCGTAATAAGAAGGGGGACCTTTAATAGGCAAGTGAGATCGGGGCTCTTATAGAAAGAACAAGGTTGGCGCCCACTGTGTGCTCTCTCTCCCTCCTCCCCCCCCCTTTTTCACCTTCTGCTTTCTGCCATGGGATGATGCAAACCAGAAGCCCTCACCAGATGCACCCCTCACTTTTGGACTTGCTGGCCTCCCAAACTTCTCTTCATTGTAAATTATCCAGCCAAGGGAATTTTGTCATAGCAGCACAAACCTACTAACACAAGAAGAGTTTGATTTTGACCCTGTAGCCAGAGAGATCTAAAGTGGAAATGAGCAACCTTATGGTTGATAGGCTTCTTCCCACCTGTCAGACAATAGCAATGGCTTACACCTGACCACAGGATGCTGGCGAACCACCCTGGAGATCACCCAGTAGTGTCCAAATTCCCTGGGGACTGTCCTAGTAGGATGCTAGCCTTTTGGGGAGCTTTCATTAGCTACTATAACCCTGAAGATATCGGGCTCTGTGAGTGTCTACCCTCTCGGGAGTTCCATTCTGCAGCATTAGTGTCAAATGGGAACACTATAAAGTACATTAAATAAAGGTCCTGACACTGATTAAGTGGGGATTCTCACATCATTTTTCACATTCAGTGAAGTCCTTTAATGAAGACTTTCATAAAGTTTAAAGTCTGGTGTTGATTGTCTTATGTAATCTAACATATCCCAGTGGTGTTCAATTTCTGCAGCAGATGAGAAGTCTCTTAAACAGGCCACCACTATTTTAATCAGTGTTGGTTTTGTGTGATGCTTTGCAATTGATTAATTATTATGTTGAGCTGATAACTGGATTAATTATATGAAAATAATTCCTCTCTGAGCATCAGAACAAGGAGCTTTAAATGTACCCACTGTAGGAGCATCTCCGAAGCCCATCAACCAGGTTACAAACGGGGGAAAATTGGTTTCGAATGGAATGTTTGCATATGTTTACTTTGTTATTAAAATGATTTAAAATGGAAGCTTTTGGGGTGGAAGTAAATAGAAAATGTCATTCTGCTCATTTCAAGGAACAAGGTTTGAGGAATTGATTGAATCATCAATTCAGCGATGAGCAGAATTTCAAATACAGACAGAATTTCCCAACACCCCCAGGGGGCAGCCACCCGATGTGCCATTTGGTCTTTTTCAACCTTGGACTCCAGAGCACAGGGATCCCAGCCCCTCCCGAACTTGATCTGTGGGGAGCAGCTGTCTCCTGCTTGAGTCACTGTGATGAGGTGTTTCTCCACCTTAGGGAGACTCTCCTGCTTTGCCGGGACCATGTGTTCAGGCAGGTGGAAGGGCAGGGAGCAAGCTGAGAGGAGGCAGGGGAGGCCAGCTGGGTGAATCGTTGAGGCCAACTGAGGCTGGAGGTTAAAGGTAAAAAGCAAGACATAGCAGGTGCCACCTGCTATTAGAGGCCTATTAGAGGCCACCAGGCCTTCACTGTGCACCGCCCCTCCGTAGGAGGGTGGCTTCTGTGCCGCTCTCTCAGATCTGACAGGAAAACTCCACCCACCAATTCAGAAGTGTAAGAAGTCACTTGTTTCCCTGTGTATTTTGAATCCACTTAAATTTGAATCCTGTCTCTTATTCCACCCGTCGACAAAATATTTACCCCAGCGGTCTCGCATCCCCCTTTCCCTAGGGATGTGTAGGAGTCTGGGAATGTGTGGTACCAAGGATGGGCCTTGGGGACGGGTCCACTAACTGCACTTATATGGTGGCCTCTGCCATCAGTGCCCACATTCCTCTTGGCTTCCTGGACTCGGCTTCTCTGCCATGCTCAGGAACAAGGACTCTGTTGTGAGGTGGACATCCTGTCACGTGGCATCCAGCCGCCTAGGGGCGCACGCGCCTGTCTTCTCCTTGGGACCCAGAGATGTCTGCCCCACTCAGTCCTCAGAGCATCTTCCCTCCACCTGCTTCCCTTCAAAGGCACACTCACCCTCCTGGTGACCTTCGAGGTCAGCTGCCCTAGTGTCTCCCAGTGGTGCAGATCTAAGGGCCATGGGCTCAGACTCGGGGGGCGTTCAGGGAAACCAGTGAGCCAGGCAGACCTGGTGCAGTCAAATCAAGACACAGGAGGACCATGCGCCCAGGAGAGTACAAGTCGAGTTCAAAGACATTCAGGCCCCATAAATACAACCCAGCAGCCTCTGATCAGATGGACCACCAGTGTGTGTGTGTGTGGGGGGGGGGGGTCAGGGAGGGAACCTGATATGGCCTTTAGGGAAAATAAAGGAAAACAAAACCCGATTAATGTATTTGCATTGACTTGTGCCAGAAGAGGGAGTTGGGGAGGGAGTGAAGGAGGAAAGAAGGAAGAAAGATGGTGGAGGAAAACAAACTCTTAGTGTTGGAACAGAAAGCTGTGCTCACCTTGAAGAGGAGAAAGCAGGTGTGGGTCTCTGTGGCCCTAGCAGCCTCTCACTTGCAGAGATCCCCTCTTTCCTTAGCGGGTCACATGGAGCTTTTGTGTGAAATAGAGGCCCATGGGAAGGGGATTGTCCAGGGGCCACATGGCAACTGCTGACCTCAGCGAATGTGGAGAGAGCCAGGGGACAGGTCTACAAATCTGCCATCAAAGACCAGAGTCCCAGGCTAGGGATGTGGCTCCAGTGGTAGTGCGCTCGCCTGGCATGTGCGGGGCGCTGGGTTCGATCCTCAGCACCACATAAAAATAAAATAAAGATGTTGTGTCCACCGAAAACTGAAAAATAAATATTAAAAAAATTCTCTCTCTCTCTCTCTCTCTCTATCTATCTATCTCTATCTCTATCTCTATCTCTCTCTCAAAAAAAAAAAAAAAAAAGAGTCCCATTGGTCTCCTGTATGTATTTTCCTCTTGTGGAAGGAGGCCCCGCCCATGAAGGGTCCGTGACCTGTAACTCTTACGTTAGAAAATGAGCCTTGAGTGAATTTCAGACATGCACACAACCACCCTGCATCCATGGCCCTTTTCCTATTTATTTAATCATTTATCTGTCACTATACCTATCTATCCATGTCTTTACCTAGTTTTCCCATAGGCATCTCTATCTTAGATAGGAAATACAGAACATAGAAAATATTTGATTTAATTGTAATAGTGCTATGTGAACTGCATGTCTAAAGTGAGGTGTGTGTGTGTGTGTGTGTGTGTGTGTGTGTTGGCTCTCACATTCCAGACTATATCAAGAACCTACCATCTTAAAGGCCTTCAAAAGCCAAACTTCTAAGGCAAATACATATTAGTTAATCCATTTGCCCTGACCTTGGGGCATTTGGGAGTGGTGGAGACTGTGGAGAAGTGTCTGCCACCTAACAAGGGCAGCTGCTGCTCGGCACCAGGCCGCTGTTGTCACTCTGAAGAGGTTGACCTTACATGGCTGGATCATCTGATGTTTCTGACAAGCACATCCAGGTTTTCATTTGAAATCCCCTCAGCAAAGAAGGCATGCATCTCCTAGCATTCTGCTGCCCACCAACCTGAGACCTCTGTGATATCCTTCACCACATCTGCATCCTGGGCACCCACACAGACTGATACAGACAGAACAGGAGTCCAGGAGAAAATGGGCACAATCAATGAATGAACACATGCATGAAGATATCTAAAGAATGGGCTACCTCATGATTTTTGCCCACATTTTCCTGCCTACAAGGGCACATTTTGTCCTTTATGCACATTGAAAATGAGTGGAGATCATGCATAGACTGATCTCCATCAGCATAAATTATAAGGAAGATGGATTTCCTATTTTTCATAAGTGTAATGACAAAGTCTGTGCAAAACCTCTCCAGTTTGCTTGGGATGCCTGGCTTTAGCATTCAAGTTCCTGCAACCCAGGAAACTGCAATCCAGCTCATGTGAGAACAGCTGCCCATTCTTTTTTGCTGTGACTGAGGGACTGAAAGGTGCCATAGTCTTCTAGGTCACTGTATGCCCATGGAGGAAGTCACACCAGCTGGGGCTCCGGGGCCATGTCCTCATTTCTCTGGGGTGGCCTCCTCTGAAGCCCTCCTCGATGTTGGTCTAAGGGCAGGGCTTGGGGTTGGCTCCTCCCACATGCCTGTCAGGCAGCATCCTGATGGCACTGCCTACCTACTAGGCTAACAGGTGCTTTGCCACCTGCCCAGTTCTGCGGGTGACTCCGCCATTTAGTTAATGCACTTTAATGATTTAGGTGACATTTTGCCTTGTGCAGTTTAAGGCAGAAACATAAATGAATGAGGAGTTCAGTTGAACAGTTTGCTCTCTGTGATATATGAAAATATAACTAATGGTCAAGACTCAGGTCTGAGCAAAAGATAATTTCCCCCTCTCCTTTAATGTACACTGTGTGTTTTAATATTAATTCCTCCTTTATCCATATATCAATAATTGAGCACTGCATCAATTAATATGCCGGGCAAACTGTATTCCCTATCCTCTCGTTCACGATGTATTTCAGTAATGGAGATAATTTTCAAGATAAACTATACAATTTAAAATGAACTGAAAAGAACAACTAAAAGAGGAGAATTGATTAGTGGGATTTTTTTTTTTTTTAATAATGTCAGGAAATCTTAGCTGTGCATCCAAGCCTGTGGATTTTGTGAAGAGAGCCTGTCGAGATGATCAAGTTTTATGCACACTGCAAAATTTCCCAGGGCTGCAATTGCAAAGGATGAGAGAGGAGAAAGAAGGAATGTGCATGCATCTGTGTGCACGCACGCACACACACACACACACACACACGCATGCGTGCACCGACACACGCACACACACCAAAATCTGGTCTGCTGGGGGCCTGTGTGCCGTCTCTATCCTTGGCTTAGGAACGCTAACCATGCTGCAGGTCTCTTTGAAGCTTGGCGTTTGCTAGGTTTAGCTGGGGGGTTTGGTTTGGCTTTTGATTTGCTGAGCTGGCACACAGGATTCCAGGGCCCCACCGGCCCCCTCCCCGCTGCTGATGGGCAGGCGGCAGCTGCAGCCGCAGGACCGCAGCCTCCCAGCCCGCAATGACACGGAAGAGCCGGTAGATGGCTGTAGACAAGTGTGCTGAGCCCTGTGGTGTAGAGTAATGAGTCTGGGGAGGCCTTGACCTGACTGGATGCTGCTTTTATCTGAAGTACATTTAAAGAGATAAAGGGGAAGCCGGGGGAGCTGCACATGTTCTTTTCTCTGCGGTTGGAGCTTTACTTTGAGTTAAAAAAAAAAAAAAAAAAAAATTCTCGAGTCACTGATTCTGTGCAGATGTGCCTGCCTCGGGAGGATCGGCCGTCTTCCTGTAAATTCCAGCAGTGGGACTGCCATCAGGGGACGGTGTAGCGCCCGCCTGTTGGTGACCAGACCATCGCGGTTATTATCAATATTACAGTCTCATCAGTGTTTGCTTCCGCCCTGGTGCCAGCTGCCTAAAGTGCCTGGGTCTGCTCATTAGACAGGCACACCAGGAATTTGTTACCTAAGCTGGCTTGACAGGAGAAAGAAGAAAGGGGAGAGTTAGGAAGGAAAAGGAGAGAGAGAGAGAGAGAGAGAGGGAGGAGGGAGGAGGGAGAGAGAGGGAGAGGGAGGGAGGGAGGCAGCCCGAAGCAAGTCACATCACACACAGTGCCACTGAAGGAATGCTATCCTCATAAACTCATAAACAAGCACACCAAACCTCGTGTAAGGAGAGAAGAGGGACTCTCAGGACTTGGCAGGAAAAGGCAAGAATTTCTACCCACTGGTTTCAGGTTTTCTTCCAGATACTCTTGGTGAAGTAAGGAGCCTACTGTTTGCTGACAGAGCCTTTGATTTCTCTTACAAGATGATGATGTATTTGTGGGTAGGTAGCCTCTCTCTTTCTCTCTCTCTCTCCCTCTCTCTCTCTCTCTCTCTCTCTTTCTTTTACTCTGATTAATAAATTGACTTCGGGGATAAAGATTGCAGCCCAGAGTAATCGCATTTTGTGGAAGGTGATTATGCTGTGGCAGAATAGTCCTGCGCTGCTACAGTACCATGTGTCTGCATTCCAGTGGGAGTTTAGGCAAGACCTAGCTCATTAGCATTAAGCTGCAATTTTATTTTCAGTTGCAAAAAGGAAGCAAAAAAAGAAATGCATGTGTGTGCGAGGGGGATGCATGGCTTTCTCTTTCCTTGCAACATTGGTGATGGGTGAATTCAGAAACAAGAAGAGATGCAGGAAAGCCGGGTTAGCCACGAAGCAAATTCCCCGTCACTTGTAGCTGTGCAGGGTTTCATTTAATTACCAAGAAGGAACTGGTGTGAGAAGTGACGGCTTTGTTTGTTTTTATTATTTCTTTCTCTTTCGAGTGACTATTTATTTCTCAATTTGGGGCTGTGTGCTGTAGACGAGAGCAGTGTGTGTTATTTGCCTTAACCAGGTGTGTACGCGTGCGCGAGTGTGTGTTTTACACAATTGGTCTCGAGGAAGGTGGATGGAACTGTGTGCACTTGTTCTGGCTCACTGATAAATGTTGCATAGTTTTGTGTTTTTGTTTTTTTTTTATCCAAGAGATCACATTAAAATACAAGCACTGAAGTGGTAACCTGTAGTTATGAATGACAGTATTTAACTGTTGAAGCAATTTAAAAAATAGCATCCTAGCATGAATGGCTTTAAAAAAAAATTCCTCGTCATGTTTTGGGGGACAAATTTATACTCTGATTGAGTTTGGCCAATAAAGGACACGTGTGAATTTCTCATGCCAGTCGCCAGCGACCTAACTGTGTGATTTTGCCTAAGAGTCCTGTTCCCTGCTCTTCCGAGGGAGGGAGGCATTTGCGAGGAGAGCTCTCCTGCTTTTCTTCTTCTTCGTTTTTTATTTTCCCCCCATCAGAAGCATCATCATTGTTGTTTGGGTTGTAAAGCAGACTTAGAAAAGCCTCCTTCTCGCCCCTCCCTCCTGTCACTCTGGTTCTGCCCAGAGCCATGAACTTCTCCTTCCCATGAACCAAGAGGCCTCTTTGTTGAATTCTTTGTTAGTCACTTGGGTCCTTTGACCCCTGATGGTATCTCAGCCGGCTGCTCCCCAGTGAGCCCCATGATTTAGACACCTCTCTGCCCCCCCCCCACCTTTTGTCTGGGCCCCTTCCTCTGTTGTGACTTTAGATCCATTTTTACAAGGTTTGTTTTTGCACAATTTAATACAACGAATTGTGGCCGTTAGAGCCACAATAATACCTTTTGTATTATCACTTGGTCTTCATTTTAAAGCAAGTTTTCTCTTCCAACTCGCCTTTCATTGAAGAGGTGTTGAGAAATATACAATCACCTGTTTAAAAATCACATAAACTTAACAGGGCTAGTTTTACCTGAAAAACATAGAATTCTCAGACCATTTATTTTTGACAATGGAGGTTGCTACAACTAAAATTTTGTTTGTTTGCTAAAACAAATTTTTTTAAGGTCCTTAAAAAAAAAAGATAGTCACATGGGATTACCACCTCAGTTATTAAGGAAATGACTATGCTACTACTTTAGGGAAAGGAGTCTGTTCGGGGGTTTTCGTTTTGTGAGTAGATTCTGGCTAATTGCAAATATATTTCAGTTCTTTTAGGCAGTGATGGGTAAGGTGACTGGTCCCACTTTTTCCCTGAGTGGCTAAGTGGTGGCATTGATTTTTTTTTTTTTTTTTATGAAGTTTGCTAGCTCTTACAGGCATGTTTGCAACTAAAGCAGGGGAGAAGCCTAGCCTGCCTCAGACCCTCTCCCAGGTCCATCCAAAAATCTTGCTGACCTGCTTCCTCATCATTAATCCTTGACTTAGGAAAGCAGTGTTCTCAATCCCTGCTTTCCTTTCCGCCCAGTGCTTTCTGGTGCTCCGTGTTTTTATTAACTGCATTTATCAAACTGAAAAATGGTAACTAACATCCTGCCCTGTGCTCAAGTATTCTATTTACATCTTTAATTCAGATTTTTGTTGTTGTTGTTCTGCATTCAAAAAATGGCAGAGACTTGAAATTGGGACAGCTGGATGCCCGCTGTGTAAGGGAGATATGAATTAGCAAGTGGCATTAATGCCGTGAGGTTTGGGGGATTTTCCACTAGTTTTTTTTTTTTTCTTCTTCTCTTCTTAATGCAGAGTCTTTGCTCTTGCCTTCTAGTCTGTAAATAAAAAATACTCTAAATGGGGCTGGTATCTCTGTTTAAGAGCTCATCTTGCTTTAGGAAAATGAGCCTCAGCTATATCGATGTATGAAAATAGTGTTAGCTGCTCTCTCATGGATATAAAAATGAAAATGAAGAGACGTGGAGATACAGTAAAACAGAATGCGTATTAGGTTTATTCCTGTCATTGTTTCTTAGATTTGCTAAGCAGGCTCTGCATATGGACCCGTCTGTGTTAATGGCACATGATTTCAGTGAGTGTCTTTTATATTAAGATTGAAAACTTTCTGTTGGGGGAGGTGCAGGAGCATGCTGGGTAGAGTCTCTCCCTGCTCAGTCATTTTGGGTGGATGAGGACTGGACAGTCAGCAGGACATTTCGGAATGGTACCCATTGCCAATGGGGTGGCCCCCGGGAGCCAGTCTGATTAAATGACTGCAGAGGCGTAGCATTCCGGTGACTTGCTCCACTCTGATGTCTGCACACGCTTTCCTGAATTTCTTGAAGCAGTTTATCCTATGGAAAAATAAAATGACTAGTTTTTAATCATACTTTGTGTTTCCTAAGTGAGGACAGGCTGGTGTGCAGGAAAAAGAAAGTTGGGTCCTGTGGAAACTTTGGACAGTTCCATTCACCCAACTTGGGCACAGTAGGAGACAGAAACAGCCCTCCCTTGGAGTTGGAGGGAAGCAAGGTGTCGCTTTGACTGGGAGCCCCTCTGTGCTGGGTGCCAGGCTCCACCCACACGCAGCAGAGGATGGAACCTTCTGGATCAGCAAAGCCCCCAGCTCCGGGTGGTTAGTCAATTACACCAGCACTGGGTTTCCAGAGGGACAGCTAAGCTGCTGCTTCCAAGGCTGGGCAGAACCAGCGGGCAGGTGACACTGGATCCTCCAATCCAGAGATGGGATACCCTGTTCCCCAACTTGAGCTCCAGGGAGTGGGCGTCTGGTTTGGGCTTCATAACTTCTCCTCTCTACTGACTTCTTTCCTCTCCTGAAACAAAGAACCCTGTCCTGTCTATTTCCATTCCCATCTCCTCCTTTACATACCAAGTACCCTCCCTCTGTTCTTTTGGCTGGTAGCTGGAATACTGCATTTTTTTTTTTTTAATTTTAGCTTTCCTTAACTCTCTTACTACATATGTTATTCCAACCCTTTTAGAGGCATCCTCTCTGGAAACAACCTTTTATCTGTACCTACCTGGGCTTGAAGTGGGAGGAGAAGGTCAACAGGTAGAGGATTTCTGAGTGATGTTGATAAGACAGAGGGGAGAGGGTTATGCCAGAGGGCAGATCTGTTTTTTTACCAATGCAGTTCTGTCACTTAAAAAAGGCAAGAGCAGAAGCCTGTTATTCTTCCTACAGGGTCCTGAGAGCATTTGTATCTCCCAGTGTGTGTTCCCTTAGAAGAAACCCCACCAACAAAGCTACTCCAATTCTCAGCCTGCCTTAAAGAAACCTAGGAAGGAGCTGGACTTACCTGTGGCTTATCTCTGCCTTCACACCTGGTCCTGGGCATTGGGAACCTCCTCTGAATTCTCCATTTGCTCTTCTGAATGCCTGCAGCTTTCTCTGGTCTGTGCTGCACATTCTAGGACTTGGCTATAAACCGAGGGTTAATTATGTCATGTGCAGGCTCCATACAGGTTAGAGATGATGAACAAATTGCAGACCCAGGCTAATCGTATGCTCTGGGGTCATTCAGGCCCATTTAATTTAAGCTCCTTTAGGGCAAAAATGACTTCTCCTACTTTTAGTTTGATATTTACATCCCCTCCCCCACTTTATTTCTGATTAAGTAGTAAGCACACCTGCCCTTTGTGGTAAAATTAGTCAATGAGAAGAAAATGAATAGCTCCAACTCTTCTAGCTCCTAAAATATAGATTACATAAATATTTTTGGTGCTGGTTGTAGTCATGGTTTTCGGAAGCTTGCACACAAGCTTATTGTCTTCATTTGGAGAAATGACAGCATTGATTATGAGGATTTTAAGGCACTCCTTGGTGCATTAAGAGTTTGCACTTCTGTGTTTGTTGGCGGGGGGGGGGGGGTGGGGGGGGGGTGGGTGCTGAAACTCTCTCCCATCCAAAGTCTGTGTCAAGCCCATCTCAATTTTAAACGCTTTACATTGTAAACAAAGAAAAAACAAGTTTCTGGGAAGGGAACATTCTGCTTCAAAAAATGAGGTTCTTGTACCTTAAAACTTACCATTTGATAATCTGAAGCTGTCACTTAACATGTATTGCATTAAATATTCTCTTAAAACAGCCTCTTCAGTGCTTGAATAAACAGGGATGCAGTGAGTGCGAAACCACTTCTTTACCCGTCAGAGTCTCTGCTTATAAACATCCTTCCTAGTGCCTAGTATGGTTTCCAAATGCTCACTCATCATCCATTTAGTGCTTGCTGTTTATTTACTAAGCCTTTATTGAGCACCTACTGTATCTCAGTACCAGGTTTTGGGAGATAAACAGCTAAGTTCAAGACATGCTGATAGTAATGAAGAGCTGCAAATGAAGGTTTGATTGCCAGTATTAATCACCTGCTGAATACTATTCATTAATTTGCTAGTTATTCGTTTTGGCTGTAGGCACTCATTCCGGTTTGCCACCTCTAGCACCAGGACATCTTTCTTTTCGATTTCTATCTCCACTTTGGTGCACTGGTGGCTGAAGCCTAGTCTCTTTTTTTTCCAAGTTAGTTGGCCCAGGAGTCGAATCATTCCTTTTTGTGGGAACTTGTGCTAGAGATGGCCTGGGGCAAGGAAGGGAAACATCTTTGTTTTGGAGAGAGATTTCAGTTCTCTGTCCCAACCTTCCGAATTTCTCTATTCTCTATGACGGGATTGCTTTAGAGCAAAATGCCTCAGGAATTCAAAGATGACTTTTGTTCCCCCCCCCCCCAAAGAATTCTAGGCCAGAACTGCTTCTGTTGACCTGGAAAGTTCATGTAGCATTCCGCCTACTCATCATGAGTCTAAGGGGTTAGAAAAATGGAACCCGCTCTTACCTCTCCTGACTTGCCAGCTGTCCGTCTTGTCACAGCCTCTCCAGGGACCACTCAGAGCCCCAAACATACTCTGTTCTTTCAGACTTGCCCCCCACCGCAACCCCCCAAATGACGGCAACCCAATGGTGACTAAAGGCATTGCTCAACATTAGCAAGACGCCTGTTCTCAGCACCTTTAAGTCTGATTTGCCCACCGGCCTAGACTGTCCACAGGTGGAGGAGGGAGATGGGCCCTCATGACCATCCAGACCTCTGATGGGCGAGAGGGAACCTGGAGGGACCCAGGGTGAATGAACAGTGGCTCGCTCGTGACGTCCATCCTCCCCAGTTAAGCCCTGCTCACCACAAGCCCTGGAAGGGGGAGGAGCCCATTATTTTCAGCTTCATCACCTAGAGGCCACTGAAGTCAACTGATCAGTACATTTTTTTGGTTGTTGTTGTATTTTTCTAAAATTTTGTTTACACACAGGTTGCCCTTGGTCTGCAGAATGAATTGTATTCTAAAGCTGCATCCATTCTTCTTTGCAATCTAGTAATGACACTGAGCTCACTGCATTCTCTGTGTTCAAAAATTCTTGCAAAAAATTGTGGTTCAAGTCTATAGGACAGCAAAGCATAGCACACGTGTATGCCTCCCTCCCCCCCACCCCCACACACAAATAGAATAAAACACCAGGCAAGTGCTTCCTCTCAGTAGCAAATTCTAGGGCCTAGGTGTGGACTCCTTGCTGACACATGCATATTTTTAAAGCAAAACCTGGTACATGTTAATAAAAAAAAGATTAAGGAGGCTTTATGCCTATGTCTTGGACATTGCAGTCAGTCAACTCTGCCCATTCTGTGTCTGTGGAGGATTATGAGAAGCCAACCCAATGTGAACGGTCCTTCTCTTCTTCGTGTTGTTTTGAGTAGTGGCTCACATGCCTTGAGAAAATTTCCCCAACCGTCAGCCAGTTGCTTGATCCAACAAGGCAGGCTTGAAAGATATGAGCAGATTAGTTTTTGTACAAACCTTGCGTCCCCATTCAGAGAAGAACAAATTGAAAAATTGATATTCAATACCAACAAGATAATTTCGGGAAGCTGTAGAGCATTGTTTTGACAAGTAAGGGACATGAAGCTTTTAGGACAAGGAGAGAGAATGGCACATTGTGTTTTTCATTTATTATCTGCAGACATCTTAGGATGGAAACAATTGGGAAGGAAAGGTAGGAGTAGGGAGAGAAAGACTGGAAGCGATTTGGAGGCATTCAATGCCATTTCAGAGAGTGCCGTGGGTGGGGTGCAGTAAACCATGCTGGTTTTTTTTGCATCTGTACCACCTGTTCCACTGGTTTTATCATTTTATCATTCAAAGTCAGACTTCCAAATCTTCTGTGTTGTATTAACAACGCTGGTTACCTTGGTGTGGGGACTTTGTATTCCTCTTGTAGAAGTTTATTATCCATACAGTTCACCCTGCTCTAGTTTCTAGTCAGTGGATTAGAAGATTCTTCTAAGATGGTGATAGCTAGAAATACATGCAGAATATGAAATGGAGAGAGAGAGAGAGAGAGAGAGAGAGAGAGAGAGAACATGAACATACAAGTAACTGTTAAGAGATAGATTGAGAGAAAAATGTGCTTTGTACTTACATGTGAATAATTGACTGTGGACAGCCCATCTGGATTATCTCCTGTCTTTGATTCCTCAAAGTTCTGCCCCCATCTCTGAACAACTGCAAACCAATTTTGCTTTCCCAGTCTATAAAAGGTGAACCTCCATTGTAGAATACTCTTTTGGACTATTAAAGAGAGATCTGCAATTCTGTAGTTTGCAAACCCATTTATATTTGGACATTAAGAAATCATTCTAGCGCTGGGGATATAGCTCAGTTGGTAGATTGCTTACCTCACATGCACAAGGCCCTCGGTTCAATCCCCAGCAACACACACACACACACACACACACACACACGCACACATCATTCTACCTAGAATCAGAACTCATTAGAACTTAGGAGAAAATGAAGGCTTGGTTGACTTTTTACCAGTGTCATAGGCGGGTGTGCCCTCTCATGTCCATCTGTCTCTTTTTCTCTGAATGCACCGAGTCCTCCCAAGCCGGGAGCGTTCTGAGGCTTCTCTCTACTTGGCCATCATACACTGAGTAGGAGCTCAACAGGTGTTTGTCCATGTTAACTGTGTTTGCAAGATTTGGGGGATACTTATACAAGTAGAAATCTGTTTCCAATTCATTTGTTTGTTAATAAATATCTATTGAGAGTTTCTAGCGCACCATGGTCATGCTAATTTATGGGGACATGGGTAACATGATCTGATTTCAGTTTTTGTGGAATGTGTGTGTCACTGATGTAACAAATAAAACACAAGAAAACAAGACAGAAGTAGTAATAAAGAACAAAACTAGTAAAATGTTATAGCTACCACTCATGATTGCAGAACCAAGTTAGGTTCATGGGCTCACACATCTGAGAAGCCCAAAGATGATGGACAGACAGCTCAGGTCAGGTGGGTGTGCGCAATTAGACCATGGCATTGAAAGTCTGATCCATTTACCCATGTGCTTTCCCCCAAGGTGATAAGGTGGCCACTGTGTCCTCAGGCTGACACCCCACTGTGACAGAAACCCTAGTGGACTGATCCTACTCTTCCAGGAGCCAGTTGGCTCCAGGAAAGTACTGAGGACCATTCTTTTACACCGGGTTAGGTCCCCTGCTGGCCCTAACCAATTCCTGGGACTCCGTGTCCAAGCCACTGGATACCCAGGTTTTTTGGATTGTGAAAGTGGGCTCAGCCCTGAAGAACTGGGGCTCAGGGAAGGGAAGGGAAAGGAAGGGGTAGATTCCCAGGAAGCAGCAAAGAGCTGTTAAAGCAGAAATGCATGTTGGTGAGGTCTAGGTGCCACTCAAGTAAATGAGCACATAATGGCAGCTGGCAGAGAGGCCTAACCCAGGACACCCAGGGAGCGTGGCTGGCAGAGCGGCGGGAAGGGTGACGTGAATGGGGACTTTTCTAAGGAGGCCTCTTTTCAGCCAGGACCTGAAGGTTCCCGAAGCTACCATGAGGTGAGAGGTGTTGGAGAGCTGGTGGTAAGGGGTACCCTGTGTGCAAGAAGTTCCGGAGGGCCAGGTTGGCCAGCTCAGAGTGGGACGGGGTGGGCCCTCGGAGGCAGTTCTGAGTCAGCAGGAGCCAGAGCCAGGGAGTTGGTTAGTGGCGCCAGCCTCCTCCCAGAGCTACACACCCCACACAGGGTGCTGGGTTTCGGCAATCAGAGCGTGGCTCCAGAGTGCGGGGAAGAATGGGGGAGTGGGAGCACTTGGGCTTCTTTCTTCTATCTGAATTTTGTGGGGAAGCTGACTAGTTATTTCCCCCACTAGGATTTTAAGCACCTGTCTGTCTGCTACAAATACCCCGATTCTGCCCAGCTGGGCATTGCTACCATTCCTGGCACCCAGGCCCACACACGAGCTAAGCTCAGTGCTGCTGTGCGTCAAGCTCTGGTCCAGATTTTCACAGATAACTGGTCCCCGGACCCCCATAGTCATCCCCTCCCGGGTGCTCTGTCTGCAGACTGCTAGTGCCCAGGTACCCAGAAACTGATGTGGGGGAGGGCAACGAAAAGAAGCAAAATGTGAACTGCGTTGGGCCAGCAAGGTCCTGGGCAGAGTCCGGAGGGGGAGGCGGAAAGACATGGGAAACCCTGGAATAAATCACAGTGGCTCGCACGGTGGCCTGCTTTGTCCAGTAATGGAGTACTTGGGTTGAAGATCAGAAATACAAAACAGCTTAATAATAGCGAGTATCGTTAGGAATTTTAAGTATCTTCAAGGACATTTGGCTTCCGTGAGCTCAGCGATGGAGTATTCCAGTAAAGAAACTGTTGTTAATGGGCTAAATTAAAAGGCTAATCAAAGAGGCAAGTGCTACCAACGAGAGAGCAGGAGCACAATTAGTTAGTGGAGGACTGAGCGCAGTTCAGGAGAGATTTTTTTTTTTCCTTACCTGCATGAGGGATGGCCTCACCTGTTTCCTGAGACCCCTGACATTTCCGTCTGATGGAGTGGCCAGGACTCTCGTGCTGTTTCTTTCTTTGTAAAAGCGAACCAAAGAGAGCACATTTAATTTTGCATAAAGGAATATCACACGGGATTTTTCTCACGTATGCACTCTATTATTTTTGGTACTGGGGATTAGAAGGGCACTTAACCACTAAGCCACCACCTCCTCAGCCCATTTTTATATTTTGAGACAGAGTCTTGCCGAGTTGCTGAGGCTGGCTTTGAACTTCCGACCCTCCTTCA
Organism: Marmota flaviventris; assembly: GCF_047511675.1. Lineage (NCBI taxonomy): Eukaryota > Metazoa > Chordata > Mammalia > Rodentia > Sciuridae > Marmota > Marmota flaviventris. The sequence goes on along the minus strand of NC_092516.1, from coordinate 3,577,931 downwards.
TCAGCCTTCTGAGCCACTGGGATGCACTCTGAAACATGCAGTTGTTTATTATGTACAGTTTTCTTTGGAGGATACAAGATAATAATTATGATGGTGGCTTTTGGAGTGAGGCAGAACTGTATCGAGGTCTTTTCACTATTTTTTTTGTAGGCACTGAAATCCCCCTTGTTTGAAGGGACACCCCCAATGGATGCCTGAAACCATGGACAGTACAGGACCTGATATATTATTCTTTTCCTATACAGGCATACCCATGATAAAGTTTAATTTACAAACTAAGCACAGTAAGAGATCAACAAAAAGAATAATAAAATAGAACAGTCAGAAGAGTATACTATGATCAAGGTTGTTTTAAATTGATGGGCTGTTTATTTCTGGAATTTTACTTTCACTATTTCCGGTCCGTGGTTGACCACCCATAACTGAATCCACGGGAAAGTAGCCTCCGATAGGAGTGACTGCTGGAACCCTCCGTTTCTCCATCTTCAAGATGGGGCCAAGCCTGAGGCTGGCTGTCCAGCAGCGTGGAGCGGGTCCTTTGTAGCCTGCAGCTGTTTTGATTGGTCACTACCTTCTTTGGGTCAGTCAGCACCCAGGCTGTGTCACCTGTCACTTCTCATGTCACTCTTGCCTCAAACCTTTATCAAAGAGTATGGTGAAGACCACAGCAAGAAAGATGCTTCGACCCACAGAGGGAAGATGGCAGAGATTTGGTAAAGTTAGCATCTCTGTCACTATCATTATTATTATAAAAAAATCTAAATGCAGTCAACATCTGCAATCTGCATAGACGAGATTTGGGATGGGAGCCTTGCCCAGGGCAGGAGCACCCCCTCTCTAGCTGCAGTGGGAGCTGATTCAAAAAGCAAGGATTTGGGAGACTGCTCAGTGTGGGCGCAGACTCGCCCTGCACTCGTCCCTCTGTGTGATCTGGGTGATTTGTTTGACTCCTCTTTGAAATGGGGACACCACCCGAAGAGGGAGAGGAGGAGAGGAGTGAACCACCTTCATTCCTAGCTCAGTGCTTGGCACCGAAGCGTGAGACTTCGTGTTCTCTCTTCCCTTGTTGCTAACCTCGACTGGAGGCAAATCCAAGCTACAGAGGGAGATGCAGGGAAGAGAGAACGGGAGGTGAAAGTGGTTTTTGAATTTGAGCTATTAAAGAAGTAAATTAATATTGAGTGCTGAACTCAGTGTTCAGAAAACATGTGCATCCAGAACAGCCAGGAAAAGTTTCTCCTTTTAAAAAGGAGGACTATTATTTTCTTTCTAAAACTAAAAATAATATCTGGACATTATTTAAAAATAGGAATACAGATAAAAATGATGATCTCCCCAACCTATGACTTACGACTATTATTATTTTGATATATCTTCCCACCTCTTCAACTATCACTGTGTATGAATTTACTTAGGTATCTTTTTCTCTCCAAAATTGGATTCATGCTGCCAGTGTACTTGTATACATATTATTTCATAAACATTTTCTGATATTACTCATTTTTTTAAATACAAGTTTTTGAAGAACTGATCTTTTTTAAATGTGAGAATATACCATAATTTATTTACCCATTTGCCTGCTGCTGGACATTAGGTATTTTTCAGTGTAGCCCATGGTAAATATTAATGAAACAAACAATAACAACTTAAAAATGTGTAAAGTATATAAAGGAGAATGAACAATTGACAGAGAAAAAACCAAATGACTGTAAATATAGGACATTATGCCTCCCCCAATACCAAATGAATGCAAAAAAAAAAACAAAAAAACATTTTTTTTCTAATTGAGAGAAATTGTGACTAGGGTAACTTGTGCATGCTGGCCAGGGTCTGAGAACACCCACTCACGTGCACACTTGGTGAAATCTAGGCTTCGGCACATTTTTTTGAGGTTTACCTGAAAGTCTAAGGTTTTCTATATCATTATTATTATTATATAAATTATTATAAAATTTGTTATGTAAATGTTTAAAAGAGAGGCTTATAACTTGCTAGGCTGGTGAAGGATTATTTTTCAAGGAAATACTCAGAGATATGGGGGGAAATTCTATGCCCAAGGCTATACGGTACTAATATGTTTATATATGAAATGTTTTTTCAAGTTTTCAATCAGAAGAGGAAAAAAAAAAAGCCACTAATGTCACAATACAGTATTCAAAAGAGAATAAAGGGCACCTCCATTGGGTGCTCAGTGTTAACACAGAGGTGTGCATGTGGTGTGCAGGGCCTGTGCAGGGCTTATTCTTGCACCTGGGAATCTGTCCTTTCTGCACTAGCGTGGGCACAGACAGCAACCGAGTTGGGACTATGCCAGCTGTCCTGCAGGCTGGGCAGACTTCTGATGCACCATTCTGCTTGGAGACTGTGCCGTGCGTTGAGTGTAAGAGGAAATTCAGGAAAAATAACACTCAGGCGATGGCAGGAAACCTCTGGATCACGTTCCAAGGTCTTGGCCAAAGTGATTATAGAATCTAGCAGTATTCAGATGAGTGAGATCAGGAAATGTTGGAGGGGAGAAAGAGGCTCAGAGAGGGAACTGATAAACTTCACCAAAAGCATCCAGACAGGGAGCAGGTCACATGCTGAGAGATCACCACGTGACAGTTGCTAGGACAAGGCTGAAGGGTTAGTGAGAGCTATCCGAAGATTCACGTCTTGAGGACAAGACCTTAAGACATAGAGAATATGCCATGGTATAGCTTTTTATTTTTTCAATGTGTTTGCTTGCCATAGGTTCTGTCCTTGAGTCTGCCCTGATTCCCTGTTCCTCATGATACTAGAATTTGACCAGTGCTCAGTAACTAATGATTTAGGGACTTCTGACTTCTAAGCTAGCTCTGGTCTCTGTGTGCATCCTGGATCCAAGAGTTGCACAGTTGGTGGCCTACACAAGGGCGTGAGGGAAGAAGGCACTGGACTGAGGTCCAGTCTGTGCTCCCACACTACTCTCAGTACCGGGGTCTTGAGTGGCATCCACCTAGAGACATGGCTACCACCAATTTCTTGTCGAAAAGGTTATATAAACTGCCGTGCTTGCCTCTGGGCTGGGACGGACCTACCCAGAGAAGGGTGTGGTCATAATTGGCCCTGCCCATGTCTATTTCTTTCCTCCTCCAAAAGAAATGCTGGTCTTGCTTATAGTTGTCAGACCCCAATTCATTCGCTTTTTACAGGGAATTTTCCCCCATTGAAAATTTGAACTACAAGAGGAAATTGAAAATAGCGACCTTGATTCTCACTTTGTTCGGGGGACTCCATTCTCTGTACATCCACACACTGTTAGATTTCATGAGCCTGGATGTGAAGAGCGATTCTCCGCTGAGCCTAAATCTCTCCGAGAGCCTCAGAATCGTCTTTAGTGAAGTGTTAAATAGTCGCCTTTAAGCATCCGCTTCCCTAAATATCTTCACAGGATTTAAAGAAAGAATAAAACATGTCAGGATATTTATGAATCATGAGATTTAATAGAGACCAAAGTAGATCTTATTATTGATGTGCTTACTGCTTCATTAAGTTCCCCTTAAGGTTTGCGGCATGGATATGGATCATTTGCAATAATAATTATGCAGTGATCGATTGATCGGGTCTGACATTGCACTTGTCACCTTGAAATGCAAAATCCATCCATTTTCAACAGTGTGAACATTTCTCGCTAATCTTGCACTCCAGCCTGTGATAGTTTATTTTATGGAGAAAGTACAATTTGTAAAGTTTGGAGACTTAGCATTAACCTTTCGCAAAAAAAAGTGAAGTATCACTTGTCATTTTACAAAGAAATGAAAATCATCCAACCAGCAATTTTTTTGAGATTAGAAAACACAGTCTAATTTCAAAAGAATTTTTCAAACAAAAAAAAAAATGCGTGCACTTCAGTTGAGTGCTACAAGTGTACTGTGAACATTGGAGTTGAGTAGGCTTTCCCATGGAGTAGGGATCATAGGGCTGCAGGCTTGAGGTTGGCTCTGCTTGTGTGCATAGACAACTAAACCTGCACACACATGTCCATCTGTCTGTCTGTCTCTCCAGTAACCCGTCTACCAATTTGTCTATCTACCTACTAATTCTTTCTTTCTTTCTACATCTGACTCTCTATTTCTTTGTGGGCGTAGCCAAATAATACAAAAGTCTGTTTCTGAAAAGTGTGAGCATGAAGGTGTTCACCCAGGATAATCCTGGACATTGTTCCATTTGAGGATTTACTCATTTCTTTATGAGTTGTGATTTCTTAGGAGGGGATGGGAAACCGATGGCTTTGTTCTCTTGCACTTTTATCACCTTTGATCTCCAGAGCTTTGAGTTGATCATGAGTCCACTCTCAAGCCAGTTTAGCAATGAGCGATCATTTATGGAACTGCTCCTTAAAGGTCAGGTACCGTTCCTGGTGTGGGGGATATACATGGCAGGCAAGGCTGAGGTGGACATCCTGATGGGGACCCTGCATTCCAGCCAGGAGGCTGAAGCCCATGCTCAGCCCTGCTAAATTGAGAAATGCGGTGTATGAACTGGGGCGATAGGGTGTTCACAACCTGTTTGCCAAGTGGACAGGTGACAGGTAACAAAAGGATACATATTTGAGGTCCCATTTAGAGTACAGTGAAAATAACGATGGCACTCAACCCACATTACTTGTTTATTGGTGTCCAACACATATAGACATATTATATGGTGACTTCCCAGCAATTCTAGAAGAAAGTGTTATTCTTATGTCTATTATGCAGGTGATGACATTGAAGACTTCAGAGTTAACAGAATTGATGAGCTAGTGACAGCTGGGATTGGAACCCAGAAACTCAGCCTCCAGAGCACATTCATTTCCAAAACAAAATGTGTGTCTGTGCAAATATATGCACACACGTATACACGTGCACACACACACACACACACACACACACTCTTACATGTGTCCTGCAAAATGCTGACAGTGGTTGGTGTAGCTGATTTCTTCCTTTTTGCTTTTCTGCAGTTTTAAAATTTTCCATTACATGTATTTTTTTACATAATAAAAACAAATTAATATCAATGAGCATGCCTAATTCAGAACATAATAACCAGAGAATTTGATCAGAATTTGTGTAGAAAGGCCTTTGAGATGCCCAACGGTATTTCAGAAATCCCTAGACCCATGGCCTCTAAAGTGCCCTCAACACTCAGCCTTGAGCATGGGCCACCACCTAATGCCATTATTTGCACTTGCTACTCACAAGTGTGAGAATACACGCCCAGGAGCTGCTGTGGCTTCCCGGATCCTCTCTTTCAAACATGCTTCCATGACTGGGATCTCCTATCTGTTGTTTAAGACGACCGTGAGAAAGAAAAAGTAAATATCATAACCCCAATCTGTGAAAACTATCATAGAGCCCATATGTTTTGTAGGGAAAATAATTCAATAACTGGTCTGACATTTTGAATATTTTTAAGTGGTAAGATGTAAAGAAAGTTGTAGCAAGAAAAATTAATATTGGAAATTCTTCCATAAAATCTTTGATTTTAGTTTTGATGAGAAAGAGAGAGAACTCTGTCCCCTGTAGTAACATGAGTAAAAGTAGAATTTGATTTTTCCTTTGTGGTTTTTTTTTCACATGTAAAATCTGATGTCATTAGTTAAATAAAGCAGACCCACAAAAGCAAGAATAGATCAGATAGTCCCCAACACACATGGCTTGACTTAGTGACTTTTCAACTTTACTGGGGGGCATGGGAGTGCTCTGCATGGGGCAGGAGCCATACCTGGAATTTTGGATTTCCCTCCTTCCCAGGCTCTGGATGTGCAGTGGGGTGCTGCCTCTTGCACATCTGAGTGGTGGCAGTGAGCTGTGCCTCCAGGCAGCCGGGCAGTCACAAGGGCACACGGCCGATAGCCAGTGGACTGTATAGTCAGCGTTTTTTGGACACAGGGATTCAATAGATCACATGAAATATTCAACACTTTTTTTTTTTTTTTTTTTTTTTTTTTTTTTACAAAATAGACTTGCTGTTAGGTGATTTTGTCCGACTTGGACCGATGCCCATGTTGCATGCACATTTAAGGTGGGTTGAGCTGAGCCAGGATGTCTGTTAGGTGAGCGGGAACATTTTGACTTGCATTTTCGGCTCAGGATGGGTTTATCAGGATACAACCTCGTCATAGGTTGAGATGTCTCTAGAATTTTAGGAGATGTGTATCCAAAACTCCATGAAAATTAGAGCAGTAGCATCCCGGTGCTGAATATCTTAGCTGGTGACCATCCCTGCCACGGCTGAACACTGCAATGTGAACCTCTGAATTCTGCCTGGCCTCCTCCACCTTCCAACAGAGCTGAGCCACTTGGGTTGATGCAGCTTCTCCTGGGTGTGGACCAACATGGCTTGAGAATCTTTGATGTTGACCTAGAGCCTCACTCTCAGCCCATTAGGAGACTGTGCCTCAGATCAAAACAGAATACTATCATTCTGAGATGGAAGGGACTAGAACTAATTCATAGGCAAGGAAAGTAAGGTTTAGAAATATCACATACTCCGTCAAGATCCTGGCTCCCAAATCAATAACTCAGCTTCAGCTTACACAAACACCCGGAAGGGTGGAGGGAGAGTGTTGGGCTTCTGTAAGCAAGTCCCCATGTCCCAGTGCCAGGTTCCAGGCTCCTTAACAGGGGGATTTAGACAGAGACACCAAGAAGACAAGGGTCTCCCTTGTGGGTCACATGTGCATGGCCATGTAACACGAGGACAGTGAAACAGGGTCTCTGCTCTTCACTTCCTTCAAACACCTGATTTCTAATTGCACACTCTTCTGCCTTCTTTCAGTTGTGATTGAAAAAAAAAAAATAGCCAACACAAGCAAGTTTAAGCAAAACATGCCCTTAAATGGGAAAATCACTAGTGAACAAAATAGGAAAGCCTGCACCCAGGCAGATATATTCTTGGAAACCTGTGCATGCATGCATTGAGTGTGTGTGTGTGTGTGTGTATGTGTGTGCGCGTGTGTGTGTCATCTCTTCAACTCTGCTTTCTTTGGTATATGTTTTAGTCACAAATAGGTGCTTCTCCTGGGTGGTCACCAACAGTGACTCCATGCCTGTGTTCTTCCAGTGAGCACCTCCTAAAAGCCAGCTCCCAGCCTCTAAAGCCTTGAAGCTTAAGCAGAAGTCCCAGGACTGCCTCTCATGGGCTCAGGTTAGATGACATGCCCATCCATGAACCAACCACATTGGTCTGGCCAGGCTGAGGTCACATGACTACCCCAGAAGCCCAGAGCTCACGCCTTCTCCTCCAGGACCCTGAGAGTCGAAGAGGTGTGGTTCTGCTGAGGAGGGTTGAGGTGGACAGTAGATGCTACTCAGGGAAGCATTTATTCCCCACTAGGCCTTTGCCTTCACTATCCCCATTTCTCTGAAACTACTATGTCAAGATAGTTCTTCCTACACAAACCTCTGGTTTTCATGGGACTGAAAATTCTAGAATATTTAGAACTAGTGGATACCCCCTATTGAATTCCTCTTCACTCCATGAAAGCCTTTTGATGCGGATCTACAGGAGCCCCATGAACTATGCAGACATAATGTACTTTTCAGTCAGTTCCTTCTTTGTGCTCCATTTTAGTTACCATAGATATGATGGCTGTGTGTGTTCCTGTGTGTGTGTGTGCATGTGTGCATGCACATATGTGTGAGTTTCCTTTTCTAGAAAAAATTGTTATCCATCCTCATCAGGGAATGGGCCGGTTGGTCTAATTAGGAGGTAATTTTATTTGAGAGTTGACCAACCCTGAATCAGATTGAAAACTCTTTTACTGCTTTGTATAATTTATTTTCTGGTGATAAACAAACATGAAACACCCCTGGCAGTGGTGAGGATGGTGAGTGATGAACTCAAGTGTTTTTGTAGATCATCCAGTCAGCACTACTTGGCGCCATTTTGCTTAAACATTTGTATTGTCCATGTGTTTCAGGACTTTTTCCTCTGGAAGTCCATCTGTCTCAGAATTCTTATATAATAATCACCCTTTTGTTTCTTGTGTAATGATTTAACTTAATTCAGCAAACATTATTGAAAACCTGCCATGTGTGGATCCCATGCTAGGGATTTGAGCTATGAATTCAGGATGCATAGCCCATGCTACCAAGGAGTCCCAGGTTACTTAGGTGAATTACTTAGAGAATGATCTGATCGGGTACCCTAAGTCGTGTCTGCTGAACAGCATTAACATGCACAAGCCAACAAAATACGATATGATAATTAATTAAACTAGTATTATAAAATTTCTTTCTCCTTCCACATTTTTATTGATGCATATCGTTGTATGTATTGATGGGATTTCTTGGTGCATATTCATACATGTGCATGATATAACAATATAATTTGGCCAGTATCACTCCCAGCACTTAATCCATGGACCCTCTCTTCTATGATCTCCCTTTGGATTTTCTTGAAATGCCCCTCCATCTTTCTTTTCCTTTTTCTCTCTGGCTCCCACATATGAGAGAAAACACATGACCTTTGACATCATGAGTTGGACTTATTTTGCTTATCACCATGTTCTCCAATTCCATCCACTTTCCTGCAAATTTCATTCTTCTTTATGGTTGAACACAACTTCATTGTGTACATAAATGACATTTATCTATTCTTCCATTGATGGACATATAAACTGGTTCCATAGTTTGACTATTGTGAATTGTGCTATTAAACATGGGCATACATGGATCCCTGTAGCATGATAACTTCAATTCTTTAGGATAAATACCAAAGAGTGGTATATCTGGGTCGTATGGTGGTTCCGTGTTATTTGAAGACTCTCCATGCTGATTTCCATAGTGGTTGTACTAATTTTCAATCCCACCAAGAGAGCAAAACTCTTCCTTCTTCTCCACATCCTCTCCAGCATTTATTGTTTTAATTCTTGGCTGCCATTCAGACTGGTGTGAGCTGAAATCTCACTGTAGATTTGATTTACGTTTCCCTAATTGCTAATGATGCTCAACCCTTTTTCATATATTTGTTGGCCATTTGTATTTATTCTTTTGAAATGTTTTTTATAATTCATTTGCCCATTTATTAACTGTGTTATTTGATATTTTGTTGTAAAATTTTTTTAGTTCTTTATATATTCTTGTTATTAATCCTTTGTCAGAAGAGTAGTTAGCTGAGATTCTCTCCCATTCTGTGGGTTCTGTCTTCACATTGCTAATTTATTCCTTTGGTGTGCAGAAGCTTTTTAATTTGATACCATCCCATTGCTTAACTCCTGTCATTCTTTCCTAAGCTTTAGAGGTCCTATGGAGAAAGTTTTTGCCTACAGCTAGATGCTAGAATGTTGACCCTATGTTTTTTCTGGACTTGCATAGTTTCTGGTCTAATTCTGTGGTCTTGGTCCGTTTTGAGTAGACTTTTGTGCAGGGTGAATTTAAGGGTCTAGTTTGATTCTTCTACATGTGGATAACCAGTTTCTTCCAGCACCATTTGTTAAAAAGACTGTCTTTTCTCCAATGTATGTTTTTGGTATCTTTGTCAAGGCTCAAATGACAGTATCTGTGTGGGTTTCTCTCTGTGACTTCTATTCTGTACGATTGGTCTATGTGTCTGTTTTTATGCCAGTACCATGCAGTTTTTGTTATTATAGTTCTGTAGTATAAAGTCAGGTATTGCGTTGCTTTTTTGACTTAGAATTGCATTGACTATTCTGGTTTTTTTTTTTTTTTATTCTTCCAAATGAACTTTAGAACTGTTATTTTCCCCTAGTTCTGTGAATAGTATCCTTGGTATTTTGATGGGGGATTGCATTGAATCTGTATATTGTTTTTGGTAGTATGGACATTTAGTAATTTTAATTCTGCCTATCCATGAACTTGGGAGTCTTTCCATGTTCTGAGGTCTTCTTCAATTTCTTTCTTGAATGTTCTATAGTTTTAATTGTAGATATTTTAGATCTTCTTAGAGTTATTCCTTTTTTTTTTTTTTGAGGCTGTTGTGAATAGAATTGTGTTCCTGATTTCTTTTGCAGCATCTTCGTTGATATATAGGGAAGCTATTGATTTTTATGTGTTAATTTTATAACCTTTAAACTAGTATTCAATCTTGTACCAGAAACTGTTCTAGGCAGTGGCCATGCAGCAGTGAGAAGCTGGACAAGGTCCATTTTCACATGAAGCTTGTATTCCAGTGCAATGGCAGTTGGTGAAAACGTCTAAGCAAAGCTGTGCACGGTGGGTGGTGCACACCTATAAACCTAGCTGCTAGAGACTGAAGCAGAAGGATCTCAAGTTTGAGGTCAGCTTGGGTAATTTAGCATGACCCTGTCTCAAAATGGGAATTAAAAAGGACTAGAGATATAACTGTAGATATAGCTCGGGGTAGAGCACCTCTGGGTTCAATCCCCAGTGCCAACCTCCCTCCTCCACACTGAAGAAACAAGTGCATAATTGCAGCTGGGGGCGTGCTGTGAAGGACAGAAGCGGGATTTGGAGATGAGACCAGGATAGGCCTCTCGGAGGAGGTGAGGTGTAGGCCAGTTCTGGATGTGAGCAGGACCAGCCGTTGAAAGAGCCCACCTGGAAGAGTGGTGTTGGCAAGGGAACAGGAAGCACAGAGCTTGCGGCCTAAAAGAGACTGTCAGTTTGAAGATCCAGTATCTGGGGACAGCAAGCAGGCGGGAGAACAGCAGCTGGGTAGGTCTGACTGCAAAGTGGAGCTTTTCTGCAAGGATTTTAACATCTTCTCAGGACAGACAGATGGAGGTGTAAAAGCTCAGCAGAGCTGGAGGTATTATTAGTTGGAAATGGAAGGGCTGCACCAGGTGAGCACTGGGCCTCACCTTAGAATCCCTCACCTCTGCACAGCACCACCCTCCTCACTAAGGATCGCTTATATTTTTTTCAGACGGGTTTGTTGAGGAGCAAGTAAATGAACTAAACTGCCCATGCGGAAGGTGTTCGTATACACCCACGGAACCTTCAGTTCAATTGAGGAAGAGAGCATCTCCGCCGCTCCACAGTTCCTCCTGCCTGGTTACCATCCCTGTCCCCAGCTCCACCCACAAACCTTCCTGGTGACACCCAGGAATCTGCTTTCTGTCCCGGGGAATTTATGTGCCTTTTCTAGAATGAAATCACAGAGCAGGTGGGATGACTTTCTGTAGCCCTTGAGCCTATCCAGAATTCACCTGCTAGTCCCTGCTCTGTGTCTTTTGTGTCAGAGAAGGATCATCAAAGCCCTTGCACGGTCACCACCTCCTTTTCTGTAGCTGGGGATTGGACCAGGTGTTGGCTTGACTGTGAAGAGTTGAGGGACTTTCTGATGCCAAAAATGCAGTTGGCCTCCCTTTCTCTCTTCTCTGTCTTGTTTTAGCATGTGAACTTGACCTAGAAAAAGCAAAATGGGGGTGCTAATGACAAAAGAGGGGGGCTGAGGGGGCTGTGGTAGGAGGACAAACCGAGGCAAGATGCTGCTTAATCATTCTGACCCCAGAAATAACATCTGTGGATGACCAATTTTCAGCTAATTAGGATAAAATAAAATACATTTCACTAAAATTGTGCTCAACATAATTTAATCTCTGATGATTCAGAACAGCCTCGGGGTCATCATGTGCATCGGCTCTGAAATCAGAAGCGTTAGAAGGGAGATTAATAGCAAACTCATGATCAGGGGACTTGCACATATGTGCTCAGTCTTCCCCATGAAAGAGAAGGAGCTTCTTTGTATCTCATTTCAGTACAGTGGTTGCTTTGCTAGCTTCCCGAACACTAAGACTACGATCAAGTTGAAGAGCAGCATAGTATATGAATTAGGATATTGAATGATACTGAGGTTGGGTAGGAAATCCATTCATGCGTTCCTTCCTTTATGTAGCAAACACTTATCAAGCACTTACTGTCTCCAAGAAGTTTCTGGAAACTGGATATAGAGTGACCTACAAGATGACTACTTCCTTCTTATGTAGTTGCCCATATGTATTTGTGTATTTGACTATGGCTCACTGGGAGTTGTTAGATATATTATTAATTGATTATAAAATATGAAAGCCGGCCTTGAGTACAGAAGTTTACATTGATACAACAACTCGGCAACATCCACTGCAATTAAAAGTGCCCGAACTCTTTGATCCTCTGAATGCACTCATGGAAATGTGCCCCAGAGATCCACTCCCCTGTGTGCACAAAGATGCGTGTGTAAGGAGGCTTTTGGAAGCCCTGTTTGTTGGGCCTAGGTGCCCACCAGGGGAGGACGTGAAGTGGGTTGTGATATGTATTGATGATGGTCTTCTATGCCTCCATAAGAAGAGTAAGATTATTAATTTGCATCGACACTGAACAAACTCTAAGATAGATGGTGAAGGGGAAAGAGCAAGAAGCACAACAGGAGTGTGGTGACAGGATGGAAAAGGGCCCTTATATGTCCTTTAGAAAGAAATGCAAAATGCTGTTCACCTCTGAAGAGTCCCGGAGTGGAGGAGCCGGGATAAGAAAAAGGTGGCCTCTGGATTACTTAAAACTTTACAAAGTGCCTGCATTTGATTTTCCGTTTTGTAAAATTAACATAAAAAGTAGCCAAACAGGTAAAAATAAGCATATAATATAAGTAGATTTTCTAACATTTAGCTTGAGACTTCTTATAACTCTTCTATGCAAACCTTGACCCCTTTATCATGACCTGAAAAAAAAAATCAAGAAAAAAGGAGGAAATTCCCGCAACCAATTTTTCAGGTTTTCTGACTGGCAGTGGAATTAACGGTTCACCAATCTTCTCTCAGAACCCTAAGTGAACTTGGAATCCTAAAGGGTGGTGGGGTCTCCAGTTCAATTCAGCTCACCTGGAAGGTAATGCTCTTTTGGGTCACTGAGAGTGGACACCTGTGGGTTGGGCACAGGACAGAGTGGCTCAGCTAGTAAGAGAAGAGTCTTTGTGGCTGGAGTCAGGAAAGGAGAGGATAGGGCTTCCAGACCCAGGAATCCCAAGCCCCAGCTTATGGGATGAGACTCTATGGACAGATGGTGCCACATGAGGACATAAGTTCAAAACCCCAGTAGCTTCAAGGAGTGAAGCATCTCAGGGCAGAGGAAAGAAGGTAGGGTAATTCCACGGCAGCGTTGTGCTGGGCAATGCCATTAGTCCTTCATGCACTCAGCACCGGTGTGGACCGACATCCTTGGCCCAGACGGCCGGCTGTCTGATGTGTGGGTGGCACCACCTCACTGCCTACGTTGGACGTCTGGGTTCATGCAAGGTACAGGGCCCTATGCCAAATAATCTCAGTGACAAATATAAAATGATAAACAGTGATAGAAATTATTAAGGAAACTTTCACAGTGGAGTGGACAGCCCCCACATATCTCCCAGGCCAGAGGAAGACTGCTAATTATTTATTTGGAAGACTGCTAATATCAATCACTGTCCATGTCATTTATAGCAGAGGACATTGAGGTACAGAGAGGTGAAGCTGCTGTCCAGCGCAGCAGGTGTGGGTGGAGTCAGGCCATGAGCAGATGGACCACAGGGCCCAGGCCAAGCAGAGACTGGGTGGGCAAGGTGGCTACTTGAACTGGGAAATCCAAGCCCTTCATGTGCACCGTGGTCAATAACAAGGAGAGGTCTCTCTGCACAAAAACTAGTGTAGTTCCTCTGGTGACATTTGCAGTATCAATTTAGGACATAGAGGCATCTAAACTACATTCACTCCTCAAATTGACTTCAGACAGAGGCCATCAACAGAGAACCTGGCACCAACTGTCTCAAGAGAGGACTTTTTTTTTTTTAATTGTGAAAATAATGCTACAGTGTGATCATGTCACAGAAAAGAAAATTAGGGACTAAAGATTGAAATATCTATGTTTACTTAGTCCCCAAATCTGTAATGGGTGATAAAGGCTGTGTGTTTCCCAGGGGCACCTACAATATAAAATTGGGTGTTTTTAATTTTTGGTTATGAAAGGACAACAATTGCATTCATGGACTTACTGAAAATCGGATGCCATGATATATTTCTGGAGGAAAGACTTCATTTCTTTTTTTCTTATTCTCCTAAAGATTTGGATTTTTCTTATTCTCCTAAAGGCATGGTGGGGGAAAAAAAGAGAAGAAAAGAAAGAATGGTAGAAAAAGCTCCTCATCTCTAGAAGCCAAAGAACTGTGGCTTCCTATCTTGAGACATTTGGTAAACCTCATTTTCCTACAGATGTTGTTGGACATAAATTGATGATTTCAAGAAGCAAACAGAATATTCTGCAATGCTCAGAATTAAGGAGTTCAATGCGATCAGATGGGGCTTTGTCAAATTGAAGTATTTGAATTAACTTACACCGTAAAAGTGAAAGTGTAAGCTTTGCTTTTCTTCCAAGCTAATCAATGAAGATTAATATTCTATGGGAACCTGATTTTGCAGCTGGAGCCCAGCCGCACTATTTTCCCTACCATTTCTTCCTCATAGTAAATAAATCATTTTTATTATACTGTATGAATTTACTTAGCTCTTTTAATAGCCTTTGTAAGAATAATGCTTCCTTTGATTATATTACATTTTTAAATGTGTGCCGTGTGTAATACAGTTCTGCTGTTGGGGGAGGGGTGGTGAGAAATGGAAGACCTGCTGAATATATCAGTTTTATCAGCTTATCCCCTGTGTCTTTAACCAGATGAAGCAGTGTCCGTGTGCTGGGAAGGCTTAGGAGTAGATTACTAAGTATTTGCTTGAATGGAAATGGTGCGTGCCTGTTTCTTATGTAGAACTTTTTATACAGGGAGGAATTCGATGAGTGTGAAAGGACTTGGTCTCTATATAACTATTCTGATAGCTCTGTTGTATCTTTTTTTTTAATCTTCAAGGTGCTGGCCAATCTATTTGATTTTTTTTTTTCTCCCAGAGGAGGGAAATAAACTTTATAATTCTGAGGCTGCCCTCCACGTGTATGAATTGATCAGCTGGATTGAAAAGATGCTGACGTGTTAACTTAGCAGGTGCTGCAAATGGTCTCATTCACAATTAATAAACTGACTTCTCACCCTGAATTCTTGAGGTTTAACCCTTGAAGGACAGTTATGGTTTGCCCTGTACAAATCCTACTTTATGAGATGAGAAAAGGGAGTCAGGGAAGCAGGAGGGGAAAGAGAGAGAAAGAAAGAGATTGCTTTCACGAGAGACAGAAATAGGCTGTGATCTTTTGTCTTAGATCAAGTCCTGAATTATTAAGGTTCCCAATGAGAAGTGAGACTCACCCCAGTGCTCCATGTCTCCATGTGCCATTTGTCTTGTAGGCCACCAACAAACTCACCCTTTCAACAGCCGTTGTCCAGGTCAGATCTTCTGCAGGTCCTGATCAGGACGTTTAATAGCTCCATGCTGGCTTGAGTCTGAAAAGTTCCTGTTCTCCTAAACCTAGCCTCGCAGTGCAAGCTCCGTGTGTGTACCCACAGGCGCATGGGCTCAAGGGGAAACTCCTGAGAACTTGACTCAGGAGACCCAGGCCAGAGTTTCACGGGTGGAGCTTGTTAACTGTGGGACAGAGGAGAAGCCACGCATCTTTCCCAGGCCTTGTTATTTGTGTGTGGGAATTCGGGGAGCGCTAGAGTAATGGCGAAGACAGCATTGTAACACCGCCTAACTGACTTGGCGACACTGTTGTGTTTTCTGTCCATCTAGGAGAGCATGTCTGCCAGGGTCTCCACCCTTCATATGGTGGTGCTGGTGTCCATGATGGTGAACACAGGGGAGAGTGAGACTCGCCTAGTTAGATACCAGGAAGGCTTTGGGAGCAGGCTGGAACATAATTAAATGTCTTTATGGGCAGAGTCAATTCAAAGTTAAGTTTTCTTTCTCTCTCTGTATAATATTTGTCAATTAAAAATAGATAGATAGATAGATAAACAGCTCTCTGAAACCTGCAGGCCAGGTAGTCCTTGGGTTTGGTTTGCAGGAGGACCCAATGGGGCAACTTGCAATTAATTTAGATAGGGGTAAGGTGCCTTGGCCCCCAAGGTTTTTGGATTTTGGTAGCTAATTTTATCACACAGTTAAATATAAATGACTCTTTTGAGATATTTAAATAGTAAAGATGTTTACAAAGCAAAAGCTAGAAGTTTCTCTTCTTCCTCTGGGGGCCCTACCCCTCCTATAGGAAGGGTTCCTGCAGGACCCTTCTGTGTGGCTGGTTGTTAGGGTGACCATATGCCACTGTGGCTATTTGGCCACTTAGACCTATTAAAAACAACAATGTGTTGTGCTTTGACTTCAAATCGCATTATGAGTTTGGACATGTGTGTTAGAATAGTGCTGAGCACCCCATTACATGGTTTCTTCCCCTCAACCTCCTTCCACTCAGTGAATGCACTTTAGAGTTCTCTGCAAGGTGACATATACAGATGTACTTTGTTCTTTATAAGGCCACATAGTCCCCTGGGTTATGGATGTGTCCTCATTAATTTGCACATTTACTTATTGATGGGTATTAAGGCCCCTCCCTCCCCCCACCAAGCTTTCCCAGTCATTGGCAATGTCACATGAGCATCTCAAGTTATGCAGCTGTGTGCACATGGCTGAATTTTTTTTTTTAATTTTTTAATTTTTTTGGTAGGCCGTATGGCTACATCCAGGAGCCTTTAGCCTTTTAAAAAGTCACTTATGCTTTCACATGGTAAGCACTGAGTAAATCTGTCAATATGTAATTAATAATGAGCTTAATGAGCAATTTGCCAAAAATCTATCTTGCCTCAGATTTTGGCCATCTTGAGAAAGAAAGAAAAGAGAAGAAAGAAAACCCTTTGAATCTTGAACTCCCAACTGTAGTTAGGAAATGAGTTGGGTTTGAGTGGCAAATCATTCCTTGTACAGAGTTCCAAAAGTTGTAAAATATAAAACCATCAGGAAACTGAATGTGTGCTTGCGTGGGCTGGTGCACTTATTTTGGAAATTCTGCGTCCAAGCTAGAATTTAAAAATATGAGCCATTGGGGGAGCTGGGGGGGGGGGAGGTCCAAGGTCACATATCCAACAGCTCCAAATTCCTACCCCTGGCAAGGCGGTAATAATGGGCACCGTACCCTTTAATAAAAGCCCTGAAATGGGCCATGCAGTCTGCATCAGGCATGAGTGAGTGCTCCTCATTTTAGGAAGCACTCAAGCACTGTGAAAATTAGCCCTGGAGCAGGGTTCCAAGGGAAAGTGACACTGTGATCCTAATGAGAAATTGAATACCACCCATCCGTCTCCTCCAGCCAGAGATCTTTCTCCTCTGTCACTAGCATGGTTCGGGATGGCCGTCCACTCCTGGACACACCCCATCAGGGCCTATACCAGCCCCTACTTCCCACTGTGCATGCTGGAGCGAGCTTCTGTGTCTCCCCCTTCCCACCGGCCACCCCAGCCGGGGTGTAGCCCGTGGAGTATCCTGATAGCTGCCCGTCATCTGCTTCCTTTCTGCTAAGATGCCAATCTCTGGCTTCTTTCTTGCTAACCGTACTTTTAGATGTGGCGACTGTTGTGCTGTGGACATGTGGGTAAAGATGGGATGACTACATACCATGCGTTGGGGTGGGTGGGTTTTGAACAAATCAAAATGTGGACGATTGTCTGGGTGGGGTCATGTCACCTGGCTTTGAAGCTACCTCTGTTCGGAACCCGGGAAGAGACATGAGGTTGAAACTAGGTAAGAGCATAAATATTAGCCACATAAAGAATGCTTCTTCAACCCCGCTGAGTTTTTGAAAGACTAAGCACAAGCATTTGCTTCAAAATGATACGTTACATAATGCTCCTCAAAGAAGTCCTCAAAAGACATTCTTTTTAGCATCCAGTGCCATGAGTGTCAGAGGGAAGCCTGGCGTGTTCCCTCTTTGTTGCTGGTAGAACAGGTCCTGAGGAGGGATGGGCCTTCCTGTTAATGAGCCTCCATATGACCTCTGATCATTCATGGAGGTGAATACATTTTGGAGTAATTGCTGTGTGCCAGGAGGGTTGATCTACGTTAGCTATATGCAGTGAAAGAGAGGTTCAGAAGTCCACCCCTGTGGACCTTATATTCTAATGGAAAATAAAAGCCAATACTCTTGTTTCGGTCACCTGTTGTTACATGATCACCACTCATGACACCCGAGGGTCAGGGAGCTGGCAGCTTCTTTGCTGGGTGGGTTGGTAGTTGGGCTGGGTCTACCCTCATGTCAAGGCTGCAGTAGGTGAGGACCCACTGCTGAGGTCTCACACAGCTGCTGGAGGACAAGGTGACATGTGCTCTGGGGCTTCCCACCTGGACCCTGCAGGGAGATGCCTCAGGACGGGTGTGTGGTTCCCTGGGAGTGAGCAACCCCAGGGAGAAATGGAAAACGTGACCACTGTGTTTCCTGATCTTGGAATCGGAACCCCATCTCTCATGCTGGATTCTGTTCGTTAATCTGATTAAATGATATGGTCCCTCCTCGAGGGGAGGGAGGTACAAAGGACAAGAATCATCGAGGATCGTCTCAGAGGCTCCCTGAAAAGGAGCAGAAACATGGCAGTGCTAGTTCTAATAGCCAGTGACACTGGGGACTCGCAGTGGTGAGCAGCTTTGCATTAAAGGGGGAATAATAAAAACTCACATACACTGAGCAAGTGAGGGCCAGGCACTGTGCTGAGTGAGTCATTGGGCTCTTCCCTTTAACACGTGAGCCCTCACTCACACGGCAGAATGAGTCCATTTCACAGATCAGGAAATGGAGGCCCAGAGAGCAGTGGTCTGTGAATTTCCCTCCTCCATGTGATGCTCTGTTGGTCCATGTTTGGTCCCATTCACCAAGTGCATTTTAGTCAAAACTCTCACCTTCAGGAGATACAGGCAGGGAAAACTCAACAGATCTACCAGTGAGACCCCTGCTACCCACTGATCTGCCGCCTCCAAAAGCCCCAGGGAAGGGAACGTTGCCCCGGGGAGCAGATCAGGAGGAGTTATCCAGAGTACTTTTGAGGCAAAGGGCGATGGGGTGGCTCCCCATGGGGCCAGAATATCGCAGTCACATGCACCAGTTTCTCTGCTCTTCCTCGCCTCTCCAACCAATTTATTTGCTTTGCTTCACAAGCAAATAAATAGGCAATAAATAGTCAAGCCCTGGATTTGTTGCTGCTCCAGCTCACTGTACATTTCCATCCAGTGGATCTATTAAAGCTTAAAACGGAACCTTTTGGAAAAGAAAACAGAAAGCCCACAGCGCTGGTCCGGGACTGCAGGAGTTGGGAAATGCAATTCATGTGACTTGGTGGGATGCCAGGGAAACCACTGTCGGATGACCCACCGAGCAGCCTTCTATTCACGGTTAGGGTAATGGAGACGGAGGGGACCCCAAAAGCGCACAACATGATTTGGCTGGTGGCTGTTGACCACAGCTCTGTGCGGGCAGGGCGCTGGGCAGAGGCACACAGTGGCACGCAGGACTTGGAGCATTTCCTCAAGGCTGTGGCAGCTGGTGGGGACAGTAAGCAGGCAATTTAGATAATGTACCACACGTGCCAGGAGAGGAAATTTGGGATTCCCTGGGAGCATCAGGCTGGGCAGGCTTCCTGGAGGAGGGATGATTTAAGCCGAGGTCTGTGGATCAAGAAAGAGTTGGACAAGTGGAGATGAAGGAGAAGACCCTTTGCCAAACATCAAGTTCAAAAACATCTAAAAGGACAGTGTATCTGCCGAGCGGTAGGAAGTTCAGTATGGGAGGGTAAACAGTAAAGAGAGAAAGTGATCCTTTCAATCTAACTCTTTTTTTTTTTTAAATTGGGAAATTCTGGAAATTCTTTTAAATTGAGGATGATTTCTATGTTTAGGTAAGGTGTGGGGACATGGAGGGAGGCAAGGTAACATTATTATTAAGAGGTCTAAAATCACAGGTCTCCTAAGTTGGAATTTTAGCTCATCCAGTTACCTGATTTTCGATTTGGGGGAAACTTCTTAATCTACCAGAATCTACATTATCCCATCTGAAAAATTTGAATGATAATGAATAATGAATTATGCTGGTTTTCTATGCCACATAACACACTGCTACAAATTTAGAGGCTTAAAATGACACACATTTATTATCTCACAGTTTCTTTGCGTGAGGAACCTGGGTATGGTTTAGCCTGATCCGCTCTTCAGGATCTCACAACTGAGTCTCAGATAGGGCTGGGTGCTCACCACAGCCCCTTGTCGGAGGGGATCTGCTTCCAAACTCCTTCAGATTATTGGCAGAATTTATTTTCTTGTTGCTCTAAGATTCAGGGCAGCTCCGGAAATAGAGCTTGAGAGTCAGACACAGCCAGAGAGACTCCAGAGCAAGAGAGAGACTCAGCAGGAGAAATGCTGTGATCCTGGGTCATCGCCGACCTTGTTGCCTTGACCGTATTCCACAGTCCACTGGTCGGAAGCAAGTTGCGGGTTCCCACATTCGGGAAGGGTTCCGTGGTGGGATCATGGTGGGCATCACTGCAAAGAATCTGGTAGGATCCAGTGCAGAGAGAAAGGATGGGAGAATTCAGCCTGGTGCCTGGCACTCAGAGGGCTCACTGGCGTCAGTGCATGGTGGGTGCTGATCCAGTTGTGATGTCATTTGAGACAACTGTGGGTGACTTTGGTAACAAAGATGTGTTAGATGCATTTGACTAGTGAGTTCCCTTGGCCAGTGGACTCACAGAGGAGAAAGTCATCTTTCTCAGGTGGGACATTCTACAAGTGAATAAAACCAAACCCACCGTCTGAAACCCTGCCCAGGGTCGCCGTGCACATGCTCTGAACCTGAGGAAGACCCCGCATTTGACTGGGTCCAGGCTCTCCCAGCATAGACCCACCCATGAGCATCATGTGTTTACCCTGCACAGGGGGCAGTAGGCATGCTGTGTACAGGCATGCAAGTGTGTGTGTGTGTGTGTGTGTGTGTGTACACAAATTATTTTTTTGCACGTATATGCAATTGACTAGCTATTCTCTGCCTCTGTAAGATAAAGGAGTTTATCAAGTCACTTAAGTTGTTCAACACCTAATATGTGAAGGACTTGGTCCCTGGGTCTGAGGGTGCAGGAGGTAAAGGGACAACGAGTGATCTCAAATTATCTTGGCAGAGAGGACAAGTCAGTGACAGTTAAAAAGCCCGGGGGCAGGGCTGGGGTTGTGGCTCAGCCGTAGAGCACTCAACTAGCATGTGCGAGACGGTGGGTTCGATCCTCAGCACCACATAAAAATAAGTAAATACACAAAATAAAGGTATTATTTCCAACTCTACAACTAAAAAATGGATATTAAATAAAAACCCAGAGTCAGTTCCAGGTTGAATCAAGGTAGGACACATTCAGGGGAGGACCAGTCTGCCTCTTCTACTGAACGTCCTCATGATGACCTTTGGAGCAAAGGCGCTTATTGGGAATACAGAGTAGCACCCCGTAATAAGAGGGTCCGCTCAACAAGAGTTTAGAACAGTCCCTACTGTGTGTGCACCAAATACGGAGCTTCCAAATCAAACCAGAGCCGACAGAACCGGAAAGAAATAGCTCAGGGCTCCCTCAGTGCAGACTGGGCCCTTCAAACCCGTAGGACAGGCACCTCATGAGGAACCATCAATTTACCAAATTTAAGACAATTGAAGTCACACCAAAGTTTTTCTTTCACCCAATGAAATTAAGCAAGAAATCTGTAATATAAAATTAGGAAAATCTAAAACACTTGGAAATTCAACAACAAGATCTAAACAACCCTTGGTTTGAAGAGGAAGCTTCCAGCGGAATCACATTTTAAACGGAAAGAAAAATGGGAAAACATGAGACAAAATATGTGATACAAAGCTAATGCGGTCCTTAGAGAGAAGATGCTTTTATTGGAAAATAAGCTCACCAATCAATAATCTAAGCTTCTAGCATAAGAAGCAGGGAAGAGAAAGGGTAAAGCAAACCAAAAAGAAATGAACAAACACACAAACAAGCCAACAGAAAGGAGGAGATACTAAATATGAGGACAGAAATCAATGGGATTAAAAATAGAAAAGCGATAGAGAAAATCAACCAAACCCAAAGCTGATTTCCTTCAAAGTACCATCATCCTCAGAATCTGCAGGGACTTGGTTCCAAGACGGTGGATGCCAAAATGGGAACATGCTCAGGGCCTGTATGTAAAATGGAATAGTATCTACATGGCACCTGTGCACACTCTGCTTAAACCTTCCACCGTTTCCAGATTACTTATAATAATCCATATACTATATACATAATTGTCATACTGTATCGCCTGGGGAAAACAATAAGGAAAGTCTAGACAGGTTCAGAACAGATGCAGTTCTTTTTCCAATATTCTTTCCTCACGTTGGTTGAGTCCATGGACACCAAACCTGTGGATCCAGGGGCCTGGTTTTCTATTTATATTCATATAATGACACTTGGCCACTGATAGTTTATGAGACAAACTTTTTTGATTTGTAATTTGCAGTTTAAGGAGGCCAGTGGTGGGATTCATGGGGGTGAGGACTAGCCACTTGTTCTAAGAACGTCACGCAGCCTGCAGGGCAGGCTGCACGGGAGCAGTCTCCTTTCACAAGAGTGAAAGCTGTTCCCGTAAATTCTACGGGAACTACATCAGCAAATTTTCGACGTAGATCTTGGCACATTGTGGTCTTTCCATCTACTGACTTCTAAAACTGGAATTACAGAGGCAGCAGAAATGCACCCTTAGAAGAGTTACACGTCCATCCACAAGACCCTCCCCTATGGCTGCAGTGCATTATCCTTTCTCCAAGAGCCAGAGGCGTTTTATTGGACTTGTAAATAAAACATACGTTGATATGATATCTGACTTGAAATGTGTGCCGTATACATAGACACAGATAATACTATAAGGTAGATCTGAATCCCCCAAAACAAAGTGAACCTGTGGAGGCAGGGGCTACTGTCGAGGGTCAGTGGGGAGGGCCTCACTTCCAGGGCCCGCAGCCAGCCAGCGTGGAAACCCTGGATGCCACCTCTACTGTAGGATTCTAACTCATAAATCACTAAAGTGTATTCCTGAGGAATAAATATTTCACCAGCCGGTGACAGACTTATGAGCTAATTAAAATCTGAAACCTCGAAGAAGTGGCGCCATTAGCTGGATTCCAGGGGCTGGAAGAGCGTGGGGCTGGGAGGGGACTTGAGGTAGACACTACACAGGAAAGGAGGGGCTGGCTTCCTGCGGACAAGGTTTGGTTTTGATGACGGGGTTCACTGTTGAAGCCGGGACCTTATAGGAAAACCAAAACACCATGGGAGGTGTTTTGCTCCTAGGAAGGAGGAGTTCCGAGTAGTGGTTTTACTGTGGGGGTCAGAGTGCTGAGTTCAAATCCCAGCTCCTCCTCTCACCAGATGTAGAACTTTGGGTTAGTTGCTTCGTTTCTCTGGACCTCAGCATCTTTATCTGTACGATGGGTGTGGAAACGCCATCCTCCTTACAGGGCCCGAGTGTGAAATGAGATCCTCAGCAGAAGGCCAGGGGTGCACGTTAGGCACCCATCACCAGCATCGGGTTTTTCTTAAAAATCCAGTTTAAAGGCCTAGTTTTTTTGTTAAAAACTCATCACTTGTCCCATGCAGAGCAGTTCTCTAGTGCAAACTGTTTTCTTCCCCTAGGAGATGTGGATGGCCTGATTGTTGAGCTCTTATTATATGCCACGCCATAGATGGTTCCAAGCACTGTATGTGCACAGTCTCATTTACCCGACACAGCACCACAGTGGCTGGACATCGTGACTGCACAGGGTAAACTGAGGTACAGCAGTGGGTTATTTGCCCCAAAATTCAACCTGAAATCCTCTTTAATTTTTTTTTTTTTTGCTGGTTTTAATACCCAGTACCTAAATAAATAAATAACAACAATGATGATGAAGTGCCTAATAGAGTGTTTCCTCTTTGTCTGGTCTGACGATGAGCATTTTATAAATAATAACTGATTTGGTACTTATTATCTACTTCTGTACTTCAATACTACTGGCATCCCCATTTTATCAATGCAGTATTACCAATAAATAGAAAAATAAATATATTATCATTCAGAAATGACCACAGTAGTGTTTTTTGTTTGTTTGTGCTGGGGATTGAACCCAGAGGCACTTTACTACTGAGCCACATCCCCAGTCCATTATTTTACTTTATTTTGAGACAGAGTCTCACTAAGTTACTTAGGGCCTTGCTAAATTGCTGAAGGCTGTCCTTGAACTTGGGATCCTCCAGACTCAGGCTCCAGAGCCACAGGGATTGTAGGTGTGTGCACTACTGCACTGGACCACGGCAGGTTTTGATAGCTGAAGTTTACTTTTCTATTCCTCTATGCAGGGATATGGTGTCGGGGGTGGGGGTGGGGTGTCTGTGTGTCTGTCTGTGCTGGGAATGGGCATATCCACTCTGGACCAGGGTTGGGTCGTTGAGGGTGACAGTCAGCAACGAGTGCAGAGGTCACTCATGGCCGGGTGATGGTTTCAGAGAAGCGTGGCTAAGGAATGGATGAGGTTTACCCCGTGGGCCTGGGCTGTGTGCTCTCCAGGAATGGGCGGTCACCTGCTGCCCTTGGTAGCCCCACGGGGGCTGGCTGAAGTGCAGCACATCTGGTTCGGATGGCCTGGTGGAGGCAGTGGGCAGGAATACCCGGACTGGACCCAGCAGCCCTCTTGGGTGCCGCTGACAGAATCACAGCCCAGCGGTCAGGCCCAGAAGAGCGTTTCCGTCTGCCCAACTGCAAGAGCCAGGGCCAGGCCGGGTCCCGATGTTCAGCTCTGCTGCCTGAACTCTCTCCCTCCTGTTCCTTGGCTCAGCTGTTCTCTGCTGAGATCATCTTCTGGCAGAGTCTTCTTGGCTGGGGATGGATCTCAGGGGACGCAGCAGCTCCAGGCTGCTCCCACCCAGAGGAAACCTGGTGGAAGCCACTGCAGATGCCTCTTCCCAAACATGGCAGCCAAAGGCCAGCAGAGCAAAGCCCAAGGCAGTGGGAGGGTGAGGGTAGCACCAGGCGCCTCACTGTTCTAAGAGCCGTGAAAGCATTAACCCATCACGTCCTTCATTCCCGACAATCCCATGACATTCGAGTCACATCTAAATTCATTAGGAATAGTGTATTTAAATATAAATTCATTCCTTCCTCCTTATTGATGACAAATTCAGATATAAATGTATCTTACTTATGTTGACCTCATTAGCCCCATTTTAATGTAATGAATTTGGGGTGCAGCGTGGTTGCGTCAGGCTGCTGTGTAACAAGTAGCCCCAAGCTGGGTGGCTTTCGAATCCAACCATTTGTTGCTTCTCCTGAGTGGGCAGTTGGGGGGATGCCCTGGGGTGACCTTGGCTGAGATGGCCCAGCTCTGCACCACCTGTCCCTCCTGGAAGGTTTTCAGAGCGGGGGAGAGGAGGGACGGAGGGCCAGCACAGCTGGGCAGGCAGAAAGGGGGAGGTGCTCAGGGCCCTGAGGCTTGGGCCTGGATCGGGCACATGGTCACATCTGCCCTGTCTTTTGGCCAGAGTGGGCAAGAAGTCCTCGAGCCCAGGTTCCGAGGAGGGGAAGGTGGACGCCGCCACTCCATGGGTGGGTTTCAGGCTGATGTCAAAGGGCAGGGTGAAGAATTGGAGCTCTTTGGTAACGAGTCTGCCGTGAGGATAGTGAAACTTGCCCAAAGTTACGTTGTTAGAAGGATCCCAGTAAGTCTGACTGCAGGTCCCGAGACAGTGCATTCACGTTGTTTTGGCTGACTGTCGTGGCCCCACAACCGGGCACATCTTTTGAGCCAGGGCCAAGAAAGATCCTCGTTGGTTGGACTCGGGTCATGTCCATCCCGAGGTGAGAGGAAGGAGGGAACCCTTCCTGAACCACAGGTCCCAGAGGCGGCCAGTCCACCAAGAAAGTCCATTTCCAGAAGAAGATGGGATAAGGGATGGAGATCCGGCCCCACAGTAGCGGCCCCCACTGGGAGAGCTGTGGCAGGGACACTGGGGCACAGTTCTACGGGAAGGCCATGTCTTCAGACCCTGGAGCCACCAAGGGCGAGGTGTTACATTGTCTCTTTTCACTGGGGATCAACTGAGGCGTTGCAATCCGTGTTCAGTCTACACATCCAGGGATGACGCGGTGATCCTGAGGGTGCCGTGGGACAAGGAAGGAGAGCCTTGGAGGGGTGGGCAGCAGGCAGAAGACAAGCCCTGAGGAGGATGTGTAGGCTCCACGCTGGACACAGAGGTTTTATAGCTCGTGACATTTCCAGTACTCTTCATATTCCCCTTCCGTAATATAAGATTATGATTGTTTTTAAAATCCTTAAACAATAGACAAGTTTCCAGAAGATTATTTCAGAGGGGAATTCTCTGCTTTGAATAATGCACTCAAATTTTATCTATATCTATATCTATATATATATATATATATATATATATATATATATATATATATATATATATATATATTTAAAATCGGTAGAAAACTCTGTACATAAAGTATGTTCATGCCAAATTATGCCATGAGACATGTACTCTTTGTTTTTGTATTACAATTCTTAATACACATATACGCCACATTTTTTCATCTCTGTCTGTATATAAGGTATGTTGACACCAACTTCAAATCTTCTTAACATGTATTTTGTATAATAATGACCATCCTTGCTACTCCCTTTTCCCCTCCCTTTCCCTTCCACCCCTCTTCCCAATCTAGAAATAATCTTCCTCCCATGCTCTCCCTCCCTACCCCACTTTGAGTCTCCCCCTTATATCAGAAAAAAACATTCGGCATTGGTACAGGTTAAGAAAACTTGTGCTGTAAATGAGTAATAATGAGTGTAATGCATTCCACTATTGTCATGTATGTAAAAAAAAAAATGGGAGAAAACTAAAAGGAGGACCCAGAATAACTCCAGTCTTCAAATCTCATTAATACTCTGACAGATAATTCTGGGGTGTTATCAAAAAGAGATGATGGGGGTGGGGCAGCCCTACTGTCTTCAGTTCTGTGATCAGCTGCTCACCTATCGGTGGGTTGGATCCATTCTCTTATTTCTAATCAGATGGACAGACGTTTGGAACGTTAGAACCTTATGCCTTGAAAGTGTCTTTTGACCATGAGGACCACCGTAGCCTCTGCCCACTGCCTACTCCTGCTTCAGGTCCTGGCTGGCTGCTTTCTGTCCACTGCTTCTGCACAATAGGTTTTGGAATCTGCCTTTTGTGGTGGAGGAGCCTCCTGCTGAGAGGGCTGAGGAGCACTCTGGAGCCCTATGGCAGGCAAGCCTTTGGAGCTGGGGTAGGAGCCAAGCTGGGTTGCCTGGAGCACTTCTGGCCCCTGCGCACCATCCCTGCAGCGACAGCTCTACCCGGTTGAGATGTGCAGAGCCTCCTTTGCTTAAAGTCGGACTTCTCCTTTTGGCAGATAGTCAGCCCCATGGTCCCTTGTGCGTCCGCCCAGAGGCTCTTGTGCAAAAGGAACACTTAGCTTCTTTGAAGGAGCTGGATTTGGGGTCAGCTGAAAGACTTGTAAATACATGGAATTATGTTTCCTTAATTCTCAGCATCCACATGGCATAGCTTTGAGGGGGGGGGTCACATATTACTTCTAGCGGTGAGGATGTCCACAATATCTTAGAGAAGTAGCTCCTTACCCAAAGTGCACATTAGAATCACCTGGGGAACTTTAAAATCATAACTGATGCTCGGCACCCCCAGGTTCACTGTACCCATTAATTGCTATGGCCAAGAGGCAGAAGCGCCCGGTGTGTCTACTGATGGAAATGAATGCACAAAGCAAATGTGATATGCCCATGTAAGGGAATACTATACAGCTTTTAAAAAGGAGAGATCCTGCCATAATGTGCTACAACATGGATGTTCTGTGGGGACATTATGTTCCCTGTAACGACATTGCATGAGCCAATTACCTGAGCTGTTTCCAGTAGCTGAACCCTTAGGTAAAGTGAGCTTAGCAAAACCAAGAGAGAAATCCCACCAGCAGCCACCATAGAGACACAGAACACTGCCTCCTGGAGATAGGACAGATCCCCTGTCATCTTTGCATGAAAACTGTACCCAGCACCCACAGGCCACACTTTGTGTCTTTGAGGTGTTGCATCTTAAGACTCGCATGGGAAAATGAACCATGGCTTCTCCCAGCCCTGATGTGTTCTCGATTCTTGGAGGTGACCTCATTATCGCAAAAACTAATATTCGATATTGAGACTTGTAGGCATGCAAAATGTAGTTTTTCATATCAGAATTAATGACCTAGAAAGAGGTTAGCATCAGATTTTCGAGGTCTTGGAGGAAAGAAGGGAAGAGAGAATATATACTTTTAAAATATATTGGTATATTCCATATCATGAGAGAGATTTATATTTTGGGCAAAGCGTTCTTTTGTGTACAAGCTGCAGAGAGGAAAGGCCATGGGCTCTGGCTTTTAAGATACTCCATACCCAGCCTCCTCCTTCCATGGATGGATCAGTGCATTTCAGTGTGGGATGAACAGACTGGGTGGAGATCAGGGCAGTCATCATGGTTTCCCCAAAGAGAAGTGGCTAAAATGGTTGATTGGCATTCAAACAAAGCAAACTGTTTCAAGAAAACTCAGCAATTTGAGTGGCCTTTGTTACAATAAACGAAGAATCAATCACAAGAGAGGGAGAGGCAGAGAAGAGCCTTGTCTTCGCTCAAAGCAGGAGAGACGGAGAGATGATTAGTCCCCCCAAAGACCTTCTATTTTATCCATAGACTAAAGATAACTTTAAAGCTTATTCTCATTGATGGGAGACAAAAGAAACAATAAGCTGTTTATTGAAAAAATGACATATTTCTGAGTTGTGCTTACGTTTTCGCTAGACGTACAATAGCACATCATTAAGAAAGTAATAATTGATCTGCCATGAAGGGGAGGGGGAGGAGGAGGGGAAGGGGCAGAGCTCCTCTGCTGTCAGTTCTCTGATTCTCTGAAACACACCATTCATTTTGAAATATCATGGCTAATCCAAAAAGTATACAGCCAAACAGAGAAAGAACATCAGTTCCAAATATGAATACATGATCTGCTACTTAATCAGTCAGTGTATTTGTCAGGTTGATGACATTAGGCTCTGCGGCATTCAATTCTGAGCCTTGCAATATTTGAAGTCTGATATTGTGCTTCACTAAATTTAATACATGGGCCTCCGTAATGGAGGGAATCGCGTTAGCGCTTGGCAGTTGGTTATGCTGTATAAAATTGACTGCCCTGCAAATACAATAGCGATCATAAAACCGGTGGTCAGCAGAGAGGGGCGTAATGCATTTTTGAGGTTTCTGTAAAGGTCCAGATGAAATTTATTGAGATTTTTGCCATTTGGGTGATGATCAATAGAGCTGTGTTAATAATTTGTTGGGAGGGCGTCCTCCGGGGATATGACATTTTGCTGTGAAACTTTGGAAATTCAGAAAGTGGACTAAGTGATGATACTGCCCCAGTATACATAACCATCAGAGGCTCTCCCATCACTCTGGGGGAGGATTTATAGTGATGCTGATTGCTTCTTCAGGCACTGAGGATGCGATGCCTTCAATTATTGATATGTTTTCATGCATTTCCCAGGTTGGGCTCCCAAT
Source organism: Marmota flaviventris (assembly GCF_047511675.1). Classification (NCBI taxonomy): domain Eukaryota; kingdom Metazoa; phylum Chordata; class Mammalia; order Rodentia; family Sciuridae; genus Marmota; species Marmota flaviventris. The sequence goes on along the minus strand of NC_092516.1, from coordinate 3,548,411 downwards.
CACTTGATCTCATTGCTGCTGTGGAAGCCCAGGGTTTTGGGGGTAGGGTTCATTTCTGATTTCATTCACAGTTGCCAAATTGCCAGGCTATTTCCTTAATTATGTCATCGATTCTCCCACCCACCCCCCCCCAACCAGAAAATGGTCTGTGAAGAAAAGGAAAGGATTCCAGTTAGCCTCCGTTCACGTCAGGGTGCCCGCTCAGGCTGCGAGACCACTCGGGTTCTATGGCTGCGGCAGAGACTGCTCTCCTGCTGCAAGCGACTTGTACGCTCTGCTCCATTTGCAAATAGGCTTCTGAGTTAATGTTAAAGGAATATGCAAGGTGAAGATAGTGTTGGTGATGGTTGCAGTTTTAATGCACAGATGTCAGGGGACCTGTTAAATCACCGTGAGCCAGCATTTTCTGGCTGTATGGTGGTGGCTGTTGCATCTCTCTCTCTCTCTCTCTCTCTCTCTCTCTCTCTCTCTCTCGGTTTTGATTCGCTGCATTCTGAGAGAGAAGACTTATCTGATCCTTGCAAGGTAGGGTTCCTCTGCTGATGATGCAGGCATCTCCTTCTGAGAAGTGAGACAAAATAAAGCAGGCTTTAAAAGTTTTGCATCTGATGATGTCCATTTCCCAGAAACCTCTTCTAATGTATGTTAGAAACAGAAGTTTCGATTTGGGTTCTTGTGTATTTCCCTAACTACCACGTTGCTCTCTTTCCTTATTGGATTCCATTAACCCAACCAATTAAGCTCTCTCCTGTTCTCCTAAGGAATCGGGTTGTGGCTGCTGTCGGGATCAGATGATAAAGAACCTGCCACGTGCATGGGTTTCCAGATAGTCTGAGTCCCTTGCAGGCAAATGGAGATTTGTCAGCACTCTGCAGAATGAACACAGAGACTAGGCACAGCAGAGCAATTTATTTTCAGTGAACATACACAAAGTAAGATGTATGGCTTTGCATCCGGGATGACATTTCTTACATTGTTACTGAGCTGCAGCAAATTAAAGGGATCCATGAATACTAAGGGGTGTGTTCTTGTAACGAGGGAAGAGACAGAGCAATAAGAAGATAATTAAGGTAACAACTTGTGAAAAATTAAAGTGTTTCCGTCTTTCATTTTTGAATCTCTGAGCATAAACTTTGTAGTTGTTAATTTAATTGCTGCTGTTCGGCGTATCCCCGAAGAATACAGAGGATTAATCATCTGGTTCTTTCCAACGCGAGATAAGGCCTGGCGAATTGAAATCTTACCAAGTTAACCCTGTCTTCCTCCTAATATGACGTGATTAACATTTTCAATTAACAACATGTAATTATTCGGAAGGCCTCATTCTACTGATTTCGGTCTTTTTGGGTACGGATCTGCCTCTGCAGGTAGTTTGGACTAGGATCCTTCACAGGCAGCTCCGCTTGCTCTATTTTGGGTCTGGCACCCTGGCTCATTGGCCTTGGGCTTTTGGAATTGCCTCTTGGTCTGGAAACAGGCGACCCTCTTGGTGGGAAGCACTTTCTCCTGACTGTGCTTTGCGTGAAGCGTGGTGCCGCTGGTGACGTCTGGGGAAGGGGCGCAGTGTCATCGCAGCTGAGTGAATGAGCATCAGCCGAGGGGCCGTGGGAATGGCCGGGAGTGGTTTTCCACGTTGGGGAAGACTTCAAGAATCAGGACAGCTTGGAATTTCCAAGGGGCAGAATAACGGGCGGCCCTTCTTCCTGGCCGGTAGCCAGGAGCCACAGTGGCTCCTCAAATGTAAATTCATTAAAGTGAAATAAAACTTGTCACCCAGGTTCTCAGGCCACGGGCTACCTTTCAAGGGTCCAGGGTCCCCTGTGACTGGTGACGGCCATATTGGAGAGTGCACAGAGGAAGTCCCTCTTTGCAGCACTGCACCAGGGCACAGTCCTTCAGTGGGTGGTGGGGAGCATCCCCGGGGTGCGCTCCATTCTGACATGGTGGCCGCGGTGCCAGGACCTGCCGGGTTGGCATGAGTAAGCTTTATTTCTCTCACAAGAGTCCACTGTGGGCCTGGGCAGCAGGGGAAGAGGAAGCTGAGGGTGGTGTTGTGGTCCTCTCTCTCCGGCAGCCCTGGTCACAGCTCACCTGCATCCCTGCAGAGGGGCTCCGACTTCTGTTGTAAGTATAGCAGCAAAGTCGAATCCCTTCTCAGCTACGTGGCCCTTTCTGGTGCACCCAGGAGGTCCCCAGAGCCTTGCTGGCTTTACAAATCCTCCTCTTTCCACAAGGAATGTACCTCATATGTGACAACAGCAACATAGCCCAAAGGGCAAGGATCTCTTTCCTCTTAGAACTTGTGTACGCAGGCTCACACACTTCTTTGCAGAGTAACCCCATCTAATTTTCACTGAGCATCTATTATCTGCCAGATACTGTTGTAAATGTGTAGCTCTACAAGCAGTAGTAGCTAACTTCGTATGCCCACTGTATCACGGGCTTCCTGGTGAGAAAATGAAGTTTTCATGGAGGCAGAAGTTTAGTAACTCACCCAAGGTCACACAGCAGAAGAGCTAGGCTTTGGACTCCAGTCATGCTCCGGAATGAAGCTTTGTTTGGAGGGAAGGATGACTCAGAGATTTGAGGCACTGACTGCACCAGGCCAATCAGACGAGGCAAGTCCACCGCTTAGGATGCGGGGACCAGCCTGGGCAGAGGATGGAGAGGCCGAAGACCACTGGGACAGAGAGGAAGTAAATGGGGAAAAATAGGGGCTGTGATAAAATCGATTAAGTAAACCCAGGGTTTTCATGTCAGACAGTCTTCTGTAACTCTTGGCCTTGCCACTGTGGGGCACGGGACAGTCACCTTGCCGGGGAGGGGCAGTGTTGTCCTCCTGGTAACTCAGCGGAGGAAGTCCCAATCAATCCCCAGGGTCCTTGCTCACCCTCAACAGGTGGACACTCATCTCCAGACCCCTGTGGGCCTACAGCAGAGGGGCGTGTGGGACTCTAGACCACAGACTCAGTTCCACGACCAGACGCTTGGGTGCTGTAGGCAAGGTCAGTTAATCCTCGTCCCAAGTTCCACTTCTTGGGTGCAGAGCGTCACCCTCAGCGACAGAGGGAGGACACGGCCTGACCACCCACCAGATCACCCACCAGTGACCAGGTCGGGCTTGCCAGGCCACGGGCTTGCCATTGAACTCACGGACGCCGCCGTCGTACCAGTGTGGGGCTCTTGGCTACCTAGACAGCCCTCCCTCACTCCTCTTTCTCTTCCCACCTGTCCCCACTAGAGCCACCGAGGCCTCCCCACGCAGGACTTTGAGCCCAAGCACCCCCTGGCGTGGGGAAGGCAGCATCCTCTCCTGCCCTGGGGCCTCCCTCCCTCTCTCCCCTCCCCACTCTTCCTCCTCCCAGCTCCTCCCAGGCCCAGAGACAAAGGGGGTCCTTCCTACCTGCAGGAGTAGAGAAGGAGAGGAGAAGTGGCCGACCCAATGTCCCAAACCATTTGGCAGCCAGGTTCGGAGAGGGATCGGCGCCCGGCCTGGCCGAGCATGGCAGGTCAGGGCAACGTGTGCGGCTTCCGCTTCTGTTGTTCCGAAAGGAGCAGCGGCAGGGACAGCTTCACCTTGGGAGAAGACGCAGAGGACAGGAGAGGGTCTGGGGGTGCTGTGGGGTGAGCGAGGTCAAGGCTGCCCAGAGCTCGAAGACAGCAATGGAAGTACCAACAAGGAGTCCTCCTAGGACCTTCCTGGGGCTTTTTCAGCGGAGGGTGGACAGGAGATGAGTGTCCACCTGTTGAGGGTGAGCAAGGACCCTGGGCATGGGGGAGCTTGTCCGTGTTTGGGCCGTGGAGGAAGAGAGCCGTGGATGGAGCAGAACTTCAGCCCAGGGGGCTGTCGGGGCACCAGGGGTTGGTAGCACTGTCCAGGGACACTACTGCTGCTGCCTCAGGTTGGTTCATGCATGTCCCTCTGCCTAGGACTCTCTCTGTGACGTGCTCTGTGTTTCTCTCTCTCTCTCTCTCTTTTTCCTCTCTCCCTCATTCTCTGAATGGTAGGCTCCTTCTAATTTTTGCATCTTATAGTAAATGTCAGCTCCCCTTCACCTTCTCCTGGTCATCTCCCTGGCCACCTGATCTAAATTGGCTACCCTCCTCATCCTGACCTTGTGTCATAGGACCTTCACTTTCTCCATGCCACATAACTCATTTGCCAGTGTTCGGAGCCCGTTGCTTTATTGTCTTTCGCAAGAGGTACTTCTGGAAGAAAGAGATCCTGTTTTAGACCCCTGGCTCTGGCGCACAGTGGGACCTTAATGCATATTGTTAAACATCCAAGGGAATACATGCATGAATTCGGGGCACTTTTCTGTTTGGGGATGAACGAACGTGTGCCCCTCCAGGCTGCACATGGCCAGTGCCCGAATCAACAGTTCTCTCTAAAACCTATAAAGCAGGATTTCTCAGAGTGGCCTCCTGCCCATTAACCACTGAAGCTGGGGTTGGGAGAGACCAGGGCCAGAAAACATGTGAGGAGGGCCCAGCCCTGAGCCGGCCAGCACCTCCTTCCTCCACTCCAAGGTGGGCTTCGGGCCACTCACCCTGGAGTTTCCGAGGACAGGCTCATGAGGTTCTTTAGGGAAGCGCTTCCATAAGGAACTCGCCCCCCAAGGCTGGGCGCTGGGAAGTGGGAGGGAAGGGAGGGATAGGAGGAGGCGAGTTAGAAGGCAGGACGCAGCCTCCCCTCCTGTGCTGCCGGGAAGCCTCCGCGGCCAGCCCTGGGAGCCCCGGTGGCTTCTGAGCCATGAGTCATCCTGTGTGGGAGGCGCCGGTGGATCAGAAGGGGGTGTCTAGACTCGCAGGCAGGCGGCTGGGAGCCAGGGGGAGGATCCTTGTGGGGAGACCAGGGAATGCTGGTGGGTGTCACGCTGGGCTCAGATGGCTTCCTGGGCTTCATCTCCTGGACCCTCCTGAGCTCACTGCAGGCCATTTACTTGCATCCAATATCTATCCACTTCACCGAGCCCCCCGGGCTACCAGGCAGGGCTCGGTTCTGGGACTGCAGCGCCGACCACCCAGATGGAGCCCCTTCTGGGTGGACCCTAGGATACGGGAGACCGCGAGTGGACCTGGTCGGATGACCGAGTGATGAAAGTGATGGGGGGTGACCTAGGGAGAAGCATGCAGATGCCGTGAAACCGTAAAGCGTACCAATGTGATCCCGGTAGAGGGGGTCAAGGGTCATCTCTCTACTGGGGAGGGGAGCAGGGGGGATTTGTGACTCCCCAAAAGTAATAAAGGACAATACGCTAATGATAAAAATATTAATGTCATTGGTACTTTGGATGAGTTACGCGAATCTTGCTTCAGTGTTCCCAAGTGCTGACGAGGCACGGGCTGCTCCAGTCTGGGTGTGTCACTCCTTCTCCTCTTTCTTGACATCCAAGCTGTGAGTAAGCCCTGACCCATCTGCCCCTCTCTGTCCCCACTGTCCCCAGCCTTGTCAAAGCCACCACCATCTATCATCAAGTGGCTACACTAGGACTTGTAACTGGACACTTGCTTCTCTTCCTGTCCCCTTGATCCTGTTGTCCACATCGCAGGCGGAGTGACTTGTGAGAAGTCACACATCCCCTCATGTGAGCATTAGCCAACTTTTCAATCACTGCAACAAAATACCTGAAGTGGACTGCTTATGGAGAAAAGAGGTTTATTTGCTCACAGTCTTGGAGGTTCAGAGGCATGGAGCCAGCATTGGCTCAGTTCTGGAAAGTGGCTGCATGTCACCATGGTCTATGGCAATAGCAGGTTTGTATGTGGGAGTGTGAGACTTTATGTCTTCACACAAACCAGGAAGCCAGAGAGCTTGGGTGGTGTACACACTTTCACAAGATTAATCAGGATCCAATAGGACATCTCTGCATCCCTTCCCAGGGCATGCCCCATGTGACAGAGGATTTCACACCAGTCCCCAGCTCTGAAGGGTGCACACTGCCACCCTGGGGCCATGCCTCCAACACGGGAATCTTTGGCTAGACGTCTTCCACCCAAACCCCAGCAGCATCACCACCTGCCCAGTGAAGAGCTTCAGTGGATTTCCATGTCCTTAATGCAGGCTTGTCACCCTGCCCTGGAGGCAAGGGCCAGTCTCACTTTGAGTCCCCCATCCATCTGCAGTCTGCTCTGGCTTCCTGAGGGCTCCTGGGTCACTGCATGGTTGAGTTCTGCCCGGGTGCCAGAGCTGGCTCTCCTCACCCTTTGGTCTCCACTGCAGCCCTAGCACCCCCTTGAGGCTGCCCCTCACTAGTTGGCTATCTCTGTGGTCACTCAGAGCTGGGCTGTTATCTGCTTTGCATATGCAGATCCCTGTGACTGTCCCCCTCCCCGAGGCTGCGCCTTTGGACAGGGGCCACCTCTCCTGCTGTGCCCCAGGCTCTACACCACTTTGGACCCTTAGGGTTGCTTAAAACACCTTGTCCAATGAACGACTGACCAAGAGAATGGCCAACCTGTGCAGTTTTCTTTCCTTTCCCTTCTGTTTTTCTCAGTGTCTTCGGTGGACACGTCTAGGGAGTATTTTTCTCGGAGAATACATTTCCACCTAGGATGTAGCTGATTTCTGACCCTTGAGATAAAACTCCCAAATTGGAACTGGGCGGCTGAGAGTGCTCTAGGAGAGGTAAAATTTGTCATTAGTATCATTGTTTATGTGTCCAGTGTCCTTCATATTTTTTCCTTTTATATAATATTTGACATTTGCAAAATGTTTTCCATTTATTTTTATGTGGGGAAAGCAAAAAGCCGTACAGTTGTTGTTTTTTTTTTTTTTTTTTAAACTAAGCATAAAGGCTACAATTCCTTGTCACTTCCTTTGTGCTTTGGTTGGGGCAAATTTAGAGAGAGAGAGAGAGAGAAAGGAAGGAGGCTGCGGGGGAGGGAACGTGGTTCAGCCGCCCACCCCTGACCTGGCTCTCAGGACTGAGCTGCTGTAGAAGGTGGGAACAGCAAACGACCCAAGAAAATGTGAAATGGTGTGGGGTGTGAGATTTCTTTATTAGTCAATTTAAAATAAAATGTGGCTCAGTAATCTAGAATGTGTCTGGAGTCAAGCAGAAAATTAGCCCTATTCGCCTAGCCCACCCCCTCCCCGGGAAGCAATAGAATCTCCAATAAAAATAACAATAACAATACCTTGTATTTATGGGTGGCTTTCTCCCACAGCTTCTCACTCACCCTTTTTACCTTCCCTGTGTCCTTGGGGGGGGAGCGGGCATCTTGGGCAGGGAGCTGGCTCTTTGCAGAAACATCTTCCCCTTTACGACTTGTCAGATACCTCTACTGGGCACCCTCCTGCCAGGGATCCTATTCATCAACATTGTGGCGCGTCAGTTATGCATTGGGCACTGAGGTCAGTCTGGGAGGGAAGCCATATCCTAACAGCCCCCAGCCCCCAGGATATCACCCAGTAATATCTGTTCAAAAACTTTGGAATAACTTTGGTAGTTTTTCCTGAAAATAAATCCTGGTTTGCCTTCAAGTGTAGCAGTGACTTCAGAGCAGTCACAGTTTAGTTCTGGGTGCCCTTCTGTGGTTGCAGAGGCTGAGTTTAGGATCCATGTGTCTGTAAGTTTGCTTATATGGGGACAAGTCTGCATATGCTTTGCCTCTCCCGGGGATAGTCCACGGGTCTCTCTCTAGTTTGTGAAGCTGATGTTCTAGGAATACCAGGGGCAGACCCCCTATCCCATCTCGAGCATCTCCTCACTTGGAGCCTCAGTCCTCTGAAAGGCTAACGAAAATCAGAGAACCTCCTCCCCACAGGGTGGATGTGTAAACCCAGCCTCATGACCCTACTTGGCCCCGTGACCGAGGACCCACAATCTTCGCTACCTGACCTTGAACGTGGTCTATGGTTACTGGATTGAAAGCTCCCAGTACAGAGAGATTAGGACTACCTAATGATTCTAAATACTACCTAATAATTCCTACTTAATAGTGTCCAAGTGGACACTTAGGGAGGCCACAGAGAGCCTCCCTCTGAGCACTCACTGAGCGATGGTGTCCCTGATGTGGGGCTTCCTGTCACCCTGCCCAGTAGACTGCCCCACATGTACATTCAGGAAAATACAGTGTTTTCCTGCATCACTATGAAAAAGAGCCCTAAATCAATAGCAAACCAAGCCCTGGAACTAAGAGGCCCCATGGCCCCCGGGAGGTGATTGCTGCAGGCTGCTTGGGATTGTAACCTGGGATCTCCAGCTGTGCAGCGTCTCGGGTGGGTCTTTTGCCTGTGAAAACCTTCTCTCCCACTTCCTCTAGTGAGGAGCTGGAAGAAGCCATTACATTGGGCAGCTACATGGTCTCCTTTAAGTGGTTCTTCCTGACCAGCCCTGGCCAGCAGAGGCTGCGCTGCTCCTTTGGTACCAACTCTGGTTTGACAGTGATCCCCTTCCAAATGGGGGCGACCGCTGGTCCAGGTGGTTTCCCTCCAGCCAGGGGCACAGCTCCAGCCCCTGCTCCTTCCATGTGCATTTTTCTTGCGCTTCAAAAGAGTTCAGATCCTCGTCTTAGGACCCATAAGCAATTGTATGTTTCTATCTTTCTGAATTATGTCAGTGAGAGCATTTAGGAGCCAGACTCGTTTTATAGGCGCTTAATAGCTGAGTTTGGTTTTATTTAGGTGATGATTAAGGTCTTCAATTTTTTTTAATGTGATTTTGAGCTTGACATCTCCAATGATATGGCCCTGTTTTGAGATGACATCAGGACCATGTGCAAATCAATCTGTTGATCTCTCTCTCTCTCTCTCTCTCTCTCTCTCTCACACACACACACACACACAAACACACACACACACACACGGCTCATGCATATGGCCCACTGTGTCCCTGTACCTACAGTCCAGTTCTAGGCCCCCATCCTGTCAGTCTGTGACCTCTCCCCCGGGTCCAGCCGAGTGGCCACATGCCCACCTGCACCCCTGCCCGACACCCGCTCATCTCTTCTTTCTTCCTCTTCAACAGCTCACCCATCTGCTTCTGTAGTTTGATTACCCAGCTGGGGGCTAAGAGTGCTGTGATTAAAACTGCTTACTCCCCTCTTCCTCTAACAGTTCCAAAGGAGCAAATGAGAGTTTTTAGATGAGTTCTGCACGCAGGAGCTGGTCCTGACCAGAGGGACAGAGTGGCATGGTGTTATGGACACCAGAGGAGAAGCAGTGGCTGGTCCCACTTTCAGCCTCCCCCGACTTCCCATGAGACAGAGCCTGAGACCCCATGAAGCAACTGCAGATGTCAAGTATTGCAATTGCATGTTTCTCTGGCACTAAAGATGATAGCTCTGCCTGCTTGCAGTCTATCTTGCAGTCTTTGCTGGGTAAAGGCAGAGAGGGAACTGGGGTGGCAGCTCCTGTCGCCTGCCCATCAGCTCTTCCTCCACCAGGCTTCCGTGAAGAGAGGTGGTCTCCAGCTTCCCAAGGCTACAGAGGGCTCGACCTCACCGGCCACTGGAGTTAACGTTTGTATTCCTCCTCTGTCTCCTTGGGCTCCTCCCTGGAACAAGGCAAGAGCAACGTGCTCGTAGGTAAAGCCCCTTCCCTGTCCCTGCAGGAACCCTGCAACTGACAGTTAGCATAGAGAGAACGATGCTTCCCTTCAGCCCGGGGTGGGTGCCCGCGTTTATGTGCACCCTGCGTTATCGCAGATCTTCGCATCTCTCCAAGCTGCCGTGAGGATGGGTGCCCTGTGTGAGGTGTCACGCACATCCCTTGATTCTGTTCATTGGCCACCGAGGGCCTAGGAGTTGGTGTGACTGAAGTCAGGGTGCCCCTCTGTCTCAGACTTTCCCCGAGCTTCGTCTCACGCCTCTTCCTTGCTCTGGAGGCTCATGCATATGCCCCCCTCTCCCTTCACCTACCGTCGTACGCGAGGCTGCCTTGTGTGCTTCTCAAAAGCAGTCTGGGCAGACAGCATGCTGAGTTTGATAGCAAAAAAATAAGGACAGGGTGCAGGACTTCCCTAGAAGCAATGATTGGAATCAGGGAAGGCTAAAGGTTTGATTGGGAGCAAAGGCAATGGGGACATTTTTCTAAGTGGCTTTCCAAGGAACAATTTCTGGTTGAACTCCTCGCGGTCATGTGGGAGGTGGACGAGGGTAAGAACTGCCTCAGCTGGTTCAGAGGTCAAGTGGAAAGGTCTCTCTTTAGCAGATGACGAAAGATGACTAAACCTGGTGGGAGACAGTCTCCAGGAAATGGAGCACAATCAACCTAGAGAGACCAAGGCGGAAGAACAGCAGCAACACACGGGGCTGTTCCTCTCTGCTCCTAGGACACAGATCTTTAGACCTCCTGCTGCCCGAGGTCCATCAAACCAGCAATTATGGAAGCAGAATTTTAATGCAAAGGGATGAAGTCTAAAAGGCATTCTGGGTATTGTCTACAGAGGAGGTTTCCTTTCAATACCAATCGTAAGGAACCCCAAGAAGCCCGACTTTAGCGACTACACAGGCTGCCACAGAATTGATTTCTTGCCTTCTCCTGTTTTATTTGTGCCTGGTCCCAGGGTCCTCCTCTGCATATTTAAAACCGTTTGTTCCCCGTGCCTCCCCCTCAGATCCTGTTTATGCTCCGAGAGGCGGCTGTATATATATTTAATGTCTTAAGGCTGCAGTGCCCAGTTCCCCGAACAGAAAACAGCTGTTTGATTGAGGGAAGATTTTCCAAGTTTGATTTTCTAACGACTCACTGTTTCCTTGTACTTGTGATGAATTCCAGTTGTATAGTTTAAGTGGTCATTGAATAGATGTGCTGTTCTGCTGTCTACAGTTTTAACATGCTTGAATGGTCTCAAAATGAGGCAATCGTTTGAGCAGAGACCTGAGGAGCCCGGGAGGCAGAGCTGCCTGAGATGGGTCCTGTGGCCCGCAGCCCTGGGCACTGGTGGCCGAGAGACTCTGAGCATGTTTGTAGCCGACTGGCCCGTGGGTCACCCTTTCCGTCCCTCCTGCTGCTCACAGGTAGCAGCCAGGTGACTCTGCGTGTGTCTTCCATAAGTTCAGCTGGGTGCCTTTCCTGTGAAGGGGGCAGGAAGGTAGAAAGACCTGTGGCCCCATTGTTTTGCCATCAGTCCCAGGTCCCTGATTGCCTTAAGGGGAAGGGCCTTCTGGTCTACCACCCTTTGCAAACTCAGTTTCAGGGAGACGGAAAGGAGCAGTAAGTTCTGAAAGTCACCTGCGTAGGCCTGGCTTTCCAAAGGCTCCACCTTTATGTCCTTTGTTCAGAGCTGAGGTTCCTGGACTTCCTCGTGGCGGTGGCTTCTGCAGTGGGACTGTTTGCCTGGCCAGAAGTTAGTGGCAGTGACATCCCTCGGGAGGGACAGTAAGGAGTCACGCTCATGGCCTTGTCTCTCAGTGGTCACAAACACGTGTCCTCTGAACCCTGCTCCATTCCCACGGCGGAGTCCTTGGTTAGGGCCGAGTCTGGCCATTGCCTGGGCTGGCCCGGGCTCCGCACATCCTTCCTTCCCTGGCGGTGTTGGGCCTCCTCCACTGCATTTCACGTGCAGCCCTGCGGATCTGCCCAGTGCGTGAAGTCTGGCCCTGGTGCTTGAGACCACAGACTCTGCCCCTCACCCACAGCCAGGAGTCTTCGTCTCAGCTGCCCCACTCTCCAGGTCCCTCTGCTCTACATCAGAGGCCAGGTCACCCTCCAGACCACCGTGCCCTTCCCATGCCCAGGCTTGTGAGTGGCGTCTTCTCAGCCGGGCCTTTCTCCACCTCTGGTCAGCTCTGCTGCTAGTGTGTGTGAGTGTGAGTGTGAGTGTGTGTGAGTGTGTGTGTGAGTGTGTGTGAGTGTGAGTGTGTGTGTGCGAGTGTGTGTGTGTGTGATTAAGAAAAATCCAGCTGAGATTCCAGTGCTTATGGGAAGCCTTGTGGGGACCTCCTGCCCCAGGCTGGGGCCTGTCCTTTGCTCCCCGTTGCATGGGGCAGGGCCTGCAGCCGCTGTCCCTGGGCTGTCCTGCTGTGGCCCGTCAGTGCTTCCTTCTGTTGTAGGACCAGGAGTGTGTTTTAGTCACCTGGGGCCTGGGGACAATGTAAGGGCCAGAGGCGGGAAGGGCCTCACCTGTGGGTGCCCCCTTAGCCGAGCCCCTGGTGCTTCCTGTACCTGCTGTTCTTTGTCTTTCTTCTGTGGTTTTCTTCTTCACGCCCACACTGGCCTGGGCCACCTTTTCTTAACGTCCCACGATTGAAGAGATTGTTGGTGAGCATCATAAACCTAAATTGGTCCCTGGGCTGGGTTGGAGAACTGCTGACTCACACTCTGCTGTGTAAGGTGACAACCTCCGTAGCTTCCACCCTTGCCACCGCTCGGGCACGGCAGCGGTCCCCCTAAGCGATGACACCTGAAGAAGGTGAGCCACAGGTGACGATGCTGCCGGCTCCTGGAACCTGGTCCCTCTGCTAGATGACACTGCCCACTGCCAGGATACCGCCTTCTCTTCTCTCGATTTAATTGTTCTCCACTGTAATTGCCTCCAGAAAAAAAAAAAATATTCAAAAAGTATCGGTGATGTTGTGAAAGAGATAAATCAAAGGTTGTTTGGATATCAGCTGCGAACTTTTTGCTTCTTGTTTGAAAAAAAAATAGAACCATCCGCGTGTACCGGAGCCTGTGCGGGTTATTAATAATTTACTCAATCTATTGATGCTCGTTAATTGCAGTAGCTGAGCAAAGTTAGTTAATGATGTGCCTGCTTGCACCACATGATAATTAGGATGGTAGTTCCCCTATTATTAGGGCTGAGTAGGTGTTCCCTTCAGAAACCTTAATTTCCAAGCTGATTGTCTTAGCCATTTTAAATGACATTGAGCCAAATCTTGGCAGACATTTTCTGAAAGCAGATACGCTTCTTTCCAAAATTATTTTTATGGTAGCACAGGAGTTTCCTCCCTCAAATGACAGAGACTGTAAAGCATGTTCCACTTTCAGGAGCGGTGCCCTTAATCCGTGACTAGCAATGTCTTATGGGAAGTTGTCCAAGGGGAAGAAAGGTTTTGTACCCATCCGGAGGCCACCTCGACCCCAATCGGATCTCTTTGGGAAAGGGAACTTTTAAAAAATCAGCCATGGAGGAGGAGTTGGGTCCCATCTCTCTGGGCTTCACATGGCTTCAGAAAATTTTTATTGCGGAGAACGAATTCTAATGTATATAGATTTTTTTTTAAACAATGAAATTTATCAGCTCATGAAATTAGGAATCCTCTGTCTTTGAAGAAAGCTGGATGGAGGAGCGAAGCTAATGTCCACCTCTTTCTCCACCTTCTGAGTCTTGTCCGGCCTTGTTCTGAAGCGGGTTTTCTGCAGGTGGTCAGTGGTAGCCTCCGGGCCATGTCTTCAACAGCTCACGCTCTGAAGCAAAACAAGATCTCTCATCGACTTCCCTACATTAAACAATCATGCATTTGGATTCCATTCTCACTGGTCCTTGGAGCTAGGCGAGTGAATTCTGATTCGCAGGCTCCGCGGCGGCAGCTCAGGTGGGGTTAGCACTGCTTGGCCAAACCCACCGTCCAGAAAGCTCCCTGTCCAAGGAAAGGGAGCACTGACTACCAGAGGACATGGGGAGCAGACGCTGGCCAAGATGCGACCCCCTTGTTCCCTCGTGGGTCCGTTTTCTCCACCCATTCCTTGGGTGACCTGATGGCCAAAGAAGGTGGCCATCCACTCTTCATGACCACTGCAGTTGAAAACCCTCTTAAAACTTTGGTTTCAACTCCAAACCGAGCTTCTTTAAAACTAGTGGCCATGAGATCTGCCGCTACCAAATACCTGGCCAAGCAACCCGGATAATGCTGTTGAGGAAAATTCACTGGACTCCATTAACGTCATTGCCAGCAGCCCCTCTGTTGTGTCAAGGTCATTGGAAAGACATGAGCCTGGTGTGTGCACAGGTCGCTGAGCAGGACATGGGTTAGCCAACAGACCTGTCCAGCAATGTCCACTCCAAAATTCCTCACCGAGATTTCTTATCCAAACACGGAGGACTACTTTCGGTCCCTAGCAGAGACTGTGGAAGGTGAGTGGCACAGATTCTAGCACAGATGCACCTAATTCTTTGGAAGACTCCAGTCAGTGTAAGAGGGACACAGGGATGGTTTCTGGGGACTAACGTGGTCTAGGTAAGGAGGGAACCAAGCAGAGGCCATCACTAGGGCATGAACCTGTAGATCCTTACAAACAAGAGTACACGCACTGAACGTCCTGACAGGAGTGAGCCCGTAGTTGACCATGCAGCCTCATGGCACTCTTCAGCACGTCCTATGAACACATTCTAGTCTCCCAGGAAGGAAACAAGAGGAGCGGGTGCCCTTCATTCCTCCTGCTGTGAATTCGTCCTTGCCACTTGGTGGACACAGCATTTTTTTTTTTTTTAAATCCTGGAGTAACTCAACTCTGGGTCCTGGTTTAAAAAAATAAAAAATCTCTATCAAATGCATACCTGGAGGCACGGGTCAGACTCTCCTGAACTTTTCCATGTCTATTGATTGAAACAGATCAATAAACATGATCTGATTTAGTCTCTACCGCCAAACTCTAAATGCAACCTTTTATTTCCGTCTTCCTCCCTGTCCCACCTTCCAGGAAAAGTCTGAGCATCTTCTGGTTGTGAGCTTGTTTGCCAAGAGTCACGGCCGGGGAGGGGGACGTACAGGGAGGTCCACTTCCCCCCAAGATGGCGGACGTCTGGCATCTTGGCGTTTGGTGCCAGGTCCAAGGAGAGGCACGTAAATTATTCCAGTTAGGCACGAAAGCTGGCGATTACCTCTCTTCTCCAATAACACGAATGGAAATAAAGAGACAAAAATGCTGTGTTGACATCTCTGTGCGTTTCCTTTTCAGTTTGTCCATCATCACCATCACCGTGGTTGCACGTCCATGGTTGATATTCAAACAGCAGATCCGTGGACACGCCCTCCCAGAGTATTTCATGGGCTAGAATTTACGGGGAAGGTTTTGCAGGTGGACGAGCGCTCAAGGTTGTCTTGCTTTGAGGCATTCATTTGCTTATCCAGAAGTCATTCGCTGAACACCTACTATGTGTCGGGGGTTGAGAGAGGAAGAAACTGAGCCCCTGCGTGGGTGACTTCCAGGGGGGAGAAAGGCCCCCTGCTGATGTGTCCTAGGTACAGGGGACAGTGCCCTGGAGCTGCAGGCAAGAGATTGCAGAGGCAGGCGACAGGGAATCGGCCATCACCTTCCTGGAGATTAGGAGGAGGCAGGGGACTCTTGTGAGGACAGCATTTCATGTGGACACAGGAGGAAGCCTGAGAGACACAGCCCCCACCCCAGTGTGACCCTGGATCCTTCTTAGGTCTCACCTGGCAAGGGACCATCCAGTGAAGACCCTCATGTGGGCACCTCTGCACCATGCAGCTGTTTTGCAGTGGCTTTAATTTTTAAAAGTTCTTCCTCAAATTAAATTGAGCGGAACCCATTACTCCTCAGACTTACCGAAGGCCTTTAGGAAAGGGTGGTGGTGTGTGGGCAGCTGTAAGGCCATCGTGGCAGAGAGGCCTCAAACCTAGTCTGGGAGATGCCCAGATCAGCCTGTGTGTGACATGTTTCCACACTGGTTGTTCAGGAATAATTTATCATTTTTAATAGCTTCATACTATTCCATTTTATGAATTAAACAGCAGT
This sequence comes from Marmota flaviventris, assembly GCF_047511675.1. Lineage (NCBI taxonomy): Eukaryota > Metazoa > Chordata > Mammalia > Rodentia > Sciuridae > Marmota > Marmota flaviventris. The sequence goes on along the minus strand of NC_092516.1, from coordinate 3,532,762 downwards.
TACTTGATTCAGCAAGCAACGCTTCAATGGTTTGGTTTAGGCTGTTTTTCTCATATTCTAGACATTCCATTTATTCATATTTCTCTCTCTGTGCTTGAGTGTGAATATTTATAGGAGAATTTCTTCCTTATGCAATGCCTAGATCAATTTCCTTTCCAGAGATATCGCCAAGATTTGACCTCCAAAGGGGTTTCGCCCATTTACATTCCTGCGATGTATGTGATAACCTATTTTCTTTACAACAAAAAGTGCCTTTTAGAAAACATTCTCCTTATAATAAACACACACCCTCTACTGTCAGACTGTGAAAGGTTGAAGGGGATTTACAAGGAACTCTCCCGTTCTGCTCCTATTAGACTTGATTACGCTGCTAAATATTCAGCGGCCAGCGTGCTGTTGAGCGTGGGAGGAGGCAGCAGCGCTCTCCTCTGCACAGGTTAATGGAGGCAGACGCACCTGAGCGTCTTTCCAGGCTCAGCCCCCCCCGCAGGCGGAAAGCCCCTCCCCGCGTCTCTCAGTGTGGAGTTGGCTGCTGTGAGCCCTACCCCAGCCCCCGAAATGGGAAGGCAGACGGGGGCTTCATTATGAAATGAATTCACAGGACAAACTATCACAGAAAACACGTGTCGTACAAGATACCATTTCAATTTGGAAATGAATGCAGGGCGACTGGGAGGTTGCAGCCCTTGCAAAATGCGGCTGGGATGGAAGGTTGCCATGGAATCAGGAGAGTGCTGGCCGCAGATGCAGTTCTGCCCAAGTGGTGGGACTCGGGGGTGGGCAGGGGGCAGGCGTTAGGCTGGCTCTGTCCCGAGCTCCAGACACAGGTGACGTCCAGGGTCATCTGTGCTGGCCTGAGCGGGGTTGTGGCGGTGGAGGAGGCACGGTCTGTCTCTCACCGCTGTCCTTGTTCCCAGGGTGCTGTGGGCCTCCTCTGGAGGGGTGGGGGGGAGTAGCTCCACAAAAAATCAGGATGGAGGCCGCAAACCAGATGCACATATTCTTTCCTCTGGTTTTCAAAGGAACCGTGAATGACACGCTGGTGGTCTGGTTCAGGAAGGGAAGTGGATCTCAACGTGTGCGTCCACTTAGGAGGGTTTCTTAGGAGGGACTTGGGAGGAGTTATGATTTTAAAATCAGACTTTTAGTTTTGAGATAATTGCAGACTTGCAGAAGCTCACGGAGCTGTGAGAAATGACAGGGAGGGGCTGGGTCGCCCTCGCCTCGCTTTCCCCACCCGCGGCATCTGGGAAACTCACACCCTCTCGCAGCCTGTGGCTGTTCTTGGAGCACTAAGATCTGCTGACCCTGCTCAGCACGGACGTCTGTATCTGATGCCGTGTGTGTGACAGGTTTGTCTACACAGTGTATGTGTGTGTGTGTATGTGTGTGTGTGTGTATGGTGGGTTTGTCTACATGGCCTGTGTGGAGGGTAGATAGTCTATGGACACGTGATCAGTTTCACACACATTTATAACATGGGTTCCTGGGTCCCCCTCCACAGCCAAAGGCAGACCCTCCACCAGCAGAGGACCTTGGTGTGTGGCCTGGTGCAGATGCCCCTCCACCTTGTGGGTGGGCCTTGCCCCATCCGTTGAAGGCCATAAGAGAAAAAGGCTGTGGTTCCTGCCCTGAGACTTGTCAGTGCCCCCAAATTGCAAGGAGCCAAGAGCTGCTTTGATAGAGATCCGGAGGCTCTGTGGGAGAGTACGGCTATCACTGAGTAATGTCTGACCAGGCACAGGGTTGGAGAGTGGTGACTCATGCACATGTCCCTGGCTGGCTGAGCTGAATGCAGATGCTGATATTTGGAAAATGACCAGAAAAGGGAGAGGGTCCAAATCTATCTTGCTCCAAAGGACAGTGTCCAGGATTCCAGTCCTCACGAGGACTGCCACTTGTGGAGCTGCTGACAGGTTGGCCCTCCTGCTCCATACAGTAGAGCTGAGGCTTTGAACAGGAACCTCCAGCCACCATCCGGTGCTCTCTGAACTCCACTGCAGCTGCAGGTGGCTCCGGTGGCTTCCTGCCTGCTCTGGAGAAGAGGGGGTGTGTGGGAGGCACACTGCTCAGGCCAGCTCCGGGGCCCAGCCTGTCGGGCAGCCTGCTTACCCATGAAATGCCTACCTGTCCTTGTTCCTGTCAGTCCGCCACTCCTCCAGCCCACAGCCACAGCCACAGCAACAGCACGCTGCTGGGTTGTAGCTCCCAGTAGGAGCACCCTTTCTGGCTCCGCTTGGCTGGGGTTCGCTGATCATTGCTAATATTGGCACCAGATGATCGGATTTTATTATATTTTGTTTTTTTCACTAAATGTCCAAATGACTTCCTTTGGGAGAGTTGTCCTACTAATCAAGTGATGTTTTCATGATGGACTCAGCATTGTCTTTGCAACTGCAGCCAGTGTCCCTTTCCAAATATTTAGGGCATTTATAACAACAATAGACCTAATTTCTCCCCAAGACCAGAATCTTATCATTTTTCCCACTTCCACTCCTGTCCGAGGAATTCTGATGCTTCCAGGCCTACGCATGTCAGGTACCTTGGGCTTTATGTCAAGGTCATCCACGCACAGAACCACGTCCTACGCCACCTGTGTATGTGTCGGGTCTGATTCCCTCTCACCCCCCAAGGCTCATGAGAAACAAAGTGGTTCCTTTCTTCTCCCAACAGACACCAGCTTCTTTCTGCTCCTGCCCTGGCTCCTGTTGCTGCCAGGTGCCCACTGCCCACCTTCCTGTGTTTATTGCTTCCCCAGCTCTGATGATAACGTGGCTTTCCACCACTCTCCATCTCTGGTGATTGGCAGTGCCCTCTGCAGTAGACTCACCTAGAGGATCCTGGAGCCTTGGGCAGGTTCATGGGGAAGGAGTTCCCGGATCGATTAGTGATGTCTGCCACAGTCATGGCTAGGAACACACAGCCCACGCGGGTCAGTGCTCCTTCCTGACTCCACCGACCGCTGATCTCTCTCCCTGGGTATTCCTGCAACCCTTCACGTGCTCCCCTCGTTTCCCTACCATCCAAGCAGGTATTTCAGCCGCTAAAAGGAAACACAGAGTGGAATTTAGAACAGAGTGTGGCACCGTCCCAAGCTTTGGGATATTTGCGAAGCGTGGAACTCTACAAGGTGGAGAGGGCGCTGGAGGGTTGTGATCGGGACTTTTCTGTCTTAAGGCTCCTCCCGTCTATCCATGGCTTAGAGGGAACTGGAAATGATTAACCTGCCATGTTCTTCTACCCGTGGACTCAACATAACTGTTTTAAGTGGATGTATTTCTCAGTGCTTTCTGTGGTACTCAGAGTAGGTGACAAAATCCACCCCGTATTTGCTAAAAGAGCCCATGATCTCGCGCTGTTCATTGCCCACGGGAGGCCCCTGCGAACCCTTCCGAACATCACTGCTTGTCATCTGTGGTCACCCTGGAGTTAGGGAACATGACAGCCCCCTCTGTACAGGTACAGAAACCAGGGTGTCAGGTGCTGAGGTCCCTTGCTGGGGCTGTGTACCTGGCAAGTCTCAGATCCGCATGTGAACCTGGCAGCCTAATTCCCGAGACCTTTATAGGGACACACTGAAGATGGTGGTGGGCTTACAAACACGGGGATAGTGACGAGGGAGTTCCTGCAGGAAGGGCTCCTCCTCCTCCATGAGCGACACTCCTGAGAGTCGTCCTCCTGGGTACCTGCCTGAGTGCAGGCCAGCCTTGGCAGGGGTGCCCTTGCACGAGGACTGGACATTTGGAAGTGTCTAACAGGAGGAAGGAACAGGTGTGCTGACCTCCACCCGAGTGAGAGCCTGGGCTGAGAAAGGTCCTCCTCACCCCCTGCAGGCAGGCTCCGGGGCCTGGGGCTGCCCCCCGTGAGGCTTCCAGGCAGCGAAGCACTGGAAACACATTTATTCCCAGAACCCAGCCAGCCAGCAAGCTTCCCCCTGGTGCTGACATTTACTGTAACAGGAGTCTGTCTCCTTCTCTCAGACTGCAGCCAGCTCCTCACAAGGGACCTGGTGTCTTGCCAGAGAAACCCCTCGGAGCTCCCAAGATGCACCAGGGAAGCCGGCACCGTCAGTTTAGCTGAAATATGCCCACGATGGCGGAGAGATGCGCAGTCTGTTAAACAGAAAATTAAAATATTACTCGTCATGTGCCTGTCTGTCTGTCCAAATACCCATCCATCCACCCATCCATCTGTCTGATCCTCCATTCATCCATCATTCATCTATATTTCATCTCACCTCCTTTTTTATCTAAAGAGCGAGACAGATCTAGATCTAGATATGATACTAAAGTGAATATCTATGTTCATTATCATATCACCGTGGCTCCCATTAATACAGACGAGCAGTTTTCATCATGCTCCATTCTGCAGATGATAAGAACGATACGGGAATCCAGAAACGGGATTCTTAAATGAAGGATCATGGGAAGTCGAAAGCCCACTTCCTCTTCTTCCTCCCTGGTCATTAAAGAATCATGGACTTAAAGCAGGAGGAGGGTGTGACTTCTTCTCTGGCCCTGCCCCAGGGGGCATGCTGAGGTCCAGGCGTTGGGGCTGCTCCCATCTTGGCCACCACCTGGCCTGATGATCGTGACCTCGCATCTTGGATACAGTGCCTGCCGGGGCGGCTTCCCAGCTCTAGGTCTAGGAGCCCCGGGGAAGGGACTGTGTCCATCTTGTTTATCTGACAAGCCCCAGAGTTCACACTTAAATTAATTCCTAAACGAGTGTATGCATCTGCAACTTGAGACTCTTAAATCTTAGCTTTCTCCTTTTAACATCAGCCAGCGGAGGCCTGAGAGGTCTTGCCTGGCTCGGGTTGGAGCATGGGGTGTGCACCGGTCCCCTTCATCTGAGTGTTACCTTGTTTGATTTGGACGAAGGGGCAGGGGATTGTATAAATGTCACTGTGGAGAGCCCTTGTCCCCTGGTGATGAGTAACCTTATCAATTCAGAGCAAAGAGACATGTGCAGAGATTTTGCTTTGGAAAGTAGCACACAGATGAGGGAATTTTGTAACTATGCATGACGGCTGGCTGGCGACGTTCCGCTCTGGAGGTGGGAGCCTGCCCTCTTCACCCTCCCATCTGTTTCTTTCTCGTTTTTTTTTTCTGTACATGTACCCCCACCACCCCGTACCCTCTGTTTATGTCCCCGTGTCTCCACTCGGAGGTCCAATGAACTTGTTCAGAATCTCAGTTGGTAAATAGCAAAATAATTCGAGGACATTTTTTTTTTCTCAGATTCGATTTTTATTTTGTCCATGATAGGAAAATATACTCATCTGCGCAAGAACTTAAACCATAAAAGTCTAAGAACATACAAGACATACCAAAATCCCTTCCTTGGTCCCCCTTTCTATAGGTGGCTGCTTTTAGTGAAGTGTAATTCGCCCTCTACACACACACACACACACACACACACACACACACACACACCGTATTTCAAATTTATTTTAGTATGTCCATCATGTTTGTACTCGACCTCATCTATTTTTAGGTTTATATTAGAATTTAATCCAAAATTCCTGTTCTGATGAATTACTAGGTCATTTTGAGCCTTTGGCTTTTAAAAACATTCCTGTGGTATTTCTGTCGTTTGTGTGTGTGTGTGTGTGTGTGTGTGTGTTTCGTTTTTGTTTTGTTTTAGATACTGGGATTGAACCCAGAGGTTTTTAACCATGGAGCACGTCCTCAGACCTTTCCATTTATTCATTTATTTACTTATTTGGAAACAAGGCCTCACTCGGTTGCTGAGGCTGCCTTTGAACTTGCTATCCTCCTGCCTCAGCCTCCTGAGCTGCTGGGATGACTGACCATGGTGCCGGGCTCTGCATTTTCAAGTAACTGTGGGAGGGCAAGAGGTTTTCCACGGAGAAGATTGCCTGCTTCTTCAGTCTCCCCTGTGTCACTCACAGGACTAGGGACACAGCTGGTATGGCACAATAGCAGCCTCCCTGACCGCGAGGCTTGGAGAACAGGCTGTGGGCACCCTCGCTGTTTCAGAACGGCTTCCAGATCCTAAACACAGACGACGTCTGTTCCCACCTGCCTTTGGCAGCCAGGGATGCCGTCCACTCCACAGTCCCCCAGCTCACAGGCCTTAGATGGGTGTCCACTAGCCTCAGCCACGGTGCCAGGACCTGAGCGTTGGGTTCCATCCCTGCCAGGGCGGACATGTACAGTCGTGTGGTTTGTGAACTGCTCCCGAGCACCTAACCGAGCGGACTAGAAGGGGATGTGCTTTGCCCACAGACTGTGGGGTGGTGTGGGGCCGCGTCCAGCCAGAGTGGAAAGATGGCCTTCCAGGCTGTGAGAGGCGCTGGTGCCCACTCTCGTGGAATTCTGAGTTTGACTTTGATTTCCGCCGGCCCTCAGATCTGTGATGCCGAAGAGGGTGAGAGCGTCCATTTACATTTCCCTTCTCCTGGGCCAGGGTCGAGAGATCAATATCGCTCCTTTTGATGTTTTCATTCTTGAATACACGTCACACTCACACACACTCACACACACACAGATACCCTCTGAGGGAGTAAATAATCTTTATTCAAGGAAAAAAAAACCCAGATGAGCAAAGAGTTGGGGAGTTCCAGGTGAAGTTCTGAGGCCGTGGGTGGTGAGGGAACGTGGGGAGTTGCAGAAAGGCCCTGCCTGGGTGGTGATTCAGAAGGGGAGGCTGCGTGGATGGCAGGAGCAGGGTGGCCCTGGAGGAGCCTCGGGCTGGGACCTGAGAGCAATGAGCTGCCAGTCGGTTCCGCGGCGGCTGTAATGGACCCAGGCTCCTCCGCTGCTCTAGACCACATGTGGAAGTCCCTTGTCCTGCCCCCAGCCTCCCCTCAGCTCATGTACTTCTGGGAAGATGCCTGCATTCCCAGGCAGGGGAGCAGCTGCAGTCAGCAGCCCCTGGCGGAGCCCAGAGGATCGGCTGCAGTGTAGTGGACAGGCCACCAGCAGGCCTGCTCTAGTGTGTGGCAGTGTGCCCTGGGCTGGGGAATACCTCGCTGTTGGTGCAGTGTGAAACCTGAGCGCAGGGGCTGTGCAGACAAAGCAGGCTCTACAGCTGGGAACCCTTTGCAGTTTCCCTTCTGTCCCCATGGCCTTAGGGACAGTCCCTGACTAGGGTGTCTGCCTCTTCCCCATCTCTCTGACACTCTCTGACACTTGTAGACCTCCCTTTTTATCAGTGAGAAGGCAGGTTTCAGGGGTAGCTGGTGGCTGTTGTGACAGGGCCATTTTCTTTGTGGTCATCCCCCCGTTGCCGTCTGTTGATCTGCTTCTAACACAGGGACTCTTCCCTACCAGGTGTAGTGCGTTGCATAGCGAGTCCCCGAGCTCAAGGCCATCTGCAGCCTTGGAACAGGATCTCGTTTGGAAACAGGGCGGTGGCAGTGGGCCTTGGTACGGATCCCAAGGCAAATCCACCGTGGAATCTGGGTGGGCTCTGAGTCCAGTGACTGTCTCCACACGAGAAATAGCTGTGGATTTGGGCCCAGACACAAGGAGAGGGCCATGTGACAACCCAAACCGAGAGAGGACTGGTCCTGCCACGGCCCAGGAGCACCCAGCCCAGGGAAGCCACATGGAGCAAGAGGAGGTCCTCCCGGACCCTTTGGAAGGAGCACATCCCTGACATCGCCTTGACCTTGGACTTTCAGTCTCCAGAACTGAAAGAGAATACATTTCTGAGGTCTTCAGACACTGGCTTTTCGGTCTTTTGGGAACTGCAGCCCTAAGAACCGAAGTCACTGGAAGACTTCCACCTCAGCCCCGAGGGTCGAATCCAGCCTGGCTCCCGTCTCTGTGGGTCTTATTGACAGAGGCGCAGCCTTGCTCACTGGGGCACATGCCGACTGTGGCTGCCGCCACTCGACAGGGCAGAGTGGAGTCGTGGCAGCAGAAACTGTGTGGCTGTGAACCTTGAAATATTACTTCTTCATGGAAAAGGGGTGCTGAGCGCTCTCCTAGGGAGGTGCTCCATGTGTGTGCTGACGTGGGGTCACCATAAGATACTGTCCTCAGCAGTACAGAACCACAGAGGATAGGGACTGATTTTATCACTTAGATTATAATATTTTTGTGACACAGGTTTATTCTGCCTTCAAAGAAAAGCAGGAAACGATGCAGAATAGTTTGGAGTACTAGTGATGCGTGAGGGACTCAGTTGCCTCTCTGTTGAACCAATCAGCATGCAGATTCACTCCTGGCTGGTTTTACCATGAGCCACAGCCTTGTGCTAGTATTGCTGTTGGGTGTGGCTCTAGCCGGAAGCTGTTATTTGATCTAGAAGCTTTGGAGAGTGTGGTAGTCAGCTTTCCGTTACTGTAACAAATTCCTGAGGTAGATCAATGGCTGGAGAAAAAGGGTTTGGGGCTCCCAGTTTTGGTGGTCCTGTTGCTCCGTCTGGTGACAGCACATCATGCTGGTAACACATAGCAGAGCAGAGTCCTCATTTCCAGAACTAAAGAGAGAAAGGAGACGAGACTGGGGTCCCACTTTCCCCTTCAAGGGTACTCTCCTGCCTCTTAACATTTCTACTGCCTCCCAATAGCGCCAACCAGGGAGACAAGCCTCTAAGGCATGGGCTTTGGGGGACACTCCTGATCCAAATTGCAGTAGGGAGCATGAGTGCCTTCCTCACTCTGAACAGGAAATAGGCTTGGTCTGATTGGCAGGGGGCTGAAGGAGATGAGCTCTGTCTGGCAAGGCTGGCAAAGCTGAGTCAGCACCCGTCCCAGTGTCCAGGTCCTCTTCCCAGCCCCAGTGCCTGTGAATGGCGCATCATCAACCTAATCTACTTGCTTGGGTGCAGAAAATCAGCACTATTTGCTGATGATATGGTTCTATACCTAGAAGACCCAAAGAGCTCCACCAGAAAACTTCTAGAAATAGTAAATGAATTCAGCAGAGTAGCAGGAAATAAAGTCAACACCCATAAATCAAAGGCATTTCTGTATATCAGTGACCAATCCTCTGAGAGGGAAATGAGGAACACTACCCCATTTACCATAGCCTCAAGAAAATAAAATACTTGGGAATCAACAAAAGAGGTGAAAGATCTATACAATGAAAACTACGGGACCCTAAAGAAAGAGATCAAAGAAGACCTTAGAAGATGGAAAGATCTCCCTTGCTCTTGGATAGGCAGAATTAATATTATCAGAATGACCATACTACCAAAAGCACTATACAGATTAAATGCAATTCTGATCAAAATCCCAATGGCATTCCTCATAGAACTAGAAAAAGCAGTCATGAAATTCATCTGGAAAACCAAGAGACCCAGAATAGCTAAAGTAATCCTTAGCAGGAAGAGTGAAGCAGGTGGCATCACAATACCAGACCTTAAACCATACTACAGAACAATAGTAATAAAAACAGCATGGTACTGGCACCAAACCAGACTGGCAGACCAATGGTACAGAATAGAAGACACAGAGACTACCCCAAAAAATTACAATTACCTTATATTCGACAAAGGTGCCAAAAACATGCACTGGAGAAAAGATAGCCTCTCCCACAAATGATGCTGGGAAAACTGGAAATCCATATGCAGCAAAATGAAATTAAACCCCTATCTCTCACCAGGCATAAAACTCAACCCAAATGGATCAAGGACTTAGGAATAAATCCAGAGTCCCTGAATCTAATAGAAGAAAAAATAGGCCCTAATCGCCATCATATGGGATTAGGCCCCAACTTCCTTAATAAGACTCCTGTACCACAAGAATTAAAATCAGGAATCAATAAATGGGATGGATTCAAACTAAAAAGTTTCTTCTCAGCAAAAGAAACAATGTATGAGGTGAATAGAGGGCCTACATCCTAGGAGCAATTTTTTACCCCTCACACATCATATAGAGCACTAAACTCTATGGTATATAAAGAACTCAAAAAACTAAGCACCAAAAAAACAAATAACCCAATCAATAAATGGGCCAAGGACCTGAACAGACACTTCTCAGAAGAGGATATACAATCAATCAACAAATATATGAAAAAAAATGTTCATCATCTCTAGCAATTAGAGAAATGCAAATCAAAACTACTCCAAGATTTCATCTCACTCCAGTCAGAATGGCAGCTATTATGAAGACAAACAACAATAACTGTAGGGAAATGTACACTCATACATTGAGTGTACATTGAGGATGTAGGGAAAAAGGCACACTCATACATTGCTGTTGGGAATGGAAATTGGTACAGCCATTATGGAAAGTAGTATGGAGATTCCTTGGAAAAAATGAAAATGGAACCACCATTTGACCCAGCTATCTGTCTCCTCGGTCTATACCCAAAGGACCTAAAAACAGCATACTAGAGGGACACAGCCACATCAGTGTTTATTGCAGCACAATTCACAATAGGTAAACTGTGGAGCCAACCTAGATGTCCTTCAATAGATGAATGGATAAAAAAAAAGTGTCATATATACACAATGGAATATTACTCTGCAATAAAAGAGAATAAAATCATGGCATTTGCAGGTAAATTGATGGAGTTAGAGAGGATGATAGTAAGTGAAGTTAGCCAATCCAAAAAAAAAAAAAAACCCACAAATGCCAAATGTTTTCCATGATATAAGGAGGCTGATTCATAGTGGGGTAGGAAGGGGGAGCAATGGAGGAATAGATGAACTCTAGATAGGGCAGAGGGGGGGGAGGGGAAGGGAGGGGTCCGGGGGTTAGCAAGGATGGTGGAATGTGATGGACATTATTATCCAAAGTACATGTATGAAGACACGAATTGGTGTGAACATACTTTATATACAACCAGAGATGTGAAAATCGTGCTCTATGTGTGTAATAAGAATTGTAATGCATTCCGCTGTCATTTATTTAAAAAAAAAAAAAAATCAATTAAAAAATTTAAAAAGAAATGAAAAGTGCCCTGCGCACGGGAGCAAGGCCGCGGGTCTGTGCTGTGTCCCCAGCCTGTAGCGAGGAGGCAGCCATGTTTCCACCCTTTGCACATCTCACTGGGAAACCTCCGCCACTTCCAGCCGTAACTCCCCTCCTTCCTGCAATGAATTTTCTTTCCAGATTTACTCTCCAGTCCCTAAAAATATCCACCCCACATTATTTATTCACTCCATAATGCATACCATCCAAAGACAACAATTTTGCCAATAAACTGCTATTCTAATGAATAATTCATGTAGTCTTCATTCTCCTGACATAAACAAATATACTTTCAAATGGGAGGCATGCGGCTCTATTTTAGTCTTAACTCCGCTTTTTTGTTTTATTTATTTTTTTTTAAAACTTGCTGTTTTTTAAAGGTTTTGTGACGTCAGGCCTGGGGTGGGCTCTGGGAGAGGAACTCTAATACTCTAATTAAGAGAAATAGACCAAAGCACAGGAACACGAGGTTGATGCCTGGTGTTTGCTGCAGTGACAGTGGGGTTTGGATGAGGAGGACAGAGGCACATTGTTCAGTGTCTCCGAGCAGAAAACTGAGGAGCTCCCACCTAATGAGAGGGCCATGCCAGTAATTGCTGAAATCCCACCAACATCCGTGGCCACAGTAACTCCCTATTTATACGTACAGGGTGTGATAATGCTGACGATGAAGATGATAATATCATGACATATGATAATATATACTATCATAATAGGGATCTCTGAATTCCTATGGGATCCTAGTCATTATGATTCGCCTATACCAGGACTTCCCAACCTTGGTACTATTTATTTTGAGAGCCAGATGATTCTTTTTTTTTTTTTTTTTTTTTGCAGAGGTGGGGGAATTCCAAGTAGGATGCTTGAAGGACTCCCTCCCTGATCTTTAACCATGGGATCCAGTAGTATCTGCTCCCTCTCGGGCAACAACCAAAAACCTCTGCAGGCCTGGCCAGATAGCCTCGGTTCCTAACTCGCCCTCTCCCCCCATAGTGAAACACCAACACGGGATCAATGGCATCTCCGTAATATCCTCATAAGATCTGGGCATCATCAGCCCCGTTTGGCAGTGGAGCAGCTGAGGCTCAGAGCGGCAGAGCAGCACTCCATGTAGGTGCACGGGCACCCCATGCTAAGGCTGTTTTTGTGCACGCGATGTTTCAGAGCATGGATTCATCTACCATCCCCCCCTTAAGTGGATGGTATTTTCAGCTTAAAAATGCATAAGCAACATAATTAGTATTTTTGGCACATGTGCACTGGATGATTAATATTGTTTTATGCTTCGCACAGAGATGACTTCAAATTCTAGTAACTCCTTAAGTGAAAGTATGACATAATGATAGAATTGAATAATTATTATAACCATCATCATCATCATATTTTTGTCCCGATCCCGATCCCAATCAAGCAGTTCCTTTTGCTTCTCCTCCCCACCCACCCTGGTTCTAGGGATTGAACCCAGGGATGCTTGACCACTGAGATGCATCCCCACCTCTTTTTATTTTTTAATTTGAGTCAGGGTCTCTCCAAGTGGCCCAGGCTGAGCTCACTCTTGTGATCCTCCTGCCTCAGCCTCCTGAGGTGCTGGGATTACAGGTGTGGCCCAGCACCTGTGTGGGACAGGTGAAAAGATTTTCCCTGGGGCTACCAGTTTAATTTCCAGACCTGAGTGGCATCTGCTCTGGGCAACTTGGGCCCCAGGCAGTGTGGTGTGTGTTTGGTTGTCTTCCGTGTCCTGAGCCCTAGCCAGTGTCTGGCACATAGTAGGTGCTTCACATGCTGGTTGGCTTAGTGCCTGTTGGTGAAGATGTGAGGTGGCCAGGTAGCTGCCACTCAAACCCAGGAGATCCAATCCCAGACGCCCACGCTGCCTGCTGTGTCCCTGTTGAGCCTGACATCTGAACTCCTCTCCTGCCCCCAGGGCACCAGCCAGTGAACCCTCTGCTCTTCCTCTCTCCAGGGAGCCTCACAGACGCTCTCCTGCCTGCTCCATTCCCTTGCCCACTCTGCTCTCCCCTCCTTGGAGGCCAGTTGATCCCAGCCTTCTTCCTGACCCCCCTCCCCACATCCCTGGCCGTCTCGGGGACCCACTGGCAAAGGGCTGTGCAGAGAGATGCGTGCAGGTTCCTCTCCCAGCTCTGTCCCTCAAGAAGTGGAATCTGGGGCAGGTCGTCTGAACTCTGAAACCTGATTTCCTCAGCTGCATCGTGGGGACGTTAGTTCTGCCGTCCATCCGTCCATCCCGGCTGACGGAGGCTCCATCGAGAACATGCCTGGCCACATGCGAGACCCACAGCAGGCTCTCCAGAAGCCACGGCCACCATGAAAACAGCACTCTGTCACCCTGCTGCACAGTCTCCCATGGACTTATACATGTGTGCCTTATCTCCCCAACTAGATTGTCAGATTATGAAAAGAAATTTCCTTCAGAGTGGGTCTTTAATGTGCCGCGGGATTCATCCCAACAGATAAACCTGTGGCCGGAGGCCGCCTCGGTGTTGAGAACGTAATTTTCTCTCTTTCCATTCTGAATTCGGGTGTCTTTATCAATGATGGGGAAGCAGCCGCTCCCATTTCCTGGGCAGCACCAGAAGGGCCGCTGCAAATGGGCTTCTTTCTGTGGCACGGGGTCGGCTGGTGTTTTCCGAGCGGTTTGGCTTCAGAACTGTAATGACCCATTATCGATGTGTCTCCGTACTTCATTGAAGTTCCCGGGTCCTTTGCATGTGGGTTTAGCCGACGTCTTTCTTTATCTGTAAAGTTGTGCTTAACATACAGTTAACCTGGGCTGACAACTGAGTCACATCTCCAGTTACGAATGTGACTTAAGGGACAGCAGACCCCACCAAGAGAATCTCCCGGAGTGGAGCTTTGGACTCAGGTCCTGCGCCTGCCCCGGGGGCTATGCAATGCTGTGGATCGGAGACAGCCCCCACAGAGAGGGGCTGGTGTCCGGCTCCGGTTTTCTGAGGCTGCACATGATTTGGGGCAATTCAGAAAGGGCTTTCTGTGCTGTACATTCTCATCTGTAAAACAAAGCATCCAAATTGGATGAATCATTAATTACCCTTTGATCCTAGAATTCAGCATCCTAGAATTCAAGTGCATTGCTGTGAGCCATCGAGTGAGTCCCTATTTTCCTGATTGACCTTTTATCCACTCCTCCCGCCCCCAATTCCGCACCAAGAGCCTTTCAAATCCTTTCAAAAACTCCGTTCCCTCCTGCACGCTCAGCAGTTTCTCTTCTTTATTCCCCAGCGCCACACATTTTCCTAATAAAGTCTGTAACAGGAGCAAGTCTCATACCGGTGTGTTTAGACCACAGTGACATTGTCATTCCCACCATGGTGGTACCGGATAAAAAATACATGCCTCCCTGTCTCCCACAACCACCCTTTGATCCCCACTCTTTTATCAGCAAATCTGAAGTGTTACCTTCTGCAAATTAGCACCACCTCCAGAGAAGTTGTGCCAAGTCCCATTAAATGTAATTAGCCTTCCTGTTGTTTCCCTCACGCTGGAGACAGAGAGAGAGCCCGGCTGCTGGCGGGAGAGGGACCAGGGTCTTCACCCACTGCTGGGAGTTCACCCTCCTGGGGGCTGAAGTGGCAGGATCAAAATCCTCACTCTTGGCTTTTCAAGGGAAAGATGGGCTCCTGAACATGGAGCTCAGTAGCCAGTGCATGGTGCCCTCCACAGGGAAGGGGAGAGAGGAGGGGAGGAGAGCCACCTCCTCCCGCGTCCAGCTGCCCTGCCTGGGGACTCCAGGACAACTCGAACACCCCGAGCAGCCTACTTCCAAACTGGGTGGGGTGGGGCCCACCCTGTGGGGCCCACCCCCATACGATTTCCATGTGAAGAACTTCACGTGTCTATTTCCGCCAGAACTTGGTAGTAGAAATGACCTTCTCGCAGCCAACAAGTGGGAAAGAATATGAATTTAGAGAAGTGTTCGGTATCCTTCATATTTTAGTATTAATCATGAATTAATAAGACATCATTGTATTGAATTAATTACAACAAAACGACATAATTAGTTTATTATTGATACAAATGATTGCTACTCTCCACCACTTTTTTTATTTCAAATGAGAGGATAGATTTTGAAAAGTTAGTCAGAACAAAACTGCACTTCGAAACCATGTTTCTAGGGGATTTATAGCCAAAGCCCAGTGCCACGGTCAAGAATGTGCGTCCCTCCAAAGCCCGGGCACTTTCAGGCTCTAGAGCAGAACTTGAAGCATCTAGATTTGGAGGAGAGTTTATTGCTTCAAATGAGTTCCATTTGACTGGGATTTTTTTGTTTTTCTTTAAGAAGCCACTGTGCCTCTGTGCTTCTTTCTTGCTCCTTCCACTGAATCTCAGCATTTGTCATTTCAATTACAGGACTGCATACTATCTTTACACTTGGAATGCAATTTTTAGAAATGGTGGGGTAACAGCAGTGAGTATATTAGGAGGTGGTACTTAAGACTTGAGAATGGCTCCAGGGGGGTGGAACAAATTTAGGACGCTTTATTTTGATCATCTATAAAGAAGCTAATTCCATACACCCGTCTCCAGTCAAGTCCCACTTAGAGCACAAAGCATCATAAAATTGAATAAAGTAACATTCTTTAGCACAGTGTCATAACTATTGTCTTACGCAAGTTAAATAGCTCACTGTGCCCACTGGCTTCTCTGCAAGTTGAAGATAAGAGAGAAGCTGGTCCCATCCTGAGTCACACTGAGAAATGGAATGGAAGACCTCTTGTCGTCTTTTCCCCAGAAAGAGTTTGGTCCGACATGTGAGCTGTTTGGTACAGGTTTATTCATCTAACCAACGTTTGTTGAGCACCTGTTTTATGTTTATAGTTTTAGAACTTATGGTCCCTTGCCTGTGTACAGCCAGCTTAGTTCTTACTGTAATTGAATTAATGTGGACTCTCTCCTTGATTAATGATAGAAATTCCATGCAGATTGAGCTAAAAAGAGGGGCAGTGCTTTTCTTAGGGTATACCATCACAAATAGTCAGGAGAGAACCAGATGCAAGTCCTAGTAAAGCTATTCGTCTGTGGCTGTTCACCTCTCAGATCACCATGTTGAATTCACCCTGTTTTGGAGAAGGTGGGGACAGCCAAACAGTGCTGGGCCTTGGCTCTCACAGCCTTATCACGAATCTGGAGCATTGTTCGTTACGTTCTAGAGGGAGCTATGTTCGTTACGTTCTAGAGGGAGCTATATTCTGGGCCTGGTTCTCAATTCCATCTCTTCTCCTTCCTAGCAGAATTCTGGCTTTGCTCCTGTCCACATGGATACTCACGTACCCATCTTTGCCCATCAAGTTCATGTGACCCTGGGGAATTGGGTCACATTCCTGGTGGGGGTAAATGTGAAGCAGAGACTCAACTGGCCTAAGCCATTCTTGAGGACTCCATTCTCCTTCTCCACATTTCCTTCTGGAAGCCAGATTAAGCCTGTTCTGTGTGATCCTCCAAGTAGTTGGGAATTGGGCATTTGACTACGCAGCCCAGAAAAGTGAAAGGCAAAGGCAATTTAAATGACCTCAAGACAAAAGAGGAAATAGAGTTGTACTTGGCAGAATCTGTTTAGAGAAATCCTGAAGCTGTTGCATGGCTGTGCTTGAGTCCCGTGCAGGAAAATATAGCATTTTGCCAGGTTTGAATTGCATATACCTGCTTCTCTCTACCTTTGTAGTTTTCACCAAAACACATGCATGGACGAACCTTTGCATAAGACTTAAGAGCTTGATTGTAAGAATGGAGAGGCTAGGAGTCATGGTTCATGCAGTGCTTTTTATTTGTTTACAGATTACTGAGGTATAACTTTATATAATAAGATCCATTCATTATCAACATACAGTTCAGTTTTAAGTAAACATATAGGTGCACGGGTATCAGTATGATACTCTTTTGGAATTGCATAATTGTGCCCAGCACTACCCAGTACCTCTCAGTAACCAAACCCTCCCATGCCCTCAGTGTGAGACAAGTACAGGTCTGCTTTCTGTCCCACATCGTTTGTCCCCTCTGGAAATTTAAAGTCCTGCAAAGCATGATCTTCCACAGCTGGCTTAAGTTAGCAGAATGATTCTGCAGTTCCTCCGTGTGGATGTGGCTATGAGTGGTGTTTCTTTTTTTTTGTGGACTGTGCCACACTTTATTTATCTGTTTACCAGTGCACGGGGGCTTGAAGAGTTTCTAGACATTGGCTCTCATGCTGCTATGAACACCCTTCCTGTGTTTGTGCAGATACATGTTTTCTTCGTTTCTCTTGAGAAGGGTACATAGGAGTGGTGTTGCTGGGTCCTATGGTAGCTTAGGTAGAACTCAAGAAGTTTAGATTTCAAAGCACTTCTATCATTTTATGTTGCCATGAGCAACATAAGGGTCCTAGTTGTGCCAAATCCTAATTTTCCTTCTTAAAAATTCTAGCCATCCTGGGGGGGCGGTGTAGCAGCGGGCCATAGGTCCTCGCCTTTCCCCGTTGTCCCGTGATTCGGAGCATCTTCTCATGTGCCTGACCTTTTAATGACACACCATTGCTCACCTGTAAAATGGAACTCATTGAATCTCGAGGAACATTATCTTCAGCAAGAAGTCCCTGTCTTTTGAGAACAAGTTGGCGAAGGAATGGGCTGAGGGGCTGAAGTGGAGGAAGGCGCTCCCTCTTCCTGTGCAAAATCAGAAAGCCGGACGGGAGCCGAGCCCTCCCTGCTCTGGTGTATTCATGGAGCGCACAGTTCAGTTGTAGCAATGTGGCACAGGTGGGGACCCAGACTTTATATGCCAATGACCCTGTGGGTGGGTAAAGCACCCTCCGAGAATTCCGCTTTAGAGAAGATGGGGTTTGGATGCACCAGCCGCTCTGGCAGCTCTAGAGCATGACAGCAACCTGTCACCATGTCAGGTCCAGCTTTCCGAGGTCGCCTCTACCAGCCACACAATAATTGGTATTACTTCTTTTATCTTCTGATGAAATGACTCGCTCCCCCTGAGGGTGAAGCAGATCTCGGCACATGTTTCTCATCTGGGTTGCCATAATCTGTGCTCCCTAGGAAAAGGTCACCCTAAGAGGAGTTGAAAGGACTTGCGATTCACACATTTGCTCCCTGAGCAGACGTGGGCCCCAAGAAGCAGAGACCAGCTGCTTTGTTGCATGGGTTTGCAAACCTTGAGCGGCTGCTGGGAGGCACGTGCCAGTAGCCAGCCGTGTTACCATCAGCTCATTTTGACACATAACTGAGATGGACCTATAGGAGTCCCCACTAGCGGACCACTGGTAAGGCTCACAGCCTTTCTTTTAATCAGATTTCTCCGGTTGGAATCCTGGTACTCCGTGCTGTGTGTGTGATCTTGGACAAGCTACTTAACCATGTTAAGCTTTGGTTAACTCGACTGTAAAATGGAATTAATAACAATACTTGGTTCTTAAAATCGTTGATAGGATTAAATGAGATAATGCATGTAAGGTGCTTAGCATCATTCTGCAGTTTTTCTTTTTTTTTTTTAGCTGTGGAATTTTTATGCTACATTGGATTCTATATCTTTGGCACTTGGATGAAAGTGTGGCATGGAATGTATACTTAGTGTCTACAATTCATCCACCTGCAGGTTGGATGCTCATTTGTTCATGTAACGGATGGTTATGAGGCATCTACTATGCGTTTGGGAGTGGTATGTATCCAGGTCAGCAAACTGATGCTCAGGACACATCCAGTCCTCCAGTTTTTATAAATGCAGTTTTGGGGTTTCACCCATCCATGCATTTGTACATTGTTCGTGGCTACAATTCTGCTCAATAGTCGCAGAGACGCCCGTGGATCCCAAAGCCTGACTGTTTGTTTTAGATACTGAGGATAAAATAGTGAACCCAGAGTTGTGAGGCTCCCAGTCTCATCAGAGCCAGCACAAGCCCAAAACCACACATATAAATGAATACTCATATGCAAAATAGCTGTGATCATCAGTGCAACGAAAACAATAAGGAAAGGTAGGAGGTTAGAGAGCAATCAGGCATCAGGGTCAGGCGAAAAAAAATTTTCTTTTTGGTTTTCCATTTAAATGCCTCTAATATCAGATGAGAATTTTAAAGCACCTCCTCAGTAATTTATTTACAAGGCAATCTTCAATAGAAATATAAACACTCACTGTCCCATGAAGCCTCTTTGAGCACCTGCAAAAGCCACCTGAGTTTGCAAATAAACGCAGACGTGGCTTTTGCCACGGAGAACTGTGCAGGAGCTGAGTTGTCCTGTACGGTGCTGGGGAATTTGACATGCACTTTGTCATGTTGCTGACCAGCATACCTTGCTGCCCCCGAGTAGATGTCCCCCACAGGGAGAGGGACAATGCCACTGCTCCTGATGAGAGGGTGAGCTGCATCTGGGTCCTCTCCAGATGTGCACAAGGCCAAAGTATCAGTTGCACAAACAGCAGAGAAGCCCCTGGGGCCTCCAGAGCTGAGGATAAGAGGAACTAAAAGTAGGTCAGAGAGGCTTTGGGAAGGTGTCTAGCTGGTGTCTGATTTTCAGCAGCGTCTTCATCGGGGTCACCATTCGTAGGACAGGTTGTCGTGGTAGCTGCTGCTATCCAGGCACACTGCATTATTCACCAGCTTGTACCGGGAAGCAGGGTGCTCCGCAGAATTCAGTGCAGGGGTCAGCAAGTCTCATCTGTAAAAAGCCAGATCATAAATATTTCAGATTTTGCAGGTCTTGTGGTCTCTGCTGCAACACTCCACTCTCCTTTTGGAGCACCGACACAGCTGTGGACAATGCATAAATAAGTGAGCATGGTGGTGTGCCAGTAAGACTTTATATGCAAAAGTAGATGGGACTCAGCCTGTGGGTCATGGTTGGTCGGAGCCTGTGCTATGCAGTTGGTCCTTTTCTGCTGTGCTCGGAGGATCAGCTGAGGGGCATATAGAGCAGACCTGTGCTTTGCCTCCTCCCTCCTGACCCATTGACTCAGGGTCTCTGGATCAACAGCCAAGCCAGAGCACTGGTGCAAAAGCTCCGCGGGTAGCACATGTCAGGTTATGCTGCTGCGACAACCTATGAGCAGAGTCTCAGTGACTGCAAAACCAAAGTTTGGTTTTGCTCTTGCAAAGCCTTCTGCAGGTGTGAGTGACTCTCCAGGGAAGCTGTCCCTCATGCCCTGACCCATCAATTCAGTCTGATGGAAGCACAGTCATCTTGTATCTCCAGTTTCTGGAACCCACAGTCTTCTTTTTGAGTGACTGGATCACTTACGATTTAGGCAGAGCTCTTCAGTGGATCCTAACTAGCTGCAAGGAAATGGAAAATACAATTTGCCACTTCCAGAAGGAGCCAAGATCTAGGTATGAGTGAGCCCTGCAAGCTTGTGCTCCTTTAATTAATTGATTGGGTGGAGTTAGGGGTGGTTGGTAATCATCACCATGCAGTCCGATATGTCCACATGTGAAGAACCTGTCCGTGTGGAATTTGTAGGGATATGCTGTTTGCATCATGGGAATTTGGCCAGTTACCCATGTGGATAACTACTCTCTGGACTTAGGATCAGATCTTACTATAGAATGTTCTCGTGTTTGGTATTAAAAGCGGTTACTGGTGCTGTTAATCCCACACCCGACCTCAGGATGTATCCTGTCGTCCATGAGTGAGACTCAGTTATACTAAACAAGTGTGGCGTGACCATGGCGTGGGGCTCCACCAGCTCTTTTGTAAGTTAAGTCCTGGTGCACACATGTCTTAACCTCCCGTGCTGATCCAGTTTGGTAGACTTTATTGATTTGGTTAACAAGACCATAAATAATAATCCAGGCCTTCTTTGTTTATGGGTAACAATCCTGGCCCATTATAATTTTCTGTGGCAGCACATATGGTGAGTGATAAACTAACTAATAAAACTGCCACATGCAGGATAGTTCTGCTTTTATTTTTATGGCTGTTTCTTTAATCTGATACATAATTAATGTATAAGGTTCAACATTTTTTTGTTGTTGTTTTGGTTAGATTTCAGTTTACTTGATGCATTCGGAGGTGTTAATATTTTGGATGCCTTTTGGGGGTAGGAGGGTGAGATAAAGCTGGAGCTTGTAATCCAGGTGGAAGGAGGCTCTACCAGGGCTTTATTTTGTTTCCTATTTTCAGTCTTCTTGAAAGGAGAAAACTTAAATGGCCCTTGCTTTCAGGGTTCATTTCCGTGGAAAACGCAGAACGGTTCTTCTACGTTCAGGCATTCTGGAAACATCCCCCTGTCTCTGTACCTAAGAAAACACAGTTCTAAAAAACTCTTCTCCTTGGAGAATAATTTCCGCTGCCTTCCATCTCTCTCTCTCAATGATTTGCTTGGTCTCCACAATTTGTCTGGCTCCCTCTTGAACTGATTTACGATTCACCAAAATCTGTGGGAGAATGTGCCAAGCTACAGACCAATTAATTATGTTTGCCGTCGGGTCTGTCTGTGAGGGGCCGCTGTCTCCATCTTGCCTGATGTTTTAAATTCCACGACACAAGTGACTCGCTTTTGTTTTTCTTAAGTACCAAGCTGACCAGCCGGGGTGACTCCAAGAACAGGAACGTTTTCTGGAGGGGGCCCCGTGGTATATTTGTGTACCGATCTCTGAGGAAAATCCACAATTTCCCCATATATGCTGCGCAGGGCCTGCTGCTGTTGGAAAGGAAGTTCCATGTTTTATGCACAGCCACCGCAATATGCTCAGGGACATTGTGCTGTGCATTTTCTGCTCTGCAGCACTATAATTATAATGGGATAATAATAATATTCAAACAACGACAGCAATTTTTCACATAGCACTGGGTTCCAGACACTCTTTTAACTTGCTTTACATATATTAATTCTTTCATTCATTAGGTAATTCTTTAATAAGGAGGGCGCTATTTTCCGTCTCACTTTTTCAGAGAGGAAACAGGCTCAGAGAGGTTCAGTCCAGTACAGATGCCACACAGCAAAGAAGGAGCAGGCGCAGGCTTCTCTGGAAGGCTGACTCCTAATGGGAGGATGCTGTTGGCATCAAGGGCTGGGCAAGGCCGAGCTCCACATTCTCGAGTCATGTTTGCAGACAGCCGACACCGTGTTTATGCACCAGTATGGATTTATCTGGTAGGGACCTTTGATTTTATTGGGTAGTACGTTACAGGCTGATAGATGAGATGGCTCTAAGTACAGCAACACTGTTTTCTTCCTTTTCCTGCAAAAGGTGAGATGGTTCCCTGTGGTGTTAGAAAGGATTGCAAGAGATTTACTTGGGGAAAATTATCTTCCCCTGGACTCCCCCGCTCTGTTTCTACCGTGAGTTATTATGATTAAAAAAAAAAAAGGTAAAAGCCAGAACATTTGCTTCAAGGTGAAAATATTTAGGCAAAATATTACCACAGGGAAAGTTTATTTTAAGCATCAAGGTTAAAAAGAAGCATGTGTCAGGTTTAGGATTTTATGCTTAAAGCTCATCACCACCGTGTCAAGTGTTGGTTGGGCGACTTTCTCTGTAGAGGGGCGGATAATAAATATTTTAGGCTTGTGGGCCATACGGCCTCTGTCACAACTGCTCAGCTTCGCAGTTGCAGAACAAACCCATGCAGAGTCGGGGCTTGCAGCACAGGAGAGCTTTATTTCCAACAAGAGGCTGTACAGATCTGTCCCCCTCATTACTGCCCCCCCCCACCTATGTGATGGACAGGGGATTGGAGATCAGCTCTACAGTGGACAGGTTTGACTTGCAAAAATCGTTGAACCTCTGGGCCACACACAATCTCCCCAGATGCTAAGTTGGAAGACTGATTCCTCCCTCTGCGTGTGGTCGAGAAAATGGAGTGAGTGTGGTCAGGAATTCAGTGAAAGAACCCACACTTTGTTCTCCTGTGTCTCCCACCTTCTGCGATTTTGTTAATAAGTGCAAGCAGTCAGCTGTGGTCGCCTGAGAACTTTTGAGCGCTTTTGTATTTGGGTTATGGCAGTATTAAAAAAAAAAGGACCCTACCAGGAGAGTTTCCTAAATCAGTGTGCGAGGAGCGGTTCAGTGATGGGTGGGAGCAAAAGGTCTTTGCCATCAAAATCTGAGCACTCCTCCTCCTCGGAGCAGAAATGGTGAATGAAGAGTTCCCGGCCAAGCCCTCCTCTGGCCGACATGCATGATGCAGATGGGTTCTTCTTCTAAAATCAACACAGGGCCTCAGAAGCTTGCTTTTGACAATCCTTTAGTTGCTGCCCAGGGTCTGTGGTTGTCTCATAAGAGGAAACCTCGTGGGCATCTGTGACCTAGATGGTTAGCTTTGAAGGTCAGAGATCTGGGGCCCTTGCTCAGATCCCAGGCTATGTGAAAATGTTAGGAGGTCACTCTACCCTGTAGGGATATCAGTGGAACTCTGAGGCCACAAACAAACAAAAACAATACCAAGTGGAAGTGTCTTCCTTCCACCCTCAGGTGTCTGTCCTCACACTGAAACCTGACGGCACCTCATTTTCGACTCCAACTGGCTTAGCAGCAGCTGGGCTTCTACTGGCCCCCCCCCCCCATCTTGATGCTCTCACGGTTTCTGGCTGTTTCCTGGTGAGCTGCTCTCCTAGACGTCTGGGGCTGAGGTCGTCCTGATTCTTCCTGACTTCAGACTCCCATCAGCAAACAGGGAGATGTTAGTATGAAAATGTTGCATGGATTCCAAAGGATACCAAAAGGGGAGGAGAGGAGCCAGGGGCAGGGAGGGCGTTAGCACCCTGGACAGCGGGTCGCACAGGCTCCTTCTAACCCCCTCCCAGACCTGCCCTTCCTGGGTCTCCTGTGCTAATTGCTATTCGGCTGGTGCCTTCCCTGGCCAAGACGTGACATGTACTGATCCTGACCGTCTCTCCATCTGCCTCCCAACACTTCTGAGATCAAAGCCTTACTTTGAACAACGGTTGACTACATATTGTGCACACAGTGATGTTTTTGAATGGATACGATATAAATAAGAGAATGATGCCCTTAACTCCAAATTCCCTAGGAGAAAAAAAACCCAATGGGCTGGTACCTGGTGGTGTTAATTGAGCCACAGTGGCTCAAGTCACACAGGCCAGCCTCTTCTGGTTGCCTGTGTCAAGGGAAGTGAGATTTTTTTGGGGGGTGGGGGTGCGGAAATGAAGCTTTTCTGACCTGGGAAGACAGAGTCCCACACAACTGCAGCTGTGCTCTGCTCGTGGGTTCATAGGTGGTCGTGAGCAGAGGGGGGATTTCAAATCTGTCTGAAGAAATGGGTGACTTTTCTGTGAAGTTTCATATTGGAACTTGAGCACTTCCACCGGGCACCATGGACGTGTTCAGAACCCAAGTCTCTTATTTATTTATTGTTGATAAAAAAATAAATGAAGAATTTATAGAGTCATTTCAAACTTGAGTTCCAACGGTTTCCTCGTACTTCTTCTCCCTTGGGTTCTTCAGTGTATCTGTGAGTGTGAGTGTGTGTGTGTGTGTGTGTGTGTGTGGTTTTCTTTGTTGTGACCAGAATACCTGACCACAGCCACTTAGAGGAGGACGTTTATTTTGAGCTCAGGGTTTCACAGGGTGCTGGGTTTGCCAGCTCCATGGCTCCGGGACCCCTGACCTAAGGCAGAGCATCATGGTGGAAGGATCTGGTGGAGGAAGGCTGCTCAGCTTATGGCAGTCAGAAAGGAGATAGCACAAGGAGCCAGGGAAAAATCATGTGATCCCCAAACACACGGCCATAGACCTGCTTCCTCCAACCAGCCCACTTGCCGACAGTTCCCATCCAGTAATCCATTCAAATTATGAAGCCATCGAATGGATTGATCCACTAATTAGGGTACAGCCTTGATAATCTAATCACCTCACCTCCTGCATCACCACAGGGACTTTTGGGGAGCATCTTGCATTGAGACCATAACGTTGTGTGTGTGTGTGGATGTGTGTGTGTGTGTGTGTATGTGGATGTGTGTGTGTGTGGATGTGTGTGTGTGGATGTGTGTGTGGATGTGTGTGGATGTGTGTGTGGATGTGTGTGTGTGTGGATGTGTGTGTGTGTGTGTGCGTGTGTGTGTGTGCGTGTGCAGGGGTGCATGTGCCTTCCACTCCTGGACGCCTTCCAGGTTGATCTTGTCAGGTCCTGGAGGAGGAAGGTGCCCTCAGGACACAGGGCCAAGTGCTGGTCTCCAGGTGGGAATCCTGGATGGCCGACTCATGAAGGATGAGGGCTCCGTCTTAGGGTGAGACTGAAACTGGTGAAGCTGATGGAGAACTTCTCGTCTTCCTTCCCTTTGACCCAGCATGGAGAGCACCGATAGCTGGCAGTGGTTTCAGGAACGAACCCTCCAAGGTCTGTCTTCTCCTAGATCCGCCATTCTCATTGAGGGAGTCGTTTCAGAGAGAGAAAGAAGGAAGTGCCCAAAAAGGATGGGATTCCGGACAACAGGGATATCACTGAGGAAACGAAATGGGGTGATGTGACCACAATGACTAGCGGTGGCACAGGTGGCTAGAGACGGCACGCAGCCATTGGCGGGGAGGAGGAGAAGGTGGGACTGGTCAGAGGAACAGAGCGGTCATGTGTGGAGGCCATGGTAGGAGAGGGCTTGGTGTGCTTCGAGAGGCGACGAGGAGCAGTGTGCACTGGAAGGAGCCCCAGGAGCAAGGGGTGAGGAGGTGGCCAGGGGGCAGTTAGGGAGCACTTCTTGGCTCAGTGAGGGGCGTGAGGTTTAGCCTCTGGGCTACAGAGACCCCTGGACATGACCAAAGAGAGGGCATCACCAAATTAAAATTTGCAGGAATTCTGGGGTGATGGCCTGAAGAGGGGACGTGAGGAAGCAGAGGAGATGGTGGTGGTGCGGACCACAGATCCCCAAACTCACCTCATGACACTGGTCGTCTGAGTGTGCACACTGGGTGTGGGTTGTCACCTCTCTGCCATCCTTGCTGCCATCCCCAATCTCATGTTCAAAACGTGGCCAAATGCTTGAAGTGTGGTACCTGGAATATGCCTTTGTGACAGTTCTTAGCATCTATTTAGCCAACGTGGGGTGACACTAAATCCTACAGAGGTCAAAAGGTAGAGATCTTCCAACTGTAGGTAAACCTTAAGAGATACAGACCCTGCCCGGGCCCAGTGGCTCCTGTGTGGAATCCCAGTGACTTAGGAGGCTGAGGTGGGAGGATAGCAAGTTCAAGGCCAGCCTCAGTGACTTAGTGAGGCCCTGAGCAATTGAGTAAGACCCTGTCTCAAGAGTAAGAAAAAATAAAAAGGGCTGGGGCTGTGACTTCATGGCTAACCACCTTGGGTTCAATCCCTGGTACCCAAAGAAATTTTTTAAAAGGAGGGGGGTGGGGATACAAACCCATGAACTTGAGAGACTGCTCTTTTGAAACAACTTTAAAAAGAACTTGAGCAACCTGGAGCCACAGACAGAACTTGATGGGTTGGAATTGGAAGCACCTTGGTTCTGAATTTTTGCATCTCTATCAGAGATTTCAGACCCTTATAGAAGATCCTGAACCTGTAGGGGTGCGTGTGTGTGTGTGTGTGTGTGTGTGTGTAAATGATGATAATTAATAGCAATATTGATGCTTACTCATCATTAATACTGATTACTTAGAATCATACCACCTACTGGGTTCCAAAATAGGCTTGAGACTTTCTATGGTATCCCTTTGGAGCACTGAGATGAACGTGTGATGGACCTATCAATGCCCTGTTCTGGAGATGAGGAATGGGAGCCTCAAATCAGGTAACACCCCTGAAGCTGTGCAGTAAACAGAGGTGTGTCTGACCCAGGGATACAAAGCGGTGCTGTCGGAAGCTCTCAGAAAGGCCCTGACTACAAAGGAGGTGCTGGCAAAGTTCTGCGTCATATGTCTCTTTGCGGATTTCAAATATTCATGACCACAGAATTAGTTCCAAGGAAAGTCCACCGAAGGAGGTGTTTGCATGTGATTTTTTTCCCCTAATGATTCTGCTGTACCCTTGAGCATTTCCACGTTTGTTTAATCACAGAATCTCAGCTATGAGGTTTCTGACAGGTAATTTCCTTAATGCAGTTGACAGAGACAGATTACGGGGGGGTCCACTGGAGTCGGTGCTTTTGTCTGCAAGTGACAAGGCTAGATGTCAGCTATCCGGTTCTAGTGTGCCTCGATGATATGGTGTCCTCATAGTCCCCAGGATGACTTTGTGGGCCCACACATTCTTGGCCAGATGGGGTACACCATTTTGCAAGAAACCCACCACTTTTTTTTTTTTACCTTGAGAAATATCTGGACTGATATTTGTATGTCAGAATCATAAATCAATTTAGCCCTCAGAGATGGGGTCTATTTATGCACTTAATCTTCAAATACATGTTTTTCCCCCCTTCTAACACAGAAAGTACTAAATGATGTGCGTAAATGTTGAGATATTGAATTCCTTTTTAAACTTTAAAGTCTGAGTGTCAGTAGGTCTTTCAGGCCCTTGGCGAGCCAGAGTGACATCTCATCCCTAGAAAACAACAACCCAAATACCTTCCTGAGCAAAGGTACAGAGGTCTAGTACCTTCTGAGACCTCTCTCCTTTCAAGTTCATCTCAGACTTTGAGCCCAGTGGCTCCTGGGCACAATTTAGAGGTCAAGAGGAACCAGAGGGTCGGGTTCAGGGATCTGGGATACATCCTCCTGGGACACACAAGTGCTACGGTGTCACACACTCTCTTTAGGATGTTCATGTTGTTTGTTGGCAGCAGGTACATCCCTGTGTACTCTGATAGTCTATATCAAAATAGAAATTGTGTAGTTATTCTGGGGCAAGTGTATGCAGGTCCAGAGCTCTTACCCTTGAACTGCTTCTGTGATTTTGTGTGTTGCCAACTCAATGGGGATGAATATTCTGGTAGCTTTTTAAAAACTGTTTTATTATTAAAAAAAAAAAAAGATCAGACATATGGCAAAGCAGAGAGAGAAATAGAATGAACACTACGTGCTCACCATTGGAACCTAATAATTGCATAGGTAGGCACAACTGTTTCCAAGGACATCCTCAGATATCGTGAAACTTGCTTCTAAATACATGGAAATGTATCTAAAAAAAAGAATAATATTATTTATATGAAGCCATGCTGTCATTATTACAACTAACTGCACTAAGATCCACCCTTCCCATCAAATATCAGTGTATGTTAAAATTTACCCAATGGTCTCACCTGTATCCTGTACAACTTGTTTTGAAAAATATCACTCTGAAGTCATTTTGAACTATTGAAATTGTACATAAGAAGAAAAATGTCAGGTGGCCTATGATAGAATAGAAATATTGTAATATTTCTTTTCTTTAAAGTGCATCTGTCCTTTCTTAACCCTTCTGAGAGATTATTAATCACTTAAATTTGTGCACGGTATTAAAAAGGAGTACACGCATAATTTGGCACCCCGAGAAAGCCCTTTTAAAATTATGGAAACAAATATGGCTCTGTGAAAAATAATATTTATCAGCATTTTTCCTAATGGTGAAAAATTGGAAACAACCTAAATTCCTGACATGGAGAATTGGCTAATTTATGGTGATCATGCTGGGAAATGCTTGCGATGTATTGTCGCGTAAATAAAGTACATTTTGCAGTTGCACGGGCAGAACGGCAGCCTTGTACGAATGAGCTCATGCAGAGCAAAACTCTTGAAGCTGTGCATCTGTGGTTTCACCATAGTTACCTCAAGATAGTAGGATCATAGGCACTTTGTTTAATTTTAGTTTTTCCCATTTTTTTTTTTTTTACATTTTCTGCCTGCCGTGGAATATTTTAGTAATTGTGTCAAAGAATTTTGAATTTATCAGCCGATTCAGAAGAGCAGTGTCATCTAACTGGAAGATACCCCCGCGGTGGTGGGTGGTGTGTGCGGTGGCAGGAGTGGCCTTCCAGTGGGGTGTTCTGCTGGGGTCCCTGGAAACAGAGGAGGGCTGCAGAGCTGCACAAGTTACCAAAGAGCTGTGAGCCGAAAGGAAGAAGCCAGAGAGCATCTTCCTGTGCTTCCTTTGACGGTCTCTAAGTCTTCCATTAAAATGCCCTGATATTGTCTGAGTAGGGTTTTATTAAAAACCCTGGAGTTAAAATTTGCATTGCAATTAGCTTCAAAATGCTATTTGGAGGAAGCTTTTAAGTGCATGTTACAGAGGTCTAATATAGACCCTAACCAAAGTGGTGCAGGAGGGAAATACATTGCTGTGTGTGTGCGTGTGTGTGTGTGTGTGTGTGTGCGCGCGCTCCCACTGGTTCACTTTCATTTCCCCTAACCTCTGAATGCCATTTTATACCTTAAGCAAACAAGAGCAGATCACGCTAGGACTTAGCCTGGGAGGGGTGACTCATTGCACCAAATTAGGACTCCTGTCCTGAGGTGAGAATGTCCCCAGCAAGATCCATTTGCTCTGCTGCAGTCTACCTTTCTACCATGCACTTGGGGACTCTGATACAGATTCGCTTCGTGACTGCGGAAAATATGACCATAGAGACGCTGTGAGTGCTCCACAGAGGAGCAGTGGAGCAGCCTCAGGTCGGCTCTTCAAAATGCGATTTTCAGAGTTCAAAGGGCACTTAAGAAAATCGTGGTGGAAGCAGAAGGTGGTGATTTGACATTCTTTGCCACTGAATCTTGCAAAAATGGTCCAGTGAAGTCATGATAAACCACCCAGGGAAGGGCTGGTCCAGAACCCCAGGACACAGGGAGCTCAAGACTTCATATCATTGAGTGATAGGTTTTTGGGTATGAGAGCCTGGGAAGATGGCAGTATCCACAGGGCTCCTGCCATACAGACCCACACTGACTCAGTTTCCTCAATTCTATGACTGCCTCGTCCCCCAAACACTACCCCCCAGCCCACACTTACCAAGCAGAGAATAGCAGCTACTCTTTATATTCTAAATTTATACTTTAAAATGTATACTCTAAATTTATAAGTTAAGAGATAATCATAAATAAGCAACTTATTTGCTTATTTATGATTATTTCTTAATTTATAAACTAGCCTAGCCCCAGGAGAAGGACCCTAGGTTGTAAATTACTGGCAAGGTCAAGGTCAGTAGTTCCCGTGGTAACCAGAGACACCACAGGTGGACCTTACACAACTCTCCCAGTGAGTACACCAGAGTGAAACACAATTTCGTTTCTCTCCTCCAGCATTCTGGAAGAGTCTGTGCTGGCAGTTTTATATCTTGATCCCCTTTGTGGCAGGAATAGAACCAACTCAAATATGTAAGAAAAATGGATCATTATCCTAATTGAAACGGAAGACCATTGGGCAGGACATCAATTAGTGGCCCAACTGTAGAGTTCTCTATTGAGTAATGACAAAATCCCAAGACTTCTTAGAAGGCCACCAAGAATCAGAAAGCCATTGATCAACTGGTGAGCCCAGCACAATTAAATTTAAAATGAAAATCCTTCCAGCCAGAGTCAACTAGCCTCTGCCCTCATTTTCTCATTAGCCTTTGTGAGCATTGATGCTTCTAACTCTTCAATAAATTCCCAGCAGATATTCTCTCTTCTCAGCTAGACCTACCCCCCCCACTCCACCCCCCCCCCCCCAACACACACAAATGAAACTCTGAGCTCCATTTGATTAGCTGAAGGGAACATAAGGACCAGCCCAAGTTAGACGAGACCAGTGAGGAAATTATCTGAAGGTAGGTGTTCAGAACGGTGAAGTAACCCTGAAGTCAGTCCCACCTGAAGTCAGGATGTGGGCCACCCAGCATCAGTACCACTCCATCAACCAACGAAGCAGAGTGCTGTTCTCCTGGTCATTCTAGTTTGGTACACAGAGTACACCTGGGGGTCCATAGTTATTCTCTTGGGCTGGGCCTCTCATTTGTTTCAAGGGTCAGAACGGGCTCATCCGTGCACACACAGACATGCTAAGCAAGACTTAGCTGTGCTCCAGGGGGGCCAACTCTTCAGGGAATCCTGGGGCCGCTTGTCTTTTCAAACAGGAGTCCCTGGGCTTCTCAGTCATTCCAACAAGAACGTTGGAAAGGGGTGTGTGAATGTGTTTTGCAGCCCCCTCTTGCCCTGAGTACTTCCTGATGACCAGCCCAGTTGGGGGACCTCTGGAGTGCACACGTGGTGAGATTAGAGCATAACGGAACCGATTTGTCCCCTAGAAGGAAATCAGGCTGGATTCCGTCTGTCCTACTTACCTTCTGTGGTTATTGCTGGCTTCCTAGGGAAACCCCCTCTCATCCCCTCGTATTTTTAAAATACGGAACTTTGTCATAAGAATGGATTTCCTCACTCTTTAATATTTGATTGGAGAAGCAATTCCGGTCATGGTACATCAGAAAGCTGCTTTTCCCCCTCTTTCTAATAAGAACTATAATCCATTGCTGACAAAAAAAAAAAAAAAAGAAAGAAAGAAAAAAATTCCCCCGCATTTCCTGGGTGCTTGAGAATACACTGTGACGAATGGCATCTCCTGTTGTACAATCGTCCTCATGGCTTGTAATACATCGTTTAATGAATTGATCACAGTGGAATGTAAAGACGAGGCAGCATTTATTTTGTATGTTATATTGCATATAATTTTTAGAGTTGACATTTATAACCACAGAAGCTGTATTTTACATATCATCTTCAAACCATATCAGCCTTAAACACATTTAAATTTAATAAGCAAGTAGATTAGATTTGCTTTTAAGCTAGGCATATCATTACAGTGTGTTCCCATCAGGAGAGCGTGCTCACGATTAAATACCGTCTTTGGTTGTCTTAAAGAAACAAAAATTATTAAAAAAAAAAAAAAAAGCTGGTTAGAGCCGAGGCTGAAATAATTAAGAACGAAGCCCAAAGAATGTTCTTTAGTGGACGGCCATCAGCACAGCCCCTCTGACCGTGGAGGCTAAAGAGTCCTTTTGGTTTTATTAACCACCATCAGGAAACTTTGAGGCTGAATCCAAGCCTTGGGAACGAAATGCAAATTCTCTAATAGGAACATCATTGTGATAATAATTTATTAAATTTCCCAAGCCATCTCCCTCTGAGGAGGGCAGCACAAACGGCCCTGGTGATTAATTTTCAACATCATTTAACATTTTATTAGAGAGAAACAGTTTTTAATCTATTGGTGTCCTTCCTCTGCAGTTCCATGGGCTGTTTTCAAAACCAGGGGACAGGGGAGGAGTGGGAGCCTCAGGCGGGAGACGGTGTGCTGGCTGCAGTCCTCGCTCTGGTACCTGCTGTCTCAGCCTGTCCTGTGTCTAAATGCCACTTCCGTTTTAGCCTCATGGTATCCCACTGGGGTTTGATGAGAGAATTTGCTCAGGAATCTGCACTTGAGGGAACCACCACGTCCAGGGGGAGGTTGACTCTGAGAGGGCTGGGGACCAAGGGTGTGCTGGGGGGGTGGGGGGCTTAGAGTCCTGGGAGGGCAATGCCCATGGAGGCCAGGAAGGTCCCCGAGGTGCGCGTTGCAGGGAAGTGAAGCCCTTGAAGGCCAGGCACTAGTCAGCGCAAATCAATGTTGAGGAGCAGGAACGACGGCTCTGAGAAGACGGAAGAGAAATAACTCAGCGGAAGGTGGGGTCTTGGATGGATGTGACCCAGAACGAGGGGCGAGTGGCAGAATGAGAGCAGTCCCAGGGTGATTGGCACTTTAGTTGGAGCGCGGTGCCAATGGGCATTTCCTGGTTCCGATGGGAGTCGTCGTTTGATGGAGTAAGATGTCGACGTTAGGGGAAGCCGGGTGAGAGACATAGACGTTCTCTGTAATATTTTTATAATCTTTCTGTAAATCTGAGATTCTTCCAAAGCAAAGAATTATTTTAAAAATCAATAAAAACAACAAAAAAGGAGCAAGCAACAAACAAAATACGCTGGTAGAGACGGAGAGTCCAAGGGTCATCTGCTGGTGACGTCCCCTTTGGATAGCCTTGCACACTCCCTGAGAACATGGGAAAGAGAGACAGGCCGTCTGCTCTGCTCTGTTTTGTGGGGAGAGACGCTCACAGTCTGACTTCACGGTAGGGGAGATAACAGCCCACCCAAGTCCGTCCATGCCCTGGACTCTGGGGACGTGTTAGGTTACACAGCAGAGGTGAACGAAGTGGCTGGAGGAACTAGGCTTGCTACTCGGCGTGCAGTGGGCAGATTGTCCACCCTTCCTGGAGGGGCCCACCTGCTTGCATAGACTCTTAGCAGTGGAAGGAGGGAGGGGGCAGCAGGCATCAGAAGTGTGACCCCTGAGAACAGCTCTCCTGGGAGTTGCTCTCCTCCCGGTGAAGGGAGCCTGGAGCCAAGAAATGCAGGTGGCCTTTAGGATCTGGAGAAGATGAGAGCACAGATTCTGTCATTGACTCCAGGGAGTGACAGCCCTGCCAACGCCCTGACCAGCTCTGCAGGACTCGCCTCGGTGTCTGAACAACAGGACCATAATGTGATCGTTTCATTTGTTTGAAGCCATCCCAGTTAGGGTAAGTTGTAATGGCAGCAGTAGGAAGCCAACCCAAGCGGTCGTCAGTGTAACAGTGGGGGCACGTGTGGTCCTTCAAGTGCCAGGCAATCTTACAAGCTTTCACGTGTGTCACCACCATTAAGGCCATATGGCAAGCACACATTGTGTTCGGCTTTATAGATGGGGAGACTGAGATGGAGATGTTCATGGCCTGTGTGAGACGGAGGGAGAGCTAATCGGAGGCGATGCTCTGAACTAGCAGCCACGGGCAGTACTTAGCACTGCCCTTAGTACTGCCCCTCACTCTATCAGGTGGAGGTTAACACATGTTTAGTAGCTCAAAATCGTTGCCACGAGAAGCAGAGAATAGGAGACTTACATTTTCTTGGAGAGAAGCTGGAATAAGCTTCTAACAGCACTTGAAAAGTCAGTCGTATTTTTTGAAGCATTAGCTAAAAACAGTCTTTCTGAAACTCTAAGTCCCATGCTATTATTGTGGGTCTAGGTGCTGCACAGAGATGCTGTGAAATGGCACTCGAGCGGTCACTGGGGAAGGAGCTGTTCTGTTCTTGGTACTCTTTCCATTCCCTGTTCCCATCAGTAAGAGGGACTTGTTTGGTGTATGGGCATCTGAAACATCTCTCCAACACCGGATGGCCCCCGCGCTTCATAATAAAGGGAGGTCTCGTGTTCCATATCTGCAAGTATCAGCAGCGAACGTGAATATCGTGTGATTGCAGGGCGTTGGTTTAAAGGTAAATTCTGTTTGGGATAAATGGTTTTGATTTATAACATTGATATAAAGTTGCTTTTTAAAATAATGTGCTTCCATTTAAGAAAAGGAAACAGTGAAGAAAGGTATGAAATAGCTGATAGTTTATCATTATGGCATGGGGTGGCCACGTAGGACAGTGGCAGTGGAGTGGCTATGATCGGGGAAAATCCTTAGCTCTTTGGGGTTGAAGTCTTCAGTGTCCATTCTAATGGCTAAGAAGGTGTCCATTACTCACTACAAAGCCTGCAACCGTCTTTTTTTTAGATGTATTTTTGTTTTGTATTGACATGTAGGGATAGCAAAATTTACAGGGTGCAGCATGACGTTTCCATACAATGTGCTCAGTGTGCAGCAGTCAGGTCGTGGTGACTGACATATCCATGGCCTGGGACGCTCATCATATTTGTGTGCTGCCACCACGTTTGAATCTGTCCTTTTGTCTACTCCTTTGCCAAAGAGATAAGTAATGCCACTACATGCAGAGAGCAGAGTCCTGAGACAACAGAACAACATATTTTCAATGTCAAAGTTCCACGGGGATTAGCAAAGTTCCTGGATCCCCAGCTTCCTCTTTATTGTTCTGGTAATTATGTAACAAAAACTTTTAAAATTAATGTATTCTCAGCTTAACGGTGAAGTCTCCAGCCTCTGTGGCCCTCGCTGTTTGGGGCCTGTGGTTGTGTTTCACGGGCCGGGCCTTGTGCGTGTGCACGTGCGTGGCTGGGCTGCTGGGCTGGCTTTCTGGGGACCCTGTATGTCAAATGGCATAGAAGAAGGTCCCTGCTGAGCCCTAAGTTTTTACATCGCTTGTCACCTCCCAGGCATGCAGCAGGGGGCTCCCAGTGAGTGTGGTGGGGAACTTTTGCCTGTATGCCCATCACAGATCAGGAGGAGACACCTGTCACTGTGTGGGCAGTGGCAGGTGGATAGCAGCTGGTCCTGAGAAGGCAGAACCGGGCGACCAGCACATCAGCACAGGTTTGAATGGCTTGGTGAGCGCCCAGAGAAAGGGGCCTGCTCGCCGCTCTTATAGATGGATCACTGCACATGGCTTAAGCCACACACCTGGCTTCACCTTTTGATCTCCACTGTTGGCAGCAGGGACTAAGCACTTTCTTCCATGCTCTTGGCATCTGGAGCGGGGCCGGGGGGGGGAATCATTCGACTCCAGAGGCCACATTGGCACTTGATAGATACTGTTGTCTTGTTTCATTTTCCTTCTTTTTTCTCTTCCTCCTCTTCCTCTTCCTCCTCTTCCTCTTCCTCTGTCTTCTATTTATCCAAAGAAAGCAAAGGAACAGATTTGGCCTGGTCATTCTGAAGGCCAAATGGATGTGTCTCAGAGTCAGAATGGTGATGCTTATGCACAGTGGTGGTGATAGCTCCATGTCCTGAGTGCTGTGACTCAGTGATCCTGGTGCTGCGACTCAGTGATCCTGCTACTTCCCATGTGACATTCACTCTCCCCGCCATCCACAAACTTTCCCAGGGTCTCTCCTACAACTTTTCCCACCTCCCTCCTTCTCCCTTCTTTCTGGACCCATTTTCCAGTGATCTGTTTAGCAGTGCAAAATCAAGAAGCAGCAGCCCATTGTGAACATTGCCAGCACAACTCTCCACTGGGCCAGTGGTTCTGCAAACATTTACTAAGTATCAGCAGATCCAAGGTGGCACAACAGACTTTCTCACTGTTCCAACAACAAGGCTGAGCAGCAAGTCTTATCTCCATTTTTAAGAGGAAAGCAGGGTGTCTGGCATCAAAGAGCACACGCTTAGGAAAGAGACGGCATCTGTGTGTAACTGCAGGTAAGCCTGAATGCAGGTGTGCACAGGGGCAGGAGCCACACAGAGAAGGGAGTCTTGGGAGGTTTGAGGAACGAGGAGGTCCTGGGACACTTGTGAGGATGGGCAGGCGTTTTCCCAGCAGGCGATTTCTGGAAGGGTGTTTTGGGCAAAGAGGACAGCGTTCGCAGAGAGAAGGGGAGGTGGAATTCCGAGCCAAGGATAAATATGCACAGCTAACTATAGTTCTAGTGGTGTGCAGAGGGGAAGTCGGGTTGTCTGAAATACACACAGCAGTGGTCTTGTCTCTGTGCAGCTCCGTGTAATTGCAAGGGGAGTGAAAAAGAGCCCATCTCAAAGGTGCATGGCATGGCCACCCTGCAGCCAGGGCCTTCTCCCTGCTCACCAGACACCTGGTCATGGGTCTCATTCCTTTTCCTCCTCTCCCACTGTCCCTCCTTCCACTCCTCCACCGCCAATCGACTCTTCTCCCTTAGTAGGTAAAGACAGGGCTTCTCCAAGCCTCCTTTACAGCTGTTTTCCTTTGGGATGAAGCAAAAGAATGAGGAGAGAGATGGCCGTGAGCCTCTGCTTCATGCCTCATGGAAGAAAAAGGGAAAGGTTGAGCTTGCCGTTAAGCATCTCTCTGTGTCTGTTTCTCTCTCTCTCTCTCTCTGGAATAACGTTTTCTTGGATGCTCAGCTAAAATGGAGACCTGGGAGTGTGTTGATAAACTTGGGAGTGTGAGACTCCGGAAAACGGCCTGGCAGTTCCTCCAAAAGTGAAATACAGAATCACCCCGGGGCCCACCAGCTGCACTCCTCCATTGATCACCAAGAGAATTAAAACTAGGTCCTCTAATAACAATGCACACAAAAGTTCACAGCAGCACTGCTCACAACCTCCACAAGGTAGAAGCAACACAGATGTCCATTTGGTCCACCTGCATGGAGGAATACTATTTAGCCAGGCACAGGAACAGAGAGCTCATATATACCACAGCATGGCTGAGCCTTTCAAGACAGGATGCTCAGTGATTGATGCCCATCACAAACGGTCACGTGTTGTATGATTCTGTTTACGCAAAGGTCCCGGATCAGCAGATCCACAGATACAGAAGGCAGAATGGCGATGCCCCCGAGAGAGAGGAAGCGAGGGGGAATATCTGCTTAATGGCTGTGGGTGTTTCCCTGTGGAGGGGGGTGATAAAAATGTTTGGAAACTAGATAGAAGGGGTAGTTCTCCAACATTGTGACCCTGCCAAATGCCACTCAATGGTGCACTTCAAATGGCTCATTTTATGTTATATGAAACTCACTATTGCAAAAGCAAAAGCCAAAAAGAAAAGAAAAAAGAAAGAAAGAAATCACCCAGCGTCAGTTCCAAGGAAACGAGTTTGCCGCATTGCCCAGGTTTCTCAGCAGGCAATGAGCCGCAGGAAGACCCTCAGAAATGGACGCTCAGAGAAGCCGTGTCCATCTAGAGGCCAGAAAAGGAGCCGGCTGCAAGCATCAGGACCCGACTTCAGTTCCCAGGGGCCACTGAAGTCTGACCATCAGCCCCTGCGACCAGCCTCCCCCACCCGAGGAAGTGCAGCCCGGGAGGGAGACGCTCGTAATGTCAGAGACTGATGATGAGAAAATGGGAAGTGGATGGAGTTTTACGGCGATGCATTTTTAACTCCGCTTCAGAATAGAGGGGGACGTTTTAAAGAGCTTAAACCAGACCAAATTTCCTTCAGTGTGATAATAAATACACCAAAGTGCCCTTTTATGTTTAATAATTCAGGATCCACTGAGTGTTTAAAGGTTTCCCTGTTTTATCCTTTACAAAATCGAGTGGTAATCGGTGAAAAAGTAATAGATGAGGAATGTTTTCGAGATGGACCCTGAATCATGCCCTTGAAAACATCTTTGGAAATGGATATGCCTGTGCGTCCCCGGCAGCAGACGCCTCGTGGTTTGGAGGTTCTCAGCCAAACACCTGCACACCTACACTCATGGCTGCTCCACACCTGCAGCGTCAGCTGGTCACTCCACCGGGGTCAGGATGCTTCTCAGATTCAAAGCAGATTGGTTCTTCCAGGAGAAGAGTAGGGAGGTGGACGGGCTCATGGCGACGGAGTCGGTCCGTCTATGGAAGAAACTGCATGGGGCAGAAGGGGTCTATGTAGGATCTTAAACTTCATCTTGGAAAATAACCAAGACTGTGCTTCATCCACATCCCCAAACGCTCATTGCACCTGTTTACACCACGCCAGCCAGACCCTGCAGGAGGCACCAGCCATGTCACCATCCACCAGAGACCACAGGCAGCACCTCGGCTGTACCAGCTCATGTGCTCTGAGCAAGGACGGCGCTCAGGAAGGCACCGTAGCCAGCCATCACTTCTCCCCCGGCCAAAGGTCCATTAGTCATAGCGTATATGTCCAAATTACAGGATATTAATGCCATGTCCTGGGCTTTTCTAGCAGAGAGAGATCACCAAAGAGATGGCAATGAACATTACAAGATGTGTTTTTCTGGGAAATCCCTTTAATGAGGACTGATTCACTAACTATGCAAAGACCCATGTGCCATTTCTCACTTTCCCTCCCCTGGGGTATGAAATTAAGTGACTTTGAGGCGATTTTGAAGGTAGAGTCTACGTCCTGACGGGTAAGGGACAGCAAGGTTTAGGTTGGACTGCCTAGCTCTGAACTTCTCTGGGAGAGAAGAAGAAACCTATATTTTTGTTTAAGCCATGGTTATTTTGGGAATCTCTAAATAGCAACCAAACCCAATTTTATGAGATGCAGGTGAAAGTGTAGGTAGAAGACCCATTATCTGAAGCATCTGAGACTAGAAGTATTTCAGTTTTCAGATTTTTTTTTAATTTTGGAATATTCACCTGCATATGAGATAGCTGGGGGAGAGGACTCAAATCTAAACACCAAGTTCATTTATGTCTCATCTATACCTTTACACAACCTGAGGGCAATTTTATACAATAGTTTTATTATTATTTCTACAGCCTACGTTTTGAGTGCAAGCCCAATACAGGAAGCCAGGTGTGGAATTTTCCTCTGTGCCATCATGTCTCTCTGCTCAGAATGCTTTGGATTTGGGAGCACTGGGGATTTTCCTATTAGGGATGCTCCATCCGTACAAATACAAAATAATTTGGGGGAGCCAAGACTGTTCTGCAGATACTAACACAGGAAGATGTGAGCAAGGGGGACTAGAGGAGGGGAGAGATCTTGCTGAGGCCTGAGGAGCAGGAAGGGGTCAGGCCCAGGGTCACGAATGTTGCAGGAACATTCCAAGGTGAAGGATTGCTGGACACCGGTGGAGCGGGCCTGGCACAGCTGAGAACCACAGGAAGCCCGTGGCCAGACCATGTAGAACCTAGGGACAGCTTCAGAGGATATCAGAAAGGCAGGAGAGACCAACTCCGGTGTTCCTGGGCCATCTGAGAAACAGGGACTCTATCCTGGGGGAGGCAGGAGGTGCTTAGTTTGGAGAGGCAGAATTCCTGATCTAATATTTTTTCATGCCTTTATTTTATTTATTTTTATGTGGTGCTAAGGATTGAACCCAGGCTCTCGCAGTTGCTAGATGAGCACTCTACCGCTGAGCCACAACCCCAGCCCCTGATCTAATTTTCATTTACAGAGTGCACCCAGGCTGCCTGGTAGGGAGGGGTGGAAGGGTGGCGTCAGGAAGATAACTCGGGCAGTGACTGCAGACTCTGGGTGAGGGTGGCCTGTGCTGTAGACTAAGGTGGTGAGGGAGACACGCAAGGATTCATTGTGAAGATAATACAAACAGAATTTGCAGGCGTTTGGGAAGCCATTAGACCCTAAACAGCCTGCAAAGAAGATGAGCATGAATGAACGTAGCACAGACGGAAGAAACCCCTCGGTCTCTCCACTAGAACCACTTCACCATGTGCAAAAACCAACGTGGGGACTGAACAACGGCAGGAAGATCCAAGAAGCTGATTCCAGACAAAGCACTCAGAAACACAGGTGGCCAGTAGCACAGGAAGAGATTGATGCCGATCAAAATTAGCTCACACCCAGTAGGGTGACTATATTAAAATAAAATTAAAAAAAAAAAAAAAACAGAAAACAACAAGTGTTATCTGGGATGTGGGGAAATTGGGACCCTTGCATGCTGTTGGTAGAAATGCAAAATGGTGCTGCTGTCATGGAAAGCAATATGGCCATTCCTCTAATAACTTGAAAAAAAGGATTATCACTTGATCCAGCAATTCTGTTTCAAAAGAACTGAAAGCTGAGTTTCAAGGCCATATTTGTACCCCCATGTTCATGGCAGTATCATTCCTGATAGCTAATGTGGGACTTATCCAAGTGCCTATTGATGTTGAATGAACAAGCAAAATGAAAT
The DNA here is from genome assembly GCF_047511675.1 of Marmota flaviventris. Taxonomy (NCBI): domain Eukaryota; kingdom Metazoa; phylum Chordata; class Mammalia; order Rodentia; family Sciuridae; genus Marmota; species Marmota flaviventris. The sequence continues at coordinate 3,492,511 of NC_092516.1, read as the reverse complement.
GTGTACATATACATTTATATGCATAAATAACGTGTCTGTGTCATATGGCTATAAATAGCATACATATCCACATATCATATACTTAACACACACAAACACAATGAAATATGATTCAACTTTAAAAGAAGAGGAAATTCTGACACATTATACCATGGATGGACCTTGATAGATTTAGGTTAGATGAAATAAGTCAGTCACAAAGAGACAAAGGCTGTATCATTCCACTTTTATCAAGTTCTTAGCTCAGCAAAACCTTAGAGACCAAGAGTAGACTGTGGGTGCCAGGGGCTGGGGAGAGGGGAGTTCTTGATTAATGTATATAGAGTTTTATGAGATGAATAGAGTGCTGGGAATGGCTAGCAGTGACCACTGACCAACAATGGGAATGGACTTGATGCCTCTTGAATTCTGCACTTAAAAATGCTTAAGAAAAGAAATGTCGCATTGTGCGTTTGTTATCAGAGGAAAAGGATTGGGAAAACCCGTGGGCTGTCCGTCCTCTCCGAGCTCAGAGCAGGTCATTTTATCCAGGAGTCCACTCCACCCTCGTGTTAACCAATGGCATTTTCCATTTCCCTCTGGTTCCTTGACCACTCTTCCGCCTCCCCAGAGTGTCTCACCACCCAGAGTTAACCAGAGATCTAAGTGTGTCCACAGAGCTCATCCTCAGAAAGAGCCTGAGTCAGAACTAGCCAAGGAGGACACGTGCCCATTTACATATGATTTGCATCTGTTTTGCATAGGGCTGCACAAGCTGTGCTGTGTTCTCAAACATCACTCACGCTGTATTTTAAGACTGTCACAATCTTTAACTAACATTTAGATCTGCAGCCAAGGCGCCCCAACTTTTCCAGCTTTCTATATTTGAACTGGCTGCAACCTTCGTCCTTGGACACTGGGAAGCTCGGAGCTCTCCTAGAGCGTCTGCATGCCCCTGGGGGTTGATCCCAGTGCTAGAGACGCAGTGCACTCCCAGTGTTGTTCTTTAGTGATCTGGGTCCTCCCACCTGGGGTCTTTTGCCCCCTTCTCAGGCTCGCTCCAAGCATGCAGGATCACCCAAGGGCACTGTGAGCAGTGATTTTTCTTGTCGAGGTGAGAGGCAGTGCAGGGACACAAACATGTCAAAATCCGGCATGAATGTCCCTGTTTCCAGAAGCTCCTCAGGCTTGTAAGACATGGTGATCGTTCCCTGGGGCTTTTCCCCTGTCTTCTGACAGCTAGCCTTCCCTCACCCCTTCCCTTCCCTCCCCTCTCCTCTCCTCTCCTATTTCCTGTCTTCCTCTTCTCTTCTCCCTCTTACCTCTTCCTCCTCATCTTCTCCTCTCCTCTCCCATCTGCCCTTCTCCTGCCTTCTCTCTCCTCTCGTTTTTTCCGTCTCCTCTCTTTTCCCTTCTCCAAATTCTACAAATTCTCAAAGTATCCTGATGATCTCCAGGAATCATGGCAGGTAGATGAGGGAGTCACGTAGGCAGACAGAGCTAGGGCTGGGAGCCGGGCACTGTGCCTGGAGGGCTTCCTCTCCCTGCAGAGCGCGGGCTTTACTGCTGGTCTGAGTCGCTGGCAGGGCAACGTGCCCCGTGCGTGTGAAGGGGGGAGTGCTGTGGGATTGTGAGGTGAAGTCGTAACCCTGCCGGCCCTGGCCCCGTGGAGAGCTGCTCGTATTTCCCCCCTTTCTCTTCCTTCCTTTAAAATTCCTTTTTATGATGGGAAGACACTTAACATGAAATCCATCCTCTTCAATATTGAAGCCTTCAGTGCAGCACTGTTAACTGCAGGTAGAGTGCTGCGCGGCAGAGCTCCCTGTCCTGCTCGTCCTGCGTCACTGCGCCTTCACGGCCTCCAGCCCTGAGCCAGGTTCCGCCCTTGACCTGGTGTCTTCCTGTGCTGCAGAACCCCACTCTGTGCATCGCATACTCGCTGAGGCTACCCCAGATACCCCAGAGCCCCTAACTCCCTTTCTTTTCTCTTTCCCTTCTGATCAATAATGTGACCGTCTTTTCGTGTGTGTGTGTGTGTGTGAGTGAGAGAGAGAGAGCGCAAGAGCACGCACATGCTCATGCCACTCCCTTACAAAGTGGGCATGGAAACTACAGTGGAATCTTTAGTTTCTTTCCCCTGTGATGGCTTTGATATGACCTGTCCCCTAAAAGCTCATGTGTGAGACAATACTAGAACCTTCGGAGCTGAAATGATCAGGTTATGAGAGCCCTAACCTAATCAGTGCACTAATCCACATGAATGGATTGGGTGGGTGGTAACTGTAGGCAGGTGGTGTGCCACTGGAGGGGGTGGTCCCTGGGGCTGTGTCTTTGGGGTATAGACCTTGTACCTGGTGAGGAGCTCTCTCCCTGCTTCCTGGTTGCCGTGTCCTGACCTTATGTCCTCTTCCACACCCTCCACCTTGATGGTCTCTCTCATCTTGGACCCAGAGGATGGATTTGACCATCTATCGACTGAACCTTTAAAACCATGAGCCCCAAACAATCTTTTTCTCCTCTACATTATTCCTGAGAGGTGTTTTGGTCATGGCAGACTAAAACGCCCCCTTGTCTGGTTTCCCCCACTCACTCCTCTTCAGAGATATTAAGGTGGAGCCTGAGAGACAGAGAGGAGAACGGATGAGTCTCGGCCAGGTGAGACTTTGGGAGAACTCCAGGGGAGTCAAGTGTAAGGAAAGAGACGGGACCTTCCACGGCATGTTCCCACCCTCCACCTTTCTGTCCCTGCCATCTGTGTTGGTAGTGTGTGATGCAGATTGAAAACTGGGTCTCCGTACCTTTCTCGCCCTATGACATTAGCATATTCTTGGTCATGCAGCTACACTCTTTTTCGGTGGCCAGATGGATGAGAAGGAGAAGGATCCCACCGAGTCTTTTTATTTTTTTTTTCTTTAATTTTGATTGTTGGTTGTTCAAAACATTACATAGTTCTTGACAAATCATATTTCACACTTTGATTCAAGTGGGTTATGAACTCCCATTTTTACCACCTAGTCTTTTTAAAGGGCAAAGGTTCATGCAAGAACACTCATGGGGTCTGTGGCAGGGGTTTGTGCACAGGTATGATTTGGCCACCAGGATGACAGTAGACTGGCTGGTCTTGGGTAAACCGCATTAGTAATTCAATAAAATGCTTAGCCAATTTAGGTAAGTGCTTAACTCGGGCTAATTAAGACAAGATGAGCTCCTATGCAGAGTAATACCATGAGAGCAAGTCGGTAGGAGTAGACTGATTGTCCTTCTAGGGAGACACACTGGATCAGGATCAGTCACCAGAGAAGGACAGTCCAGCACTTGGGGTTTGCCCAGCTGGGACCTGGCTAAGGATGGGAGCAGGTAGGGGCTTTGAAGGTGGGTGCTGTGTGACGTTGGGCCTTGCCAAACAAGCCTAATGGGCCCCTGAGAAGTACATGCCATGCATTTTTAGCACTTAAGATATTTACTTACCGGTATATTTTTGTAAAGAAGGAGACTTGAAAGCTCTCAAAAGTGAGCTGCCTGCAATACCATAACCCTCTGCCAATCACGATGGCTAAGGCTGATTTTATTGCCAGTCATATTGTGCTGGAGTTGAAGTGCTAAGAACGCTGTCTTATCCCTCAGCTAGATTAGCTTTAAAAGGTGATCTTGGATTCTTGTCAAGCACAGAGTGAGGATTTAAGGAGTGACAAACACATGCCCACAACATTTACTATGAGATTTCCCATAACTGAATCCTCCGTCCCTGGCCAAGATGAAAAATACCATGGAAGAATTTGAAGGTGGGGTGGGGGGAGGTTAGCTCAGACACATTTCGGGACACAAAGGCAGTTCTTAGAATTTTGGGTTGGGATTTATAAACAATCCTACAATACGTGCCTTATCAGAAAAAATAATAATGGGGAGGCTGGAGACATCATCTTTACTTGCAACACGGGTCTGGGTCTTCCCGCAGCCCTGGCCGGATCCTGATCTCAATGTTAGCACCACTTACAGTGCACGGGGCTCCCTGGCCTTTGCAGCCAGTTTAGCCCTCTGCAGCTCATTGTAATCTCATGTTTCATCCTGGCAACTTCAAGGGCTTTATGGAAATACCAGACAGATAGGTAGGTGCTTTGTAGACCCGTCGCAGAGTTTTCAAATAACCCCATCCATCTTAAGGGCACTTCTTACCTGATCAGCAAGAGGTGTACACACTGAGTTTTCTCTTATAGCATCTTCATTACCGCCACGTCGTCCAGAGCTGCCCATTTCCATGGAGACTGCGCCATCCACCAAGCTTTATGGTGGTTCCTCTGCCTGCGTTGGGGCCCTTCCGCCTGCCAGCTTTGGGTTGACCAGCCATGCGTGCTTCTGATCGGACGGAACCAGCTTCTCATTATGTCACCACTGTCCCCTTCCAAGAATCTTGATTTCTCCATCCATTAGGTTCACCCAAGAGAAGAACTCAAAAGCACAAAATAACCCAAGCAGAAACTTTATGAAAACCAAATTAAACACTCCCCAGACTAGCCCTTCACGCTGTGCCTTGTACATAATAGATGATCCAGGGAATATAGCTTGGGTGGTAGAATGATGGGTTAATTACTGATCCTGCTACAAAATGTCATGAAATGGAAATGGGGCCATTCTGGTGTGGAGCCAGATGAGTTCTCGGGATAATGCTAGAAGGTGCAAAGCTCTCGTTGTGAAATCTTAGAGCAAATCAGGGCTCAGTGCTGAGCACAGTCTAGAGATGGATGGGGGTAAAGAAAGGTTGCCTTATTTTTAACAGACTATGACAATTGAGTGACTCCCTGGGGCTCTCTGTAGGGCAAGTCCACGCACGTTGAGTTTGCCTGTGGTGTCCAATTCCGGTGGCTTTGTACAGGACTGTGCAGGGGTGGCGGGCAGCCTGCCACTCTCTGTTGCCGAGAACATCTTAATTTTATTCTGGGGAGAGAGCTAGAGAGGAGACCTGGTTCTGTCACCTCCAGGGAGCTGTGCTCTCCTGTGTCCCAGGGTGGGGCCTCTTGTAAGGGGAGTTTACTTCTCTCTTCACATGCTGGACTTGACACCTGCTACAGCCTCCAGGGAGATCCAGCCTGGGTGTCACCAGTGCATAAGCAAGAGAGGCCGGGTGGCGGTGAGCACCCTGGAGATTGACATCTGTCCGTCCCGAGTCGCTTGGGGAGACAGGGATCTTACTGGGGCTAAGTATGAAACTGTAGCCACTTAGCTCACCGTCTATCATGGGCTTAGTTGTGTTCCCTCAAAACTCGAATGTTGAAGTCCCAACCTCCAGGACCTCACAGTGTGACTGTGTCTGAAGATAAAAGCCTTTAGAGAGATAATGAAGTTATAATGAGATCGCTAGGGTGGACCCTTGTCCAATAGGACCAGTGTGTTTACCAGAAGTGGAGATGAAGGCGCACACAGAGGGAGGGCCAGGCAGGGACCCAGGGACAACATGGTGCCTGCAAGCCAAGGAGAGAGGCCTGAGAAGACACCAACCCTGCGGACACCCTGATCTCAGCCTTGCGGCCCCCAGAACCTTGAGAAGGTCATTTCTGTCATTTAGGCCATCCAGCCTGGGATAACTTTGTCTCAGCAGGCCTGGCAACCTAACACACTTCACCTACGTGTGTCTCCATGGAGGATGTGCGAGGCCAGCCCCACAGGATGAGAATGCCCAGCTGCCAAGGACCCCATCCTCAGGACTGCCAAAGAGGGGTTCACGGGGAAGGGGAGCCATGCATTGTCATCCCCCAGGGGGTGTCCCTCCTCTCCCACCCTTGTGGACCTGCAGTGCAGGCCTCTGGCCATGGGTAAGAAGCCCTGCCTGGTCAGAACCCTGAAGCTCTTCCCATCTGCAGCTTCTGTCACTCTGCCCTCTGGTCACCAAGTCCTCATCACATGTCATTGTCTCAGGGAGCACCTGGCTCTTCCTCTTTCGAGCCTCAGTGCTTGCTGAGTCCACCTGCTTCCCAGTTGGTTGTGGGGCTCCTTTGAGGATGATCTCATGTTGGGGTTCAGCCGGATGTGGCATGAAGAGTGCCCCCTAGAGGAATGGTATAGGAGTTTCTCCAGGAAGCCAACGTGGCGGACCTGCTGTCGGGGTCAGGAAACCACTGACGTGTGTGACTGTGGGGCGCACTGGCGAGCTGCAGGAACACGGACAGAGCGCAGTGCTACGTCCTGCTGATCAGAGTTGCTTCCCATCCCCCTGGGCCTCTGCCAGGTTCAAACCAGGGGTGGTACAGCTCCGGGCAGTTTCTCAAGGCGAGAGAATCCAACAAAGCAAGTCCGTGGGATGTCCGCCTGGCTTCCTTCGTGCCACACAAATGCCCATATTCCATAGGAGTGATGTGACAGTGATGACGATATCCTGTCAATCAGGTGGCACCCAGGGGGAAAAAAAACAAAACAGCAGGACATTTGTATAAATGAGGATTTTTATTGCAAGGAATTTCTTATGCAACGTGGGGCCGGCTCAGCTAGCCTGAAATCCACGGGGCCCGGCCATGAGGAGCAGCTCTGAGCAGGAGCTGACCGTGTGGGCCACACTCGTCTTCCTCAGAGAAGCCTCTGCTCCTCTCCTGAAGCCTTTCACTGAAGGAGACAGGCCACCAAGGTTTCCCAGGGCACTCTCCGGCACTTAGGTTGGACAGCTAACTGCAGAGGCCAATCACATCTGCAAACCTACTCCTTCCCAATGCCCCTAGATTAGCGTCTGGTGCAATAACCAGCAGCTGTAGCCTAGTCAGATTGTCATATAAGACTGGCCATCCTCATGACGCCGGTGCCCAAAGCCAATGATGGTGGCAGTTGCTACTCTTGACTTTCTCTTAGCAGTGTTCCGGCACGCTGCTAAGATTGTTCCACGTCTTTTCTGATTTACGGCATTTTTAGGCCAATTCTCATTCTGAGAGTGTATACCAGGAGGGGAGGTGCTGTGCCCAGGGTCACCCAGGGTTAAAAGATAGGTTTGTGTGACTCAGTTGAGCAGGGTAATGCGCAAGGTAGACTATAGTTAATAGCAGTTTGCCAAAAGAGTAGATTGTAAGTAGTCTTACCACAAATAAAGACCAAAAACAAACACAGGAAGTGATTATGTAAAATCATGTGTACATTAATTTGTTCGACTATGGTAATCACTTCACAGTGTTTAAGAGCATCAAGACAAGGACATCAGAACATTGCATTGTGTACCTTCAATCTCCGTAACGCAGAAAGCAGTCGGCCTGTTTGGTCTCCAGATCTGGATTTTCAACCCCGGGGCTGGTAGCTGGCATGGGAACAGACGTTCTGGGTTTCAGGACTCCATTATTAATAAGTACAGGAAATACTAAAAGCTCTGAGGAGCATCTTCCCTGTGAAAAGTAGTCCTGGAATCTTAAATAAGGGGGGGCAGAGAGTGCTGTTGGAATCCAGAGCCACACTGGTTAGCCAGGGTCACTCCTTGCGTCTCCGGGGGAAAATGAGCAAGAACCCAAGTCACACTACTCCCCAACCTGGGGGTCACAGGTGCCTCTCCTCTTCAGCAGGAAGCCTCAGAGGGGCTTGTCGCTAGGCCTCCATGAGCCCGACATCTCCCTCTGGTTCATCCCCGCCCCGAGCACGAGGTACTTGCAGCATTTCCTAATATAAATGCAAGCAAAATAAAATTAGAACTGTGCCGTGGGGGTGGGGGGAGGCAGCTACCCACGGACGCCATAAATTGCCTTTCCCTCGGAGCCCTTCTCCCTCGGCCCACCCCTCCTCACCCCCAGCAAGGCACCCCAAATAACCCGCCCTGCCTGGCTGAGCCACTGCCTCTGGAAGAGCAAGACGGGAAGGTTCCAGAGAGGCCCCTGGATTGGTGCTTCACTGATGTCCAGGGGCTAGAGGAGACCAAGCAAGGCAAGCAAGAGGGTGCGGTTAGCCCAGGCCAGGGGCAGGTCCAGAGGGCCCCGGGCAGACCGAGGGACACGTGCCATTTAGGGCCAAGGGAAAGCAATCAGAGTGAGAAGGAGGCTGTGAGCGCCCCCCCCCCCCCCCCGCAGTGGCCTTTGCTATAGGACCCCTTCACCCTGTTCCTGGCTCTGGGTGGTCTTTATTCGGGGGGAGATATTTGCTTGGCCTCAGTGGCCCTGGTGCTTGATGACCCAGGAGCACCCACTCCCTGGTGGTTTTTAATCTAGGTGCTCACTTAGGGGGCAGAAGTCCAAAATCCAGGTGGACTCTAGAGGAAGGATCCCTGAAATGTGCCTGATCATGACACACCCTATTCCCTTGGAATTCTGGAGGGAGGCCTGGACACTGTCCCTTCAGCTAGCAGAGTAGCCTCACCCTGAGGACGCTGGCAGAAGGGCGTTCTCACTGGCTGCTTTAGAGAACGGGCACAAGAAAGCCAGCCTGGGCATCCAAGGGTCGCTTTTGAGGGTAGAGGGAGAGAGAGGCGAGGATGACCGTGGTGGGCTGCATCGGTGGTCATGCTGGGAGCAGAGGTTCCAGGTGACCTGTTATGGAGCGCCGGCCCTGTCACTCAGGTGGTGAGAGCCATTGACTGGCACCCTTCCTTCCACCTACCCCGGCATCCTTAAGGCCAGCCTGGTGTGCCGGCCCCTTGCCTATACTGACGGGAAGAATTAAAGGAGAGCCCAGGTGTCCAGTGACTTCCCATGATCTTCCTGCAGGGGGACTGAGAGCAGGTGGTTTCAGGTCACTCAGACCACCAGCCTGAGACCCCACCACCTCCAAACACCCCCGGAATCAGGCAAGTGTCCGACTCGGGAAAGCATCCTGGGCAGAGGACAGGGACATCAGGTTTCCCTCCTCTCCAGTGACTTCCCATTCCAGCTGCCCAGTGGAATCTCCTGGAATGCCTTCAAAAACCAGGCTGCCAAAACCCAGCCCCAGACCTGTGAAGACAGGCGCAGGAACGCGGGGCTTGATTCATGTTTCCCAAGTAGTGGGAGCCACGTGGAGAACCCCTATTCTCAAAGTAGGGTCATAGATCAGACTTCAGGAGGTCTGTTCAAGGTTTTCCTGCATGGGCACTGACGGCAGGTGTGAGAGGTAGCCCTCCCTAATGCTCCAAGGAACCCCTCATTCCACAGCACCCTGAGAACGGTGGTAGATCCAGCACCCTGGAGGGTGCTGGTGGGACCATCATGATGGGTGACTGACAGCCTGCCTGGGCCAGGCCCTGGGGCAGGGTCATTAGCTGGGATGTCTGATTTAATCATCCAGCGGGGACAGTCCTGCCTGTCACAGGAGTGTTGATTCCAGGAAGCCAGGATCCTGCCGGACAGGTCAGCCAACTCAAACCCCCTGATGCCCAGGCCAGCTCTTCTTAATAGACTGTCCTGATGGATCAGGGTGGAAAAAAGTCCACCCATGAGAAGGGAAAAGAACCCAAAGACGGCTGCAGGGCTTGCCAGCCAGAGGCCATGCCCGGCTCTGAAGTGCACATCACTCAGAAAGCAGAAGAGTCCGAGTTTGCACCCGGGAGCTCAGGATTAATCTCCACTGTCCTCACGGAGCAAGTGGGAAGCCGTGTGACATTTCTCCCCTGCCTACAGCCTGATCCCTCGGGAAACTTCTGAGCTTTGGAGAATTTCTTTTGACTTTGCTTTTTACTTTACCTTGTCACCTTCTTTTCTTGGTCCCTGACCAAGCGTCTCAAGAAAGGAAATGTGCTCTTTCTCATAAAGCCGGCAGAGACCCTTCATTTAGTCAAGGATGTCTTCTTCCCCCATCTTCTCCTATTTTTCTTTCCCCAAAGGGTGTCTGAGGTTTAATATTTTATGGGTGTGGGTGGAGGATGATCTTCACCGTAGCACAGTGATCTTGCTCTGCAAACACATGTCCCTCCAGATGCCTGTTTTAGCAGATGGCATGACCCGATTGTTCGAGCTGATCACCTGGGAGTCCTCCTGGGTTCCTCCTCGGTGCAGCCTGCATCCTCTGTCCACCCAATAAATAAATCAGTTGGCATTGCCACACCTCTCAGACCCATCCCTTCCCTTCCCTCCACCACTTCTCTGGCCCAAAGTGCATCTGTCTCTTGGGCAGGAGACTGTTCCGGCTGCTGTCTGGCCAGTCCTGATCTCCACCACTTTCCTTCCATCCTCTGAAGCCACAGAAACACATTTTAGTGATCCTTCCTCTGCTCTGCCCCTGAAGCCTTTCACTGAAGGGGCCAGGTCATTCAGGTCCCAGGGGACTCTCCTGCACTTACGTTAGACAGTTAACTGCAGTTGCTGATCACATCTGCAAACGTACCCCTCCCAACTACCTCAGAACTCTTCCCTCGCTCCTCTGACCCCTGAAAGTAGAGTCCAGTCCCCTTACGCAGCCTGCCGAGGGCTGCACGGTCTCTCTCATGTCCAGCCTCCTTTCTGTCCGGTCCTTCCTTCACTGTCTGAACCCCACCTCAGTGAAGCAAACCAGACAACGGCGCTTCCTATTTTATGGCTGCGCCTGTGAGATTGTAAATGGGCTGATCTGGGTCTGGGTAGCTCGACGTACGGCGAGCAAATTTCCGTGTGTTTTTTTAAGCAGCTTTTATTGAGAGATCATTTACATACTGTAAAATCCACCCATTTTAAGTGTACAATGGGATGGATGCTTTTAGCATCTTTGCAGAATTGTGCAGCCATCGCCACAATCAAGTGTTCTATATTTGATTCACAATCACAATGTTCTAAAAGTAAAAAAAAGAAAAAAAATTGAACATTTTCATCACCCAGAAAAATCCCGGGGAAGATGAACATTTGTCCTTGTTCTCTCAACGTAGGCAACCACTAAACTACTTCCTGTTCCTATGAATTTGCCTATTGTGGACCGTAAGGGAATCCAAATCGTGCAATTTCGTCTCTCTGTGCCTGGCCTTTGTTACCCAGCGCAGGTTTCCCAGGCTCACCCGGGTGGCAGCAGACATTGCCAGGGACCCTCAGCTGCATGGACGCACCATGTTTTATTCAGTCTCCAGTTGGCGGACCCTGGGGCTGCGTGCACTTTCTGGCTCTTGGTAGTCGGCCACTGTCGCCTGTTGGTGGGGAACATCAGCGAGTCCAGTTCCCCCAGCTGCTCTCAGCAGGAGTGCGGGCCCCTCCCTGCCTGCCCCTGATTCCTCTTCCGTAAAGCAGGGTGATAACGGCATCCACCTGGTGGTCTCTGTGAAAATTACCAGTGATGACAGGAGTAGAGGGTCCCAAATGGGAAAGGGTCCCAGGATGGGGTGAGCACTCCACATAGCCCAGCTGTTGCTTATGGTCCCCTCTAGGTTGGGACCCAGTCCTATGGCAGTCACTTTGTCATCGACAGTTATTTAACCTCATGTGCACCAGCCCCTTGTCCATTCTCCTGGAGAAGCTTGTGCTGTGCTCACTGTTGAGGGGTCTGTCTGGGGGAGGGCGGGCGTGTGCTCGACAGGAAGGCGAACCCTGCTACACCGATGCAGCAGGACTGTGGGCTGAGACCAGTCGCCATGCAGAGCCTGCGTTCCCGGTGAGTGTGTCTATGTCCTCTTGCCCTTGACTTCCAGTCACATCTCTCATGGCCCTGCGATGGCTGGTGGCAGGACTGTGCTCAAGCACTCAGCTCAGAGGGGAAAATGCCAATGTGAACCTGCTTCTTGACCAGGGCAAAGCCTGGTTGGTGGATAATACCTCTTCCCTGTCTTCTGAGAAAAGCTGGAGAGACTGTAGTAAGACCTCAGAATGAACTTTCTCATAGTTAAGGTATTGAGATCCTGGGTAGCTCATCTGAGAAAAGGCTATATGATTTCCTCCTCTGACTGTGTGTGCATATTTGTGTATACATGAATTTGTGTGTGCGCCCCTATGTATATATGCACTTGGGTATGTATGCACTGGTGTTTGTGCATGTGTGTTTCGTGTGTACATGCATGGACATGTATGGTTGTATGTGTGCATGTGTGTATGGCTATGTGTGTGTGTGTGCACATATGCTTGTGTATGCATGTGGGTGTGTATGCATGTGTGTGCACACATTTGTGTATGTGCACTTGTGTTTGACTGGAGCTCCCTCTTCCAAGGCCGGGGCTGGACATCTGGGCTGTCGCTCACCACCACCCCCCCGCCCCCCGCCCTGTGGCTCTTCCCCAGGCATTGGAAGGTGAGCCTAACCTTACATTTTCTTTTTCTTCCTGGGTCCAGCTCAATCCTCTGCAACTTGCTATTCTACATCCATCAAAGATGCCCGTGGTGGTCGCGATTTAAAAGCCGCTGTCCCACAAACGAGGCCACCCTCAGCATGTGCTTGCTCTCCACCTCCTTCAGGTGTGCCCCGTGAGACAGACCAGAGGCAGAGAGCTGGGGCTGGCGGTGGCGAGAATGTGAGAGGCTGAGTCTCAGGCAGGCGGATGAATGTTTGGGAGAGGAACAGTAACTAGGTGTCACTCTTTTACCAACCCTCACAGTGTTTGAGCAGAGAAGGAGGAAAAAAACATTTGAATGATTTTGTTAACCAGGAGATACTATTTAACTTAAGGTTCTAGGGGTGTGTGTGTGTGTGTGTGTGTGTGTGTTTTCCTAGCTGTGAGACTCGGGCAAGTCATCTCAGGGTGATAACAAAGGAATGTGGCAGGAGTCGCCTTTCATTTTCTCTCTTCCCCTTCAGTGACAATCAGGAGCCTGCCTCAAAGCCTCAGAACTCAGTGCGTCCTGGAGGTGGCCTTGCGCCTGGCCCCTGCCTTGACCCTCGTCTGCAGTTGAGAGGCTCAGCCTGTCTCCTCTCTTGGCTAGCAGCGCGGGTATCGCTGGCTTCACAAAACTGCCTGCTCCATGCTGGTGACACAAGAAAAGGGGGTGCAGAGGGCTCGGGGCCAGACAAAGCGAGCCTTTGCAAATGAACGTGGCGTTGGCCACCAGCAGCCTTCATTATCCCCCGGTCGCAGGCAGTCAGGCTGGCTTTTTGTCAGCCCTGCTTGGAGAAGCCTTGTTAATTCACCCCCATGAAAATGGAAGTTTCATACACATTGACATAATTAATGAAGAGGCAGGCAGCGTGTTCTACCAATTAACACCACAGGGAAAAGTAAAATGGGCTTTCTTTTGGCGTGTTGTGCCAAAGTTAAGGACTGTAACACACAGCAAATAAATAGAGATGCTTTTAATGAGCCGCAAGATCGAGCTGAATAACTCAGAAAGGATGGTGGGTAAACACTGCCAACGCTCCGCACCGTTAAGAGTAATTGATGAGCGGAGTTGGAAGTTTGGGGGGAAAGGGGACCATCGGCTGAAGCCACCGTGCTCATTTATAAATATGCTTTCCCCCGAAAGTTAGCGTTAGGTCTGCTAAAGGATGTAATGTGCAGTTGGAAACAAATATGATAGACTAGGCGTTTTGTTGGGCCCAGAAAATAAGAGACTTAGCTGTTCCAGAAAGAATGAGGTGGTGGATTTGTCATAGCTGATGTGATTGTTTTTGTCAAACTCAAAGCCATACGGGCTCCGGCCCCATCCATGTCTGCTCCTGACACCCTGCAAACAGAAGGAAGGGGTTTTTAAGAGTGGTCTTGGCACCATTCCATTCCTTTTAGAAAGCCAGATGCATAATTTAATTATTTTTCCTGGGTTCCTAAGACTAAAACATGACCCTCTGCCAAAAGGTCTCTCACTGTTTCTGAAGGAGCAAGCATGAGTTACAAAGTTTCCTGACCAAAGAGAAATCCATGAGATCAACAATTAGAAAAGGTAGTGTTGAGCAGCTATTTTAGGAATTTTTAGTACTGAGTGCCATGGGTTTTTGTTAATGTGGTGTATCTGACAGAGTCAAGGCAGCATTTTCCCAAGATGGAATTGCACCATTCACCGGTGGAACCTCAGAATATTCCATAGCATATGCCAAATAAAACCACACCTAATATGACCCACACGGGGCCTCCCTTCCTTCCCTACTCCCTGTTGTCCACCACCAACACAGGATATTACAGCGGCAGAAAGCGTGTCCTTAGTGGAAAGCATGCTCAGAGGTGAATGGGAGAAGGACAATTCAATATGGCGCCCACCGACAGGCTTCCAGTCCCGCCCATTTCCCCTGGCTCTGGCATCCCACCATGCTGAGTGTAATTTCACTTTCTGATTATGTGCCATTCTGTCAACATGGCCAACTACTCAACCTTTCATTGCTCAAAGAAAGAACAACGCATTACCATGCTATAGAAGAAATGATCCACCTGAAATTTTTAAGGGGCCTCATGTTGGCACCAGCACAGTACCTTTACTGAGACTTGACCATGGTGATTTCTGCCAAGTGGGCCCACTTCGATGTGACCCTAGTGTCCAATGAGTCTCTGGGGAGCTCCTTCACTTTCCAGAACACAGGAACCTGCACATCATCTCCCTTCCGCTTGAAGATAGTTACCTACACTTTTGATTTTTCGCCGTGTTAATAATGATGGATGGGCCATGCTGCTTTTCAGATTGTGGTCCCTGGAACGGTCTCAGAATCATCTTGGATGTCAGCTTCTGATGGGGTCCCCAGGCTGCCTTCAGACCTATCTCATCAGGGGTGGCCCTTTAGTATCGCTATGCGTCCTTGATTTCTACCCACATTTGGCACCCCCATTTTCCTTTCTGTCTGTCCTGACTCTGGGACACTCACTTCTGGGAAAGTTTTCTCCAATGGGTGCTTAGGAAATCTCAATAAGTTTGCATTTCAAAGACTGATGAGGAAGAGCTCGCTCGCTATCCAGGAGACGGCTGTCACAGTGGAGATGTGCTGTCTGTCAGGCCAGCATCCCCTGACTGCCTGCCTTTGGGTTTCGTTAGCTCTTTTGTATATCATGATTCACACTTTGAGGTCTCTGTCAAAGCTACCTTTTTAAAGCCTTTTAAAGAATGCAAATTGAAACAGCTGTTTTGCACTTCGTAGGGGCTCCCAGAATTGTTTGGAAATTGTTGGAATAAGAACTTCATAGCTACCAGGCAGGTCTTGGAAGGCCATGTGTCCAATTAGAAAATGGAAATCCTGGCTTCTAACTCTTTTCTTTACCGTCCATCCCCATCCCACCTCCACGCACTTTTTAAAAGTACTTCAGAACTCCTGTGTGATGCCTCAGTGTCGACAGGAGTTTGTATTCTCCAGGAAGGGCCCTGTCTTTCAGAAGTGAGATCAGAAAGAGCCAAGATATTAAGACAGAAACACGGATTCTCTTCTCAGAGGAGTCCCTGAGATAGATTCAAGAAACCCACGAGAACACACTTCCCAGCTGTGTCCAGCTACGAAATGGGCAGACAAGGATGAAATGCAGAAGAGGTTTCTGAGTCTCAATTTCCTTCTGCGACAGAAACCAGGAGTGAGGTGGCATTTTATTTTTACCCTTATTAGCCAGCCTGTCAGTCATGTAGGGATCCCTCTCGAAGACAGGAAGCCGGTTTTGAATACGGTGTCTCTCCCTCCAGCTGATAGTTTGAAAGGCACTGGGGAATATCTTAGCTAAGAAAAAGACTCCTCATTTCAAAAGCCCAGTGGGAGGTGAGAGAGGGCCACAGAAATGACCACACCATGGGGCAGGGGGTCCACAAAGGCCTTCAGCTTCTCTTTGCTCGGGTTATTTCACACGGGTTCGAGGAGTCCCAGCAATTAAAGATCTAATGCCACATTTGACAGGCAGAGGGACGGAGTGTGCCAAGTCTCATGTTGGCTGTAGGTAGTTCCTATGTCGGTCCCAATTATTAATACATTCCTCAGCAAGGAGACTTTTCTCATTCATTCTTCCTGAACAGCTAGGGCATGTGGCAGCCCAGAGCTCTGTCAAAATGAATTGTCCCCCTTGAAAAGTTGACAGTGCAGGGAAGTGACAACCTTGTGCATGCTAAAGCCCTCTTGATAACAGGACCCGGGGGAGGAGAGGAGCTGTGGGCGGGGGGTTGGGTATCTGGGTGCTGCTCGACTGCTCACCGCCTGGGTTCACCGTTAGCCCTGGCTCCTCCTAGGGCTGTTGTGCAGATTTCATGAGGTCACAAGGCGGGTGTCGTCGGATGCTGGACACACTGTGGTGGTTATTATAAAAGTCGTCAGAGCAGGACGGGACGATCTCACAGCCTCAGAGTGGCCGTGAAGACTGCATTGCTGTTGGGGCAATGTTTGATGGCTTCTCTGAAGGGTGTGTTCAGGACCCTCACTCACCAAGTCTTACCCACTCTGTCTTCTCATTTATGGGGAACGTCTTTCTGCGAAGGTCGTGCAGCATAAACGTCTCTGTCTTGTGGCCATCGGGTGGCCTCTCCCCCGCCCTTGCACCTGTTACATAATTAAGCATGATTACAGGGCAGCTGCCCACGCAGGGGTCAGCAGCAGCCTGTGAGGCTGGACAGGGGGTGAAAGGAGGTAGTCACGTGTCTCTCCGGGGCCTAGAGGTTGAAGAAGAGGAGGAACCAGCCAGGAAGAGGAAGGTGGACATTCATGGCAGGGTCAACCTAAGAACCCCAGTCTGAACCCAGAGCCCTCAGAGGCGTCAAGGCACTTTCAGGGGACCAGGTGAAACTGGGAGCCTCCTTACTCCTGGAGCAGGTGATCAGATTCGTCTTTGGACCTAGAATCTGAAGTCAGCAGTAAAAAGAGCTTTGGGTTCCTGGGTCTTTTGGCAGCCTGCGGTGAGAGATATAAAAAGAGAACAAATCCAAGTGTGTGTCTTATTCAGTTGTGATAAATTAGCACTGGTAAGCTAGTGACGTGAGAGTATAATTGATTGCAATTATGAACTTTACCTGTAGGACTTGATTATCAGAACTCCAATTTACAGGTGCATTCCCACAGCCAAGAATCATGCCAGGGCTCCCGCCACCACCCAGGTCAGCTTTACCCTCTTTACTTCTCTTAAGCACCAAGTTGTTCATTTTACTGTCTTATGCCTCAGAACTCAAGAATCATGGACTTGCATCCCTCACTGTGCGTTAGCAATGCTGAGCAACTGGGGAGGTGCAAAGGTGCAGAATGTTCTAGAAGGTGAAGACAGGGTGGATAGAGGTAGAGAACAAACCCCTTCAGAACTTTTGGTTTGGTCTTAGAGGTGGGGATCCATCTTAAACCCAAAAAGTACCCCCTAGTCCTGCTAAAATAGCAATTTTAAAAATAAAATCCTTACGTCTGGTTGATTAGCAAAACTTTCTGTTTAGATGCACAAAGTTGAAAATGGATACGCACAACTAATTATTCTCCATATGCCCATGCACATTCTGCAATAGTGTACATTGGAAGTACATCAGTAAAATGTTTACTGTCAATATATATTTTTAAATTATGACTGTTGCATTGCAAATAAGTTTATTATTCTAGGTTTGCAAGATCCAGGTTTTCGTGACATTCCCCACCCCTACACTTTCCTTTCCTAAAAAATGCCTCAGTTGAGGAACTTACTTAAAGTAATAACTTAATGGGAAGAGGTCCAAGATGCTAATAATTCCAATCACAAAATGGCTTCTTTTAGTCTTATTACAGGCAAAAATTATGGGATGCATTCCTCTAAGTGGCAGTGATACTGTTCAGCAGGTCCATCTTGAGGGGCTCATTCCATCAGATCCTCAGCAGTCTCAGGGGCGCGGCAGTTCTGCCCCTGGGAGTTAGCCCCACCCCGTGTGCACCCCGCCCTGCGGTTCTGGATCTTAGCTGTACACTCCGAGCTGCAAACAGGCCAACAGCCGGACCTCACCACCCGCACTTCCGACCTAGTCGGTGTGGGAGAAGGAGTGGACAGGAGGGTTTCAGCTGCTGGACCTCAGCTCCAGATGAGACACTCCGTTGGGTTAAAAGGAAAGAGGGGGATCAAACACACTGTGTTTAGGAAGAGCAGTGAACAGTCTAGAACCAGTCCACTGGGTCCCTCGTTTTAGGGCCATGCTAGCTGTGAGGGTCCAAAGCGCGTGCCGTTGCAGACGTGCTCTGAAGACCAGCACCCTCCGCCGTACCAGGGGCTGGTTGGAGGGTCGGCCTCCTGGCCCCTTGGGCTGGAGAGGGCTTTTCTTCCAGGTTGAGTGTCATTTCCATGTAACAGGGAGTCCCATTCACTGCGACCCTCTGTAGGGAAGTCAGAAACAAGGGGTGGTGTGTTGGGGGAGGGGGCACCCAGCATGGGCTCCCCCCGTTGGCCGGCATGTGCTTCCTGGGGCAGACCTCCTTAGGGAGAGAGGAGCCCACCTCCCGCTCCTCTGTGCTGTTGGACAGTGCTGACAGCTTGCCTGGTCCACCGCTGGATGGTCACAGCTCCGTAAGGTGGCTCCTGCAGGCCGCATCTCCAAAACCAGGAAGGACAGTGCAGGGAAGCCCAGCAATGGCCCTGAAGTCAGAGCTGACCGGAGGACGGCCTGGATCCCCCTCGCCCCAGGGCTTGTGCTCCTGCGCATCCCTCCCTGCTGACAGATCAGCCAGCAGATTATGTCCTTAGAAAGCACCCCAGTCGGAGAGTGTGGTTACGGGTTGAGGCTCATCTGGCAAACGCACCTCGTCCTTTGCAGACCCAGCAGGTGGGGCGGGAATGGGCTGCTTCTGTTTGGGGGACAGGGGTGTTTACAAAATAGCATTTTATGGGAAAATGTGAATTTCTGGTTTCTCCCCATCCCTCCGAGGTAGTGAGGGGCTGAAGTTAAAATGGGGTGGTGGCCTCTGGAAATGCGTGATTTCTTCCCTTCCCCCAGAGTTTCTGCCTGGTCAGCTTCAGTTATTTATAGGATGTTTTGGCCCTGGACACTTTGGAGTCCGCCCACCCCGGAGTGACAGGGCCTCTCCACTTTGCTCACACACACCATAAACCGTGCTGGGTGTCCGCCGGCTGGGCCCTGCTGCCGGACAGGCCACATGCCCCAGGTAGGTGGGCCATGCTCAGGCACCTGGGGAGGAAGCTGCCCTCCCCTGGCTGCTCCCATCCCCTCTCACTGGGGTTGGGCCTGCTCCTGTCACCTCCGTCCCCACGACGTGGGAATCCCGCATGCTCTCTACGCAACTGTATTAATAAAGCGCTTAAAACTCTGCACCTTCATTCGGGGTTATGTATCTAGCCATCTCCACCAAAGTGCCTCGGCGGCAGCTCCTCACTCACAGTGGCTTCCCGGGGGCAGCTGGCAGGGTCTGGAAGCGCTGAGGGAGGTGGAAAGGCAAGGGTGGGGCCTGGCGTGGGGCCCGGTGGGTGGACCCTGCCGCTGCAGTCCACCCTCTGGTCCGCAGACCCGGCTGCACGCACCACCCAGTCCCAGCACCCAGGACCCTTTGCCTTCCGGGGCAGGTGCAGGAAGCTGGTCTCAGAGCTAAAGCTCAGCGTCTGGGCGGCCCCGCGGCAGGGGGGAGCTCCCACTGGGCTGGTTTTCGTCCTCGTCTTAATGACGGAGGATCTGGCCTCGTTATCCCCCCTTCCAGCAGGATTTCTCCACAGCCAGGCAGTAGGCAGTGGCGGGGCTGTCCTGGGACTGCAGCATGTTTAGCTGTACCAGGAATTGCGAGTAGAACGGCCTCCCCAGAGGGTGACAACAGATCCCCGATGCCACCTGATGTCCCCTGGGGGGCAGAGTTTCCTGGCTGAGAACCCTCTGCTTCCGGGAACCCAGCATGGCCGAGAGCACCAGCCCGAAGGGCCCTGAGATCAGGAACCAAGTCTGGCTTGGCCGGTTCTTGCATTCCAGCCCCCAGTGGGTGCCCCGTGTGGATCTGCTGGGTGGATGAGTGGCATCCTCCTAGTCAGAGGTGAAGAAGATTAGACTCACCCCCGAGGTAAGGCAGAAAACCCACGGTCGTTACACTTCGCATATTAGGAGGGAAATCGAGGGCTCCTTTTCATTTCCTCCTCCTACCCCCCCCCCCCAACTATCATTATCAACTAAGTTCAATAACGTTTCTTTAATGAAGGACTAAATCATCATCATGGATCTCTGAAGGAGAGTCCTCACTAGGTAGCTGTTACAAATAGGTGTTCCCATTTAATTCAGCTTCCTCAGTGATTCATCAATATGGAACAAATTTGACAGAACGGGAAACTAAAAACCAGGGAGGTTAAGTCATTTTTCCAAGGCCACACAGCTCAAACGTAGTGGAAACCTGACTCAGATCTCGGCGAAAGGCATTCTGGGTCCTTCTCTCTCTGTGTGCACCTGATTGCGGTGGTGCTTGCTCTGCTCAGTCAAAGCTCAGTGCAGGGCAATGGGAAGGACATTAATTCCAAGGTGAACCAGGCAAGAGGTTAAGTGGATTGGACCAAGTTTCCCCATTATGATCCATTCTGGGGGAAATGGATTAAAAGCAGACAGAAGCCTGTGGCCATAACTTCAGGCTCACTTGGAAACGAGAAGTCAGTGTTTTCCAGCCCCACGGCCCCACATCGTCTCTGGCACCGGGAGGGACGGAAGATGGATGGGCCGGGGCAGAGAGCAGAGCAACATTTCCAGGCTTTCTGTGGAGGGTCAGGTGGGGAGCAGATGGGCTCGCAGGACGGGGACAGACGGCTGAGGAAGCAGAGTGCGCGCGAGGTGCTTCCAAAGTAGTTTAAAAAATGGTTAGGGGACCCAGGGAGGAATAGAAAGAAGGAAGAGAGACTGTAAAGGTCAGAAAAAGTAGTCAAGTAAGAAGCCGAGTAATTTAAACATAAAAAGGGAAATCTGCTGGTCCTTCTTTCATGCTTCAGAAGGCCCCAGCCTTAAACCTCGCCGTGTCCCAATCATCCATCACCATCTTCCGCAAGACACTCAAGTATTTCACGAAGACACACTTTTCCCCCTGAAGCTGATGATTCCCCGAAATGGCCCAAATTTCCTTAAAGAACGAAATGAAACCACGAAGATTCTCGACATTAACCTTAAAGATAATGATGTGTGGGACCTTCCCCTGCGAAGGGTGGCTGGAGAGGGGCTGGGCGCGTTTTCCTCTCCGCAGTGGAGACGGCACCATGTTCAGAGGTTGAAAATGTGAGTGTAGACATGACTCGGGGTCCAAGGGTGTGTGTCAGGGAAGGAAGGGAGGGAGGGAGGGAGGGAAATACATAGAAAGAAACAGGCCCCTGTCTCTTCCTGCCCCCCCCTGGGGCTCGTGGCCTAGTGGACGAGGCAGACGCGAGTCCAGCGATGGCGCCCGCTGCTGGGCGTTGGGAGAGGCTTGTTCTCTTGCGTCATCCTGACTGGGTGGCCCAGGTTGTCTGAAGTGGTCGGCCTTGTCCCCTGCAGGGCTGCCCGGGAAGGAATGGGCCACCCCTCTGCACAGAGGAAGTGCTATGGACACAGACTCGACCTCCTGGGAAGGGGGGCTCTGTTTCCCACACCAAGGCAGGCTGGTGGGCTCCCCGTGCCTGTGACCTTCAGTGTAGATGGGGAATACCAAGCGGTGACCCTCAGGTCACCTCGGCCGTCCTCGTACTGGATACTAGGGTTTACAAGGCTGGACTCTGCTCTTGGAGCTCCCCTCTGTCCACAGTGGTGGTGGCTGTCACCCAGCAGAAGAGGACTGCAGAGGGAAGCTCATCTCATCCCGAGCCAATGGCCAGGTCCTCATTTTCTAGAAACAAGAGCTCTCCTTCCAAAGGCGGTAATTCTACCCGCTGCTGTGAGGAGGCCAGTCGCCGGCCTCGCTGTGGGTCCCAAAAGACCTGGACTCCCAGCGCGAGCCATTCCAGCGGGGATCGGAGCAAACGCCTCCGTGGGCTATTGCTTTCCCATCTCTGCTCCGGTTAGGCTGCCACTGCCCTTTCCTGGACACTACGGGGCGCTCCTTTCCCCATTTCTGTCCATTTTACTTCTCCATTCTTCCGGCCTGAGAGCCCATCCCACCGTGCACCTAGGGCCTGCCCGCCGCCCGGCTGGAAACCCACTGCACTGGGTCAACTCCCTCCACCCTCACAGCAAGCGCCTCAAGTCGGCCCTCAGCTCTCTGGACCCGTCCCGTCTTTCTCATGGACTCTGGCTCTTCCGTGCTGGGTGCCTCCCACCTGAACCGTGACCCCTTCCGAGAGTGATTCCAGCCCTTCTTTACCCTCTGCCAGGACACCCTGGTCCCTTGCTGCTCAAACGGAAAGACGGTTTTGCTCTTTGTCCATCTCAGCCCAGACGCAGCTCTGCTGATGGACGCGAGGCTCTGGGTACAGGCAGCCTCGACGGGTGCTGGTTAGATGACTTCCGAGGCAGGAAGTCATTACCCTCATAGTCCCCCAAATGCTCCCGAATCTTCTTCGTCCTAAAATACAAATCCATGGGATGATTTGGGGATGTGCTTAGGATTTACAGTCCGGACATTCCACGGCCTCTCCATCCTCTGCCATCTCATCTAGGAATGTGACCTTCACACACAGTGACAGCCCCCCGAACTTCGAGCCCTTCTTTTATTTATGATGTATGTCTCAGGGAGGCTTGACAACATCTGGGAATTCATTAAATGACAGTTTTCAACTCCTTTCTCTAGCTTATTTTGCCCAACGCAATCCTATTAAGGGAAAAGCTAATTGACCACAAGGTCCGTTTCTGCTGAGCTTAGCCAGAAAGTCAATCATGGCTCTCCGGGAGCTGCTCCGGCTGTTTAGCCAATGGACAAATTTCCATCTCGACTGGCTCTGCCGGTCCTAAGAGAATACATGTGAATGCGCTTAATTCTATTTTGATACTTTTCATTTTCAGCAAAACCAAGACAACCCCATGAAGTTCCATTAGTATGAGGAGAAAGGGTCCGCGTGGAAATCATTCCATGAGAATTCTTAGTCTGTTTCTCAGCTCTGCACAAGAGTCTGTTTTTGCTGTCTGACGTCCTCATCAGGCATGTGGGTCACGCAGGCACTCAAGGCGTGGTGTGCCGCGAAGGGACCAGAAGTCCTCATCCACTATGTCTCGGGCCCCATAAAGGGTCACCCGACCAGCAGAGAAAAGGGCTCGATTCCAGAGGCTCAGCTTCCAGCAGGTGCCTGCTGCGGGAGCTTCCGTGGGTTAGGAGAAGGGATCCGCTGGAAGGCAGGTCCCTAACCCTTGGTAGCAAGTTGGCTGTGTGAATTAAGCCCCCTCCTCCATAAAGAAGGCACACTGGGCCCCAGCCTGTGCCTTCAACAGGGGACATCTGTACTGTGTCCTGGGTTGCTGTGAGCACTTGAAGGTAAAGTCTTTGATTGCAAGCAATCCAAAAAAAAAAAAAAAAAAATAGAAAATAAAATATAAAGCAAACTTGCTGTTTGACCAAATCTCTCCACACGCCTGTCCTGAATGGAGCAATCAGAAGCAAGTAATAGAGTACATTCAAACTCATTTTCAATTTCCAAAAAAAAGCACGAAACTCCATTTTGGGTACATGGATGTTTTTGAGCATTTAATGGATAGAAATTTTATATATCCCATAAGAATTATTCACGAACATCTCCCAATTCCATTTTCAGAGATCTATTGTCGACTTGCCTTTATAGCCGTAGCTAGGATCCAAGAAATTTATTTCTACTGCCGCAGTCCGAAAAAACGGAATGTCTAATGAGTTTTCTCTGGGTGAGTCACAGCACCAAGGAGGAATTCTTCTCTGGAAGATGTGCTTCACCAGAAGGTGAATGCCGAGCAGCCCGAGTTCTTTAAGAGGGGTGGAAATCTGCACGTGGGTCCTCATCACCCTGACGAACATTTGTTTGGCATTCCGTATTTTCGGAGGGCATCAGGCATTGACATTCTTTGGAAGGGAGAAGAGAGTGCTAAGATGAGAATTTGCATTTCTCATTTAAAGGATGGATCTCCAAAAGTCAGCAACTGGCTCTGGATGGGCAGGCAGGGTGTAGGAACCAGCCTCACCAGAGGTGTTTTAGCCAGAGGGCAGGGGAAGCGTCCACCACCTGAGTTGGAAAGAACAGATAGGGGCAGTAGCTCACTCTCGCGTGTGAAGGGTCTTTATTTCAAAGCTGCAGCCATCATCAACCACCTAGGAGAAGCTCCTTGCTTCAAGCCCTGTGGTTTTGCCACCTGTCTGCAAGGAAAAAATGATGTTCCAAGGGGGTGGTGGGGGCTGCTTTTGCTCTTTGCCTCAATGGGCTGCTGTATTTTGGAGTCTTTTGGGCATGAACAGGGTGCTGTCCCCCCTGTTCATTAAGAGCATCCTTTCGAAGGCTGGAGAGAACCCATCCCTTTTATCCTTCCCAGCTATTTATTTATTAAGGCTTGGTCAAGAATTTTTTTTTTTTAATGTTTAAATCTAAGTAATATCCTGTGTCACGCTGCACTAAAAATAATGTTTTATTAACACCATTTCAGTTTTCACCCTCGAAGACTATTAATCAATGAGGCAGTGTGGATCCATATGAATATTGATCACTGTCTCCTTGGCCTCCTGAGAATGTTCTCTCTTAATGACAGCCAATTTCAATATTCATTAGGAAGTGCGCGTTTTCTGTATCACACTGTAGCTGATTAGTGACTCGCGTGGTTTAGCTAGACGGTGGTCATCTTGTATAATCAGCCTCTTAGATCAAAAAGCTCCTGGGTCTAGTCTGTCTGGACTTGGGGGTTTCAGAAATCAGACAGTTTTCTTATTTGTGTTCTATTTGGACCCCTAAACAATGCTACCATTAAAGATGAATGTGCTCTTGGTTAATATCTCAAAAGTGAAGGCCAATATTCAGGTGGTGTATTTTAGATCTCTAAAGGGAAGCCCAAGCCCTCCATATTATGAGTAAGGCTAATAAGGTCAGTTTAACACCGTGCTGTTGTAACTCAGTTTAGAGAGAAGAGATATTGTGTGCAGCCGTCTCGTCACTGGGAGTCCTGTCCCCTCTTCCCAGATGGGTCTCCCATGGCAGCCTCCTTGCTCCTCGGAGCTGCCCACCTTTGCCTCAGCCTCTTTCTGCTCCAAGTGCACAAGTGCGTCCATGCATCCTGCATCTGTCTCGCTTCCCATCTTTTTGATAATTACCGTCACATGGACTGGTACCTCTGAGTTGGAAACGGTCCCTTGTAAGGTAGAACAGAGTTGTCAGTTTACCAGAAAGTGATATTCCTGTGTGGATTTTCATTGTTTTTGAGAATCAGTTAGTACGTTTTTAAAAAAGATTCCCAGCCCCTGTGAGCACTCAGCAGCCCTCTGTGGCCTGAATGTGCCGTAGCCATTGAAATTGCAGTCAGAGATAAGATGGATGTGGGGGCTGAGTGGGTCAGCCCACCTGGGTCTCAGCAATAAGGGAGATCACCTTGTCTAGGATGCCTGTTGTCCCTAGGACTCCTGGCAATGTCACTCCGAGTGATCTGACTGCTCGGAGCTGTGGCCTGTGAACCCGGTGGGACTGGGGTCAGCCAGCTTTGGAGGAGCTGAGCTGCTCTTTCTCTCTAAGGAGAGCAGTTACTGAGACACCCCATCAGCCAGGTCCAAGAGTGGTGGACAGGGCTGTGGGACTTGGGGCTCAGCCAGCTGCTTCCCAAACTTCTGGGGACCACAGTAAGCAGCCAACACTGACGGCAGAGGGCCAGACCCGAGGGCCAGATGTGAGCACGGAAAATAACTTCCCTTGCCTGGAATCTGGGTTCTTGCCTCGTGACCCACACGCTGGGCCAGTTGGTCCCAGCCGGGACCATGAGTCCCTCTGTCCTTTCTCCCTCCGTGTCTGCTGGGCATTCGGATGGGCTTTCAGAGAGTGTGGGGGGCTTGGGCCATGCCCGTGGCTGAATGTTCTGCACACACTTATGTCTTCTTATAGTTCAGTCTGTGGACTGGCTGTGGCTCCAAATGCTGCTCAGATCGTCTCTCATCTGCGTAGCTGACACCGAGTCTCATCAGCCTACGCAGAGGGAGTGAGCGAAGCAGGAGGCCAGTGAGACTCTGGGGTGAACCCACGGGCTCACGGTCCAGCTCTGCCTCGTTCCACGGCCAAGGCTTCCTTTGCAAAGTAAATTCAGCTTTCTGCTCCTGATGCAAGTTCCCCTCTCTAAGTTCTTGACAGAGATTTAGTTCCTTGCCTCCAGAGCGTCTCTGCACAGGAGGTCACCTCTGCCTGGAACATGGACTGGCACTTTTTCCTGCTCACCCTTCAAGGTGTGGACCAAGCTCTATATCTTCAGGAAAACCATTTATCTATCTATCTATCTATCTATCTATCTATCTATCTATCTATCTATCTACTTATACATACTGGGGATTGAACCCAGGAATTCTCTATCGCTGAGCCACATCCCCAGCCCTTTTTATAGTTTATTTTGACACAGGGCCTCACTAAGTTGCTTAGGACCTCGCTTAGTTGCTGAGGCTGGCCTCAGCCTCCCAAGTTGCTGAGATCACACGTGTGTACCTGTGTGCCCTGTGGGAAAGGCCACCTTTGTCTTGTCCCTGTCTTGTGCACCTTCTGAACTCCGAAGGCCTGATACAGTGGGCCTGCATCTCCTTCTGCTACCCTCCCCTTCCCAGCCACTCCTGAACACACAGTTGGATAGGACCTAGAGGCTCCTTGCACCAAAGGGTTTGGGCTGTGGGTGCTGGGACAGTCTGTGAAAAAAAGTGGATCAGCAGCAGGGAGACTTCCAGGAGCACTTCAGTGGCCTGTCGAACCTGTGTGTGTGTGTGTGTGTGTGTGTGTAACAGTGAGTGGAAAACAGAGTGCCGGGCTGCCTGGGGGCAGCGTGGCTTCCCAAGAGCCTGGGACAGGGCCTGGGACAGCACGTCTGTGTGGTTGGAATGGTTCCACTCTTCTGGACCTTTGAGGCAGAGAGTCACTGTAGGAGAATTTGCTGAGGTGGTGGGTAGGTTTCTTTGAATCAGCAGCAACTCATTTAGGAATGAAAATGCGGCCTGTGGCTTGTAGGAGGAAAATAAATAGCATTTATATTCATATTCAGTGCTTGAAACTATTATTTAAAATGGAGCCTGCCTAGCTCAATATGCGCAAAGAGAAAATTCCTTGACGTTGGTTAATATTTCCATGGTCACACTTGCTGAGGCCTTGAGATCGAATAATAAGTTTGGCACCATTTTAAGCACCTTATATGTATTAACTAATTGATATTCACAAAACACTGATGTTATGTACCATCATGAACATTTTATGGACGGCGAAACTGAAGGCCTATTGAAAGAAAAATCTGCACTTTGATATAGAGAGTGGGTGAATAAATATGCAATGTAACTAAGAAAACAAACATTTTTAATGATATAAATTTCTCTTTATAAATGTTATCTCTCAAAACGTTTCTTTCTTTTTTCTTTTTTTTAAAGTGGTATTGGAGATTGACCCCAGGGTCTCGTACTTGCTAGGCAAGCACTCTCCCACAAAGCGACATTCTTGGCCCTTTTCATTTTTTATTTTTATGTTTTCTATACTTTATTTTCTTTTTTGAGGCAGGATCTTGCTCAGTCGCTGAGGTTGGCCTTGAACTTGTGCTCTTCCTTCCACAGTCTCCTGAGTATTTGGGATCCTAGGCATGTGCCACCGTGCCCAGCTGATTGTCTGTTGAGTGCTGCTGTTGCTTTTGATTTTCAAATGAACTTCAAGAAGACTTTCTGACTTTGACGAGTCGTTTTACCCCTTCCTCTGTGTAACCAGACAATCACCTCCTCATACAGCAGCGTCAGTTTTGGTTCTCCGTGTTTTCACCACAGGGAAATGTTTGAGAAGAGAGACGTTTAATGAGATTTAAACATTACACAGTATAGACATGTATCAGATTCTGTAAAAGTACCCCATGAATATATACAATTTTTATGTTTTCATGCTTTTGTTAAACACTTAAAAATTTTTAAGAGATGAAGTTGCTGGGTTGGGGTGGGGAAGTATATATTTTATTAAATATTATTAAGTGTTTACATCTGGCTGCCATTTCTGGCCGTATATGGGAGCCAGGATAGAGGTATGTCCTGCATCTGGAAAATGAGAACTTCACAAACCCTTCAAACTTCCGGAAAATATCGCCCCACCTCCTACTTAAATCACCCGGGATCTCCGTTCTTCGTACTGGATTCTGGTACCTGTGTGTCCATGCCAGTGTCTCATTTAATACCCCCAGCCTGAGTGACAGGCAGGGCCCACACAGGAAGCGAGTGCCTCCTGTCCTCCTGGACTCTTGCTCTTGCCCTGGAGCAGGAGGGGATCCGCAGTCCTCTCCTGACGTGTAGGTGTGGTCATTTAATTAGGCTCCCGTTCATTCCAGATGACTGACATGTTTCTGGGCTGGATGTTTTGAAAGTTATTAGAATTTCACAGCAAGCCCTTCTTTGATGGGACCTGGGTGGATTTGTTTGGGTTGGTGCACTGAGAGATGGGTATTTAAAATGTTTGTTTTATCTGGAAGCTATAAGAAAGGAAAACAAAGTTTCTTCTTTGTCTTCATCATGTTGTTAGTAGGAGTGCTTTATGAACAGCCACCCCTCGTGATGCACAGGGGCAGATGGAGTTGGGTATGTGCACAGACTTGGGTATGAGGTGCACACGTGGACATGTGTGCCAAGCTCCACATCTTCCTGCTCCACTGTCTCTGTGTCTCTCTCTCCACACACAGACATCGTGTCAGTACACATATATGCATAAATTATATGCATGTATGAATACTTTCACATGGTATGCAAGTATTTATGTGAATTCATGGGAGTATGAATGCCCATGAATTGAAATATATATATATATATATATATATCAGTGGATGTGCATGGTATTTAGGGCTTCTGATCCTTAACTCTTTGGATATTTTAGGTTTATCATTCTTTTCTTGTGCAAGGTTGTCCTTAGCATTATCAGATGTTTGGTAGCACATCTGACCCCTACCCACCCTGACCTTTACCCAGTAGATGCTATTAGCGTGCACACGCGCGTGCACATACACACACACACACACCAGTGAGAACAATGAAATAAATACTATCAGGAATTTTCAGATGTCAGGCAGAGAGAATTTGCCTCAGCATTGAGAGTCATAGCTTCTGCTACACACACACACACACACACACGCACACACACACACACACACATACACACACACACACACACGCATTCTATGGCCTCCTCACACTCTGTTCCAGGCCTGGGCCATTGTTTCATGGTACTTTGTCTCTAGTGAATGTACTGATAAAGAATTCACCCAGAATTCAGATTCACTGTTGCAAACAAATATTTTAACGAAATACACAAGCACCCAAAGGAGTGTGGAAGACCAGGCATGGCGTATTGTCACCGGAAGGGAAGGCAGCTTTGATGTCGACAGGTCAGGTGGTGCCACCTGGCAGCTGTGTGACCTTGGACAAGCAATTAGACCTTTCTGAGCCTTGGTGGGGTTTCTAAGGTATGAAATGAGGGGAAATTTATTTTTTAAAAAAGGTGGCAGAATGGCCCAGTGCAGGTAAGGAGAAGCCTTTCTGGTGTGTAGACGTGTGAAGAATGGCTGGGACGTCGGAGAGCCTCCCCGGGACCTGTTTCCCATGGTCCTCCCCAGAAGGGCCAGCTCCTGCCATATTCTTTGAAGGCTAGCTGACCACGCAAGGCTCTGAAAGCCACTGTCCAGGAAAGAAGAGGCAACCCCATGGGTGGGCACAGGGAGGGTTGGCCCTCCAATCTCACCACTGGTGGAGTTCCTGGAGGAAGGGAGCCTCCACCCACCTCCTAGTCCCACATTCACCAAAGAGAGGTGGGTCGCGCTGCCCTGCAGGCTGCCTGGACCCCGAGGTCTCCCTGACTGGCTGGCAGCAAGCTGGGCAGAGCCTCAGTGGGAGGTCTGCCCAGCACGCAGCCCTTCAGCTGAACAGCAGCGTGCCCTGCTCTGCATCCGGGTGACTTGGTGCCACCAGCTGGACCAGGTTTCTGAGACTTTGGCCACGTGAGTGACTGACATGGCTGGACTGAGTAGTTATCTGAGAGAGCCAGCCCAACAGTTCAGCCGAATGGTGGTCTATGGTTCAGACCTGATTGTCTTGGCCAGCGGTGACCAGTCCAGTTGTGGTGCTTGGGATGGTGCTTCTCTGCTCTGGTCCTGCGTGCAGGGTCACGTCTGTCCCACCAGCTGTGTGTCCATCTTTTTCTGCTTTTGGTCCTCCTTCTCAGATTTTTACTAGTTTGATGTTTTTTTAGATGTCAAGCCCAGACCCTTTTTTTATATAAATAAGTCACATAATAATGCACCCTCTTTATTATCTTTGTCATTCACTTAAAATGCTCCAGATGCCAACATGAAATACATTTGAATGTTTTCAAATGTAACGCAGCCAATATTAAATCAGAAAGGCAGGGTTCGGTAAGCAGTTATTGATCTCTTACCATGTGCCAGCACCTCTTCTCAGGGCTCGGTATGAATCGCCTCCATTTAGCCTCCGAAGAAGCCCAGGATCTGTCGGTCAATACTATCCTTACTGTGTCCATGAAGAAACTGAGGCAGAAACTTCACAGGCTGTGGCAGAGCCCAAGGCCACCCCAGGAAGTAGACACCACACGCCAGTTCTTATCAACTATGATGTACTCTTGGCTTCCACATGAACAAAACCCTCCATTTCTTACAGGCTCCGGAGACCCATTAAATCTCTGAAGTTACATACAAAACTCTGCATCTAATACACTTTTTTTTTTTCTGCAGAGAATGTTCATAGCATTTAAATCAATATCTCAAAGTAGTCTTTGTGTTCTCAACAAGATTTAAAATAATCATTATGTAGTAAACATTTTTTCTGTTTTAGGTCATTCTTTTTGCTCAAATTTAAATAGCAATATTGTCATCTGGGGGCATGTTCAGGGAAAAAATATGAAGTAAATAAAAATATTTATGATAATGGATCTTTCATCTCCTTTGCACAATCTGTTGTAGGAAAAGGAAAGCCCTCCGATAAAGATACAAACCCTGCTTTGTAGTAGCTGCACTCTGGTCTTTGAGAGATCTTGGTCCTGAATGGGGCTGGCCCTGGAGCAACTTTTTCAAACCCTCAAGATGCATCCCCGCGGGCTGCGCTGGTCCTTGCTCCTGAGCCAGCCGGTTCAGCACATCTCTGTCATTTCTTGTCACCGTGAGATCAAGTTTGGCCATCCCCTCTGCAAAATCATATTCAATTATCTTAAGTGGGATTGTATTTCTGGCATGCCTGTGTGGCGTCAGAGCCAGCGGTCACTGGCGGACACAGTGCTCCTGGGGAACAGAACTCTAATTAGGGCACCACGGGGTTTGCCTCGGGCTCAAACCAACGCCACCAGGCAAACCCGCAAATCCATGCCTGCCACCTGTGGGTCTCTTCCCGTTCCCACCAGTTTCCCTGAGTGTTGACGTGCAAAGCTCATAGGTATTAAACCCAGAAGCTGGGGACAGCAGGGTCCCATGCTTCCCCATAGCTGTCTGCGTCGCGTGCATGCTCAGCCCCACTTTGATCACCCCCCTCCCGTGGGAAAACTCCATGACATGTGCATGTGCAGCTACCCGGTGACTGACCGCTGAGGTAGGTTCACAGTGGGGATGGTGGCCGAGCACAGCTCATGCTTATCTGGCCACTGGCACCTGCTTCTCATCTCCAGGCCACTTTCGTGACAAAGGAATAGACTTTCCAATTTTTATTTTTGAGAGAGTTTGACAGTCTGAATTTTAGATGTCTCCTCATTAAAATTTTGACTTCTAATTGAATTTAAAGCCCGATTTAAGCCCAAAGAAACAGATCTGTGGAGTCAGTCTGATCTTTGGGTCATCTGTTTGTGGCCAGCAGGAAGCGTTATGATTGGAAATACATGACTTCAGAGAGACACAGAGAGAGACAGGGCAAGAGGAGAGAGAAGAGGGATGAGGGAGAGAGAGAGGGAGGGAGCAGACATGGAAGGAGAGGGGAAGACAGGGGAGGGGAGGGGAGGGGAGGGACCCAGTCTTATAAGTCCTCTGAGAGGCACCTGTTAATCTGTTGAGCAGCTAAATGGAGACTGAGCGACCTTAGGTTTCTGTCTGTCTGTCTGCTGAAGGATACCCAGCACTAAAGTATTTTTTGGTTGGTGTATTTGTTTGTTGTTTTGTGACTCTTCAGGTTGCCTGATCGGTCTTTCATGGTGGTTGAGGCAATACTTCAGAGGATCATACAGCTCGGCAGTTTATGACCATCCACATTTATTTTGGATTATCTAATTTAATCTCTGTAGCCTTGGAAATGGAAACCCAACCCTTCCAGCCCACAACCACTTGAAACAACCCAACAAACACAATTAGTTCATCCCTGGGTGGGGGGAGGGCGGTGTATAGACTGCCATCTAAATGTACATTTTGTTTTTTTTTTTTTTTTTTTTTTACTGCCAGTGAGGCATAAATTATCACCCACCCTAGGTGAAGGGCCGACTCTACCAGTGCTGAGTGCGTTTGTACTTCCACTCTAAGCCAATATTTTAAGATATCTTTCAGAATTTAGTTTGTACCTAAGCTGGTGAATGTTCTGCTCAATCTTTCTGGAGCCAAGACCAATTTAGAACCAGGGACACCAGAAAAGGCTTCTGAATCCCAGCCCCAGCTGGGAACAACTCTAAGCCTCTCCAGAGCTGCCACCCCAGCCCAGTGCAACCTCCAGAGCTGCCACCCCGGCCCAGTGCAGTCCAACTGCCCGGACCTGCACGTGTCCAAGTCCCCCTCCCAGCTCCTGTGTCCAGCTCTGCTCCCCGGTGTCTGCCACAGCAATGCAGCATGCGGGCTGCTCTGAAATCACAGCTAGAACGTTCTACCATAACTTGCGCTGCTCTCCTGCTCTGGGCTCTCTGGTCCTGTTGGCCCCTTTGATCTTGTGCCTCATACCTGTGCCCTGCAGCTGTGCCTCGCTTCTTTTCCACAAACACACCAAGCTCAGCCCCATCCTGTGGCCCTTTCTTGTCTGCGTCATGATCACCTCCTTCCCCACACTCAGTTGAAAGGCAGTGGCCCCTGCACCGTCCTCCCTGGTCCGGCAGGACCCCTTGGACTTCGGGCCTTGGGTGTGCTGAGCGCTATGTGATCAGCACCAAGGCCAGCGCCTCCCTTCCGCGGCAGGTGCTTATTGACTATCAGGGCCAATGGCCAGCTGGCGGCTGGCCACGGAGAGCAAGGCCAGTAACTAAGGCCTCCCTAAACCTCACGTCCCCCATTTTGCAGTAGGAACAGGGTAACTTCCTTATTATACGTATCTTCTGTTGATGTGACCTAACGATGGCAAATCTAAATGGCGGGCAAGGGTAGGCTTTTATTGGGGTCATGTGCTGGAGTGTGAGGAGGCGGGGGCTCAGTCGTGTGTCTGCAGGTCAGCTGGGCACCACTGGGTGGGCTCCAATGCAACAGGTTGAGCTTGGGGGCGTCTGCATGCCATGCTTCTCACATCCTCCTCCTGGGAGCAGGAGGCTAGGGAAGTCAGGGTGCTGAGGGGAGGACTCAAGAGGACATCTGGTTGTGCCCCCACCTCAGGCCTTTGGTCACATCCCTCCAGACACCAGCTACCAGCTAGCTTCCGGGGCCAAGCAAATTACCCAGGTTGCACTCAAAGCCAACAGTCGGGAAGCAAGGACACCCTGGCCACGGGTGTGGGGAGAGAGTCAGACCTCTGGACCAGGATGGCCACACCTGGAGACCTGCGCCATAGAGCAAGATGGAGTTCCTGTGGCAGGATAGGTGCTCAGTAAGAGTTAGCCCAACACAGGAACATCATTTTCCACAAAACCGAATGCGTGCCACCTTCAATAATACAGGAGCCAAATGAATAATGTTACCTTTAGAACAACTGAGCAAGTTCTACGTAAATGAAGGTACTCCTGGCCCAGGAGTGTGTGATTTTTTTTTTTTTTTTTTTGAAAGTACTCTTGGCCTTTTAATTCATTAAAATGGAACATAGAGAGGTGTGGCCTTTTTAAGCTTAGGATCCTCGTGGGAAGCGGGCCTGGGGACACCTGTGTTGCACAAGGTGGTTCCGTGGCCCTGGCGTGGAACAGCCTGAGTGGAATCAGATGCACTGCAGGGTGGGAGCCCTGGCTCTCGGGCCCCAGTTCCTCCACCTTCCTCTGGGGTTAATTCTGCTCCTCCAGGGTCCTGGGGCAGGTTCCAAGCACCAAGACCCTGTGTAGCCACGAGTGCATCCCCAGTTGCCCTCTCCCTCCTCCCCCTGCTCCCCTGCCGTCTCTTTTCTTAAAGGGCAGTACCTCTACTCTCCTAGGATAAGGCTTTCTGTGGACAGTGGAGCACAGTTGATCAGAACCTCCTAGAGCCATGCCATGCCTTCCCAGCCCCTCAGGGAACCTAGGGTCTGGATGAGCAGGGACATGGGTGTTGATGCTCGCGGCTCATCTGGCTGAACCCTGAGCAGCTGCCCTGAATGTCCGCCGTCAAGATGGCCTCACCTGCCTGCCAGCCAACCTTCCTCCCAGAAGGGGTTTCATCTCCAGAATCCCCCTGCTTCCCGCCCCCTCATTATAATAGCAATAATAGATTATCTAGAAAACTTGGATACCGCAGTCAAGCACAAGGAAAATTAGAATCGTTTGTTCTCCATCATCTGGAGATACTGTTGAATTAGCGTTATGGTTAATGTATTTTTTTCTATATATCTAGATATAGATGTTTCAGGAAAAGTGCTTTTTATAACAATCGACTTTGTGAGTAATGGTTCGGTTATCAGCTATTTATAATCTGTGTATCATCTACCTGTGTGCAACCGGGCAAGCGCTGTTGTGAGGAACCCGCGCTGCCCCGGGGAGAAGAGGGTTGGCTCCCTCCCGACCTGTTGCATGAAGAGCCCTTTGTCCTGAATTCTGGGTGGGTTTGATTTCAGGAGACTGTGAGTCGGAGCCAGGGAGGACTGCCCCAGGGCAGGACAGAGAGTGGAGGGAGAGAGGGAGGGAGGAGACAGAGGGGACCTAGTTGCAGGGACTGCAGGCTGGGCTCGGGTGGCGTGCGGGCTCCTGTGGCTGCACCCGGTGCCTTGGCAGGGTGGACTTGGGTCCCTTCACTTTCCCTTTGGTTCCTTGCTTTCTTTTGGACGGTCTTTGCAAGTGGTGCAGTGGACAGATAATAAATAAGGCAGGAGGGGCTGGGGGGCAGAGGGGGCGATGAGAACAGGAGCCACCTGGGAGTCTGCGGAACCTAGAGAGGGCTGTCGACTCCCAAAGGCCACAGGAATGGGAGCCCTGTGCTGAGATCCCCATGGAGAAGGGATGTTATGGCTGACATCTGAGTCAGTCTCTCTCTTCACACTGTGTATCAACTGACTATGGGCTTTGTCGGTTTTAATATAGCTCTGTATTATGAAAAAGTGCCTTTTTGTAAGTTTCTTTCTTTTAAAATATAGAACTGCAAGGAAAAACGTAAGGCCCAAAGAATAAACTATGAAATTAGAAGCACATGCACACGCAGGTAACATTTCTTTAGCTTAGTTCCAGTTGCTGAGCTTTGTCTTGTGGGACCTCTGGTCTCCACCTGGATGGGCCCACAGAGCTGGGCCACCTTGCTTCATGCCACGCAGATCAGCCTGGGATCTGATCCTGCAAGTGGAAACACTGGAGCAAGGGTTATGCAAATGTCTAAGCCTTTTGATACACATTGTTAAATTGTCTCTTCAGAAAGGTTAGACCAATTTACACTAGCAACAGTCCTGTTTAAGAGACTCTTTCCCTAAATCTCCTTTAATCGTGAAGATTAGCTTTATAAGACTCTTCCCAATTGCCATTGTGAAGAAAAAAAAAATACAAGTTGTTTATTTTACATTTATTTACTAACAAAGATTCCCCCCCCCCATTTGTCCCTGTAGGGACACTGACTGTGTTTCTTGTGGGGAAATCCTCTTTGTGCCTTTCCTGTCTTTTACCATTTTTAAAAATTTTTTTGAGAGATGTGTTTTACTTTAACTTTTTTTTTTTTATTTTTACAATTCAAACCTGGTGTTTCTGAGCTGTGTACAAAGCAGGACTTTGCTTTGTACACATCTGCAGGTGAGCTATAGTGAACACACCCCTGTGGAGAGTGTGGTGTATGGCACTCACAGCTCACTGGTGGCCACGGGTGCAGAGCAGGTGGTGGTGGAGAGCCTCTTTCCCTTCAGCAGCCTCGTGCATTAGCAGCGCTGCGTCCTCGGCTGCTGTCCGCCATGTTGTGAGACTTACATTTTCTTCTTCAGTAGCTTTCAGCCTTCTCTCCAGGAAAGTGCCCCTGCCGCAGGCCCGTGCTGAGATGCTGCACTCCTGGGCCTGATCGCATCTGTGCGTCCAGCATGTGGACCCTGCATGTAGAGGCCGGTGCTTCACCCTCAGGCTTTTGAGGAACAGCAAACTGTTTCTCTGAAGGTTCAAGGTGCCCAGGGAATTGCATGGTATTTTCCTGAAAGGGTCACTCCCAGTGTGATCCTTTAGAGTCAGCCTTTGGGGCTTGTCCTGACTCTCCTTCCTGGAGGGAACCCAGAACATAGGGTCATTAGATAATGACTAGTGGATTAATTATTTTAATGGGCAAATAGAAGTTATATGTACATATGCACAACCTGATATTTTGAAATGTGCATGCATTCCAGAATGGCTAGACCAAGCTAATTATATGCTTGACCTCGCATCCTTACTTTTGGGGGTGGTAACACTTAGAATTTATTCTTTTCATATTTTGTGAGAACACAAAATATTAACTATAGTCTCCCTATTGTACAATAAATCTCTTAACCTTATTCTCATCCAGTGGAAATTTTATGTACTTTAACCAGTATCTCCCCAACCCCCATTCTTCTCCCATCCCCTGGTGAAAACAATGCTACTCTCCATTTCTATGGCTCTAATTGTTTTTAAAGATTTTATATGGAAGTGAAATCAGGAGGCATTGGTCGTCCTAAGCCTGGCTTACTTCATTTAAAGTAAAGTCCTCTAGGTCCATCCATGTCACAATGACCCGTTTCCTTCTTTGTCAGGGATGAACAGTATTCCACAGCACAGGCATACCACATTTTGTTGATCCATTCATCCATCGATGGATACTTAGGTTGATTCCATATTTTGGCTAATGTGGAGAATGCTGCTCTGGGCCTGGGACAGTGGATTTCTCTTCAACATACTGATCTCATTTCCTTTGTACATAGGCCTAGAAGTGAGATTGTGGGACTTTTTGGTAGTTCCCTTTTTGGAGGAACCTCTGACTTATTTTCCATATGGCCGTACTGATTTGCATTCTAGCCAACAGGGCAGCACCGAGGGACTCAAGAAGCTCTTGGGGGGAAATGCAAACCCTCCATAAGACCTGGGGGGCAAGACAGAGCGTGGAGGATGGGCAGTGTGTTCTAGCCTCTGGCAACACAGCTCCTGGAGTCAGAAGTTAGGACAGGCAGAGACGGGATCCCGTTTTTAGCTCAGGTTGTGTTCGGCTACGAGAACTTCAGTTCATTCAAAAACAATTAAAGAAGATAGGAGCTTTGAGGGGGTTGTGTGTTTTTGTTTGTTTTCCCCAGTAGCTTCAATCATTCCTTCATTCATTCTTTGGGGATTTTTATTTCCAGCGTTCTCTCTGTTGGCTCGCAGGTCAGCACTCTGGGAAGCACGTTTCCTCCTGCACACTGCCTTCGCCCTTCCCAGGACAGGTGGCAGATTCGGCCAGAGCAGAGGCTCCAATAGACAGTGCACAGGCTTTGGGACTCGACTTCCTTCTCTTCACATTTAAATTCCCCTCCCTGAATCACCAGGAAAGTTAACATAGATGCTTAAGTTTCTGGCTTCTCAAAAACTGGAAGCTCTGGAAAGGTGGACGGCTGGTCAACAGGACAGCCCTGTGCTGTGTCTGGGGAGCCTGAGACACTTCCTGTGTGGCCTGGGACCCGGAAGCCTACTTCCTCACTGTGTGGCCAACTCAGCCCTGGAGATGCTTTCTGCATTCAAATCCTTTCTCTAATTCGAGTCCCACAGCAGATCCAAGAGGAAGTTAGGCTGATTATTATTATTTCCGCTATAGATGACATTAAAGATTTGTGCTACAGAGTCGGAAGTGTGAGGTCTGGGATTTGGACCAGGGTCCGTAATTTCAGGCCAACAGTTCTTCCCACTGCTGTAACTGCCTTCCCATGTCTGCAGGAGCTATCATCGTAGGGCCTCCTCAGGGGTATGTGTGTGTGTGTGTGTGTGTGTGTGTGTGTGAACACACTCAGCTTGTGAATTTTGCAGATGAGCATGCACACATCTGGAAAGGTGCTAGGCATGGCAAAGCCCCTGATGACAACCCTTGGGTCAATAAGGTGTCCTTTCCCTTCTTCACAACGTCTCTGGACTCGGCAAACACACCCAGGGCCTCCAACTTGACCATGGCCAGCTGTTGAGTGCAGCCTCCTGTCCACCTCTGCTCCTGTGGAGGAAACCAGGCCCAGGACCCACGAGAGCACACTCTCATGCCTCGCTATCCCCAGGTGCGCTCATGGGGGTGACGTGGACGGAACCTCTGTCAGTTCTGAGGAGATGTCCTCAAGTCCATGTTGAAGTCCTGGCGTCAGGGACAGTGGGCGAGGAAGCTGGGCTCTGGTTTCTGGTGTGTCCTTTTATTGAAGTGGTTTTGGCGTGCTCTGTGGCTCAACAACTCCACAACCTCTTCATTGTCCCCGGGGCAAGGTCTGAGTTCCCCAAGAGCCCCAAGGTCAGATCTCTGCCAACCCCTGAGGGCATTGGCCGTCCCTTTGCCTCCCTTCTGGCCATCTGCAAGACCCTCGGTGCACACCCAGCCCTGAGTCCCCCCAGTGGCCTTATCAGTCTGGATGCTCTTGTCTCCTGCTGCTTGCTCGGCCCAGCCAGGTCCCATGTCCCCATCTGACCTGTCTTTTGGTGTCCCTCTCCCTGACCTGCCCCTCGGCGGCTTAGACGCCCTCTTCCATCACCACGTGGCAACCTGTGCCCACCTGCGAGGGCTCCCTTGACTCACCGCCCTGCTCACCGGTGGTTGTGAGATTCAGGGGCAGAGATTTTTGACTTGTGTCCCTGTCAACGGGCCCATGGTCTGGTGTGCATGAGAGGGCCTCAGGAACGCATATTGAAGGGTTTAATACTTTGTGTGTTCAGCACCTAAATCCGGAGGGTCTCTGTATGGGAACCTTGTCGGGAAGCGGAAATTTCAGGTCTGAGACAGTGAAGAGGTGCTTTTCCAAGGTGGGACGGGACTGGGCCAAGGTGGAAGCCACAGAACCTCCTAGCATTTCTAGTGCTGCTTCGCCCGGGCGTGTGCCAGTGAGCCAAGCAAGCCGGAGGCTTCCAGGAGGTATTTCTGCCCTGGCATCAACTGCCCACCCACCTTGCTGGCAGGGCACAGATGACAGGCAAAGAGGTTGTATCGTCTGGCTGAAGCTGCCCAGTTTACTGCTGGGGGGACAAGCACCCCAACAGGCAGGCTGCCAGGACAGGTAGGGTGGGATGTTCTGTAAGGACAGTCTTGACTTGAGGGCCTTTAGCCTGCCTCTTGGGCTACTGGTCCTGCAGGAAGACCCACCCTGGGCATCCCCAGGGCCGTTGAGACTCCTGGATCACCCATCCTGTCATGGCTTCAGCCAGAGGCTCCGTTGCCAAGGTATCACCAGCCTTACCAAACCACTGGGGTCTCTGAGACCCCCAAACACTCCAGTCCCTCTTCATCAATGTACACCCACTCTCGTGGCCCTCCTCCTGTTTGCGTAACTGCCCGCACGTCACTGTAGCTTAGATGGACACCAGGGGTACAGTGCTGTGCCCTGCTTCTTAAGAAGAATCTTGCCGCTACTCAACCCTGGCTTGTAGGAGAAGTGAGAGCCGTTCAGTTCCAAGTGAAAAGGACATCCAGAGGCCTGTCCTGCAACCGCTGTTACCCCAAAATTCCTCGTGCTGTATTTCACTCAGGGTTGAATGAGAAGGAGGGGCTGACGTCCAGGACGAGGGATCGGGGTCTGAATCGGAGAACATTACCTGATGGAGAACATGGCTCATAGCGATGGCTGGTCTCTCCAGGCAGTTCAAATTCAGCTCAGACCCTCCGCGGCTCAGCCTTTCATAAGATGACGTTCTCTGTCGTTTTTGAAATTTCATTTGCTCCTGTGGTCTGGGTGTACACAGTTCTGGGACATTATGGCCAGGGGATTTTTTGATGTCTTGGAAGTGCTAATGGTAATATTAGCTATCGTTTAAACAAATCTCTCCAATGGACAAAACTGATACCATTTCTGATCTTTCTAACCATGCTGAAAAATAGAGATGGTTGCTTTCTAGACAATGAGGTGAGGGTAGAGAAATGACTTGTGGTGTAAAAACAGGTAGAGTCTGAAACCTGATCTGGACTGGGGACCTTCTGGCTATTTCCTTGCTATTAAAGGGCATCCACTTGAACCATGTCCACACCATCACATCAGCTCTGGAGGCTTTGTGTACAAAACATGGTTGAAAGTACGTTCACTGGGGAACTATGAGGCTGGTGGCACTTGACCACTGATAGGGACTGGTTTTATGCATTTTGTGGCATCCTTATAAAGCAATGGCTTTTTAGCATTTAATCACTCCCTTTAAACGGAGCCGTCTCACAGAAATGTAATGCAAGTCACGTGTGTGAATTAAAATGTTCCCGGAGTCAAATTTAAAATGTAAAAGGAAATAGATGAGATTATTTTAATAATATATATATATATATATATATATATATATATATCATTTGACATGGCACATCAATATATTATCATTTCAACGCGTAATCCGTTTAAAAATATTAATGATAGATTTTCTATTTTTTTGTACCGAGTCCTCCAAATTCGAGGTGCACTTTCACACTGATGGTGTGTCCCCAGTAGAGCAGCCCCACGTGATTTGCTGCTACCTGATTGGCTCTCATTAGTCTGGAAGACATACAGTAAGATCGTAAAGCGCTCGCTTCGTCGGGGTAGTGCATTCTGTGTGTTGGTGTTAGTTTAATGTCTCCTTTTGTCTTATCTGCATTTTCCAAATTTCCATAATGAATACATACTGCCTTGGCAATTTGAAATTAAAATAAACTATTAAAGACATTGTTCATTTTTAATAGGGAGTGGTGAGATTCTAAAACACACTGTTAAAAACAAATACACGACATGTAAATCCACGACCTATTTTCCATGGGGGAGAGAAGCTGGGGCCGGTAGGATGTTGGCTGTCCTCCCTCTTGGGCCTTCCTGCTCCGTGACCCCTTCTCCCAGTGCTGGCCTTTGGCGCCAGGGAAGGGGGCGGCGGCAGCCGCGGCCCGCAGTCTGGGAACAGGTCTCCGTTGAAGCCCCCTTGCCTGCAGGAGGCCGAGGTTTCGCCTCAGATACACCCTCAGCCTGTTTGAGAGACGGGCGCAGTTGTCATGGGGAAAACTTCCCGGTCTGTCTCCAACTTTTACGCCGTTATTTGTCTCACTTCACCAAGGAGCTTTCTAAAGACTTTCCCCCTAACCACCCTCTTCCTGCTATTAAATGCTAGTGCCGTGGATCTGGTGTTTGTCTGTTTATGTGGGGTGGTCCTCTGGAGGGCCACGAGCCGTGGTAATATGTAAGATAGCTTTTACCCTCCCCCCATCAAGAACTGATTGTCACCCTCTGCGGGACCATGTCAGTCTCTCCCACTCTGAGAACACGGGGCCTGCTCACGCATGCCGAATGTCAGGACCGGGATTGCCTGGTGACTTCCGTTTACCCTGGGCCCATAAACTGGCCTCCCAGATCTTTGCCCCTCCGAGTCCCACCAGAGCAGGTCTCTGCCCACAGCCGGGCTCTCTCCTTGTGGAAGCGTCCTTTCTTGGGGCCTCATGGTGCCCGTGAGAATGAGCCTGCCGCCTCATCACCCTGCCATCTGATCCTCCTGGGGAACA
Organism: Marmota flaviventris; assembly: GCF_047511675.1. Lineage (NCBI taxonomy): Eukaryota > Metazoa > Chordata > Mammalia > Rodentia > Sciuridae > Marmota > Marmota flaviventris. Next base: position 3,450,899 of record NC_092516.1, on the reverse strand, counting down.
GGGTGCGGGCCTGGAATTTTCTTTTTCTCCTTAATTTTGTTCCTGGGGTTTCTCTGGAGCTGGGCTTTGCTGCCGTCGGCCCTCGGTAGACAGTTGTGGAACTGGATGAAATTGCCTTCGGAAAACCCTTTCTGTCCAACTGTCCTTCTGTCAGGAAATCTCACTAAGACTTAATCGCTCGCATCTTGCCATCCGGGGGTCACGCTGCAGTCCCCTGCTAAGAGCCCCGTCCAAGGCCGACAGGAAAGGGGAGCATCCTTCCTGTTCTCTGGACCACACATTTCCCGTGAATGTCCCACAACACAAAGGTCAACACGTGGCATAAGATGACATGGCAGCAATGTGAGACTTGCTGTCCCTCTCCCTCCCCCTTTTATTTCACGAGTCACTGTATTGAAAATGGGTTGATTTTTAAGGAATAGTCCGAGAAGGGCGATAGCTGGGTCAAATGGTGGATCCATTCCCAGCTTCCCCAGGAATCTCCATACTGCTTTCCAAATTGGCATCACCAATTTGCAGTCCCACCAGCAATGTACAAGTGTACCCTTTTCCCCACATCCTCTCCAGCACTTGTTGTTGTTTGACTTCATAATGGCTGCCAATCTTATTGGAGTGAGATGGTATCTTAGGGTGGTTTTGATTTGCATTTCTCTGACTGCTAAAGATGGTGAGCATTTTTTCATGTGCTTGTTGATTGACTGTATGTCCTCCTCTGTGAAGTGTCTGTTCAGGTCCTTGGCCCATTTGTTGATTGGGTGGGGAAACAAGGGAGAGAATTGAACAACAGCAGATGAGGTAGAGAGGGAAGATGGGGGGGGGGAGGGGGGATAGTAGGGGATAGGAAAGGCAGCAGAATACAACAGTCACTAATATGGCACTATGTAAAAATTGTGAATGTGTAACTGATGGGATTCTGCAATTTGTATTTGGGGTAAAAATGGGAATTCATAACTCATCTGAATCAAATGTATGAAAGATGATATGTCATGAGCTTTGTAATGTTTTGAACAACCAATAAAAAAAAAATTAAAAAAAGAAAATGGGTTGATTGGCAACTGCAGCGGCAGCCACCGAGAGCTTGTGCGGCAGGTTTGACAGCCACGGCCCCCTGCTCCCAGGGCCTAACCCACTGCCTGGTGGCCTAGAAGCCTCTGTGTCCCACCGGGGCCTCCCTGTCCTCGTTGTCCAGCCCACCCCCCAACAAGCCCCCCTCAGGAACTGCCCCTCCTCCAAAGGATGTATCTGAGACGAAATCTCCAGCCTCTCGCCCAGACCCACCCTTCCGTCCCTCACAAGCCGCATTCATTTTGCTGCAGTCAGGAAACCCTCCCTGGCTTGCTCTGCCCCGATGAGTCCTGTCAGAATTTCCGGAGAACCCTGCATCTGTGAGTGGAAGACGGGAGGACTCGGAGAGCTGATAGCAAGCACCGAGCTGAGGAGATCCAATCTGGAGGCCCTGCATTCTGGCTGGATTCTCTTCCTCTTTGGACTGGGAATGATGGGGGTTGGGGGAGATTCCATCTCAGAATCTCCTACTCCCTAGAGGGGGCGGGTGGTCCCATGGCACCTCATGAAGGAAATCTCTGTCGGCAAAACCCTGGCATTTGACATGTTCAGTGTCATCAGCAGAACTGGTGGCTTTAGGCAGAGATCACCGTACTGAAAGACATAACTCAGGTGGCCACATTCTGTTCACAAAAATGCCATTCCATAACCGCAGCTCCTGTAGGATCAGCCACGAGGTCCTAACTGTGGCCTTTGGCAGGGCTGCAGGTATGCTTAGAAGTGTCCCAGGCACAGAAGCCCGGGCAGGCACACCAGGGAGCTCCTCATTGCACTTTTAATCCACTGTGTTTTCTATCAGTCACTTTAGTTACTTTATGGAGTCTGGGATTTTGTACACTGAGACGAGCAAATGGCAGGAAAGATTGTTGATGGCTGGAATTATAGACTGGACATTTGAGATTCACACCCGGAGACACTCAACGTGGGAAGACGTGACATGCTGTGTCACTTCTGTGCATCATCTGCCTTTTTCTGTCCCCTGTTCCTCTCCCCGGCTCTCTCCTCTGTGCTCTCTCTGTCAAGGGGCAGAAATTACCGCAAGGAGATCATGAAATATTGTAGTGCATGTACGTAAAAATACATCAACTCTGGCACGTTTGTAATTTACTCTTAAGTAGGAGGATTCGTATTAGAGATCTATATATCATATTAGCAAAATACTATCCATCCCGTACTGTATTATTTGGCCAACATGATGGCTGAATTTCAAATGAAATGCAAAGGTCACGGTTGCTCTTCTATTAGGGCCCTTTAATCTCATTTGTCTCCCCATTACGGACCTCAACTTTATTAGTGGCTGCAACTACCACTGATTTTGAACTGAGAGACGGTTCTTCCAACAGATGTCGTTTCAGGCTTTGGATTTACAAGGGAGGGACCCGGCTTTAAAATTCTTCAGTCCCCCAGGAAAGGAGAATGGGACAGTTTGCGATTGTCCTCTGGTTTCCCCAAGGTGAAGTTTTTATATGGAAGAAAAGATGGGTCCTGTCTCCCCTGTGACCTACGGTGTGCCTTTTCGAGTACTTGTATCCCCTCACCACCTGCCCCTCTCAACCTGGTGACCACCCTCCAGCTTTGAGAAAACCAGTAGCTCCAATAAAAAGTCCCTGAGAAACAATTTAACCCAGTTGACCACGTCCATCAATCTGTCACCTGGAGAGAAGCTGTTGACACCGGGTGACCTCCTCCGCCATTGCGCCACGCAGTTGTCAGAGGGCCAGAGCCTGTTCTTTGATGCTATACAATTAAACTGAAGGATGGAAGGCTGGTGCTAGAAGGAAACCAAGTGCACAGAGAGGCTCCGGCCACCTGAAGCACCTCGGGTTCCCAGGCCCACAATGCAGATCAGCTTCAAGGGGACCGAGGGGCTTCCGGGGCTCCCACCATGCACCCAGGAAATATTCACAGGGCAGGGATTCTTTTAAAAATTAAGCCACCCCCACCCAGAGTACCTGGTATTGCATGAAATGCTACTTTCCCTTCGCTCTTAATAGTGACCCAAACATGTTGGACATCGGGAATGTCTTTGGCTGAAAAGAATAGGAGGTGGCCGGTGGGGACCCCCAGTATGTGGGGGGGAAAGAGAAAAAGGAGTTTAAATTCCAACAATTTCTTTTAAATCATTTCTAATAAAGAAGCCCCCAGCTTTGGACATTTCATCGCTCACCTGAGATGCGCCCCCTTTCAGGTGTTGGCAGGTCACCTGTGGAGGCGTGAGGCCAGCGCACAGGGTGACTGTGTGTGTGTGTGTGTGTGTGTGTGTGGTGGGAACTTGGCAGGCCCAGCATGTGCAGCACCTAACGTACAGCGGTCCCTGGGCGAGCCGTTCCAGGATAAAGGAGCGCCTGCCAGGCTACGCGCTGGCCCTGCCCACGCCCTCTTGGACTTCATATTCAGCTGACCACTCCCATGGCTTGTCTCTCCTCACAGTGCAGGAGCTCCATGAGAGCACACAGCTCTTGGTTTTATTTCTGAGGTCTCTAACTAGACACCGTGTAGATAGGTTCTCAAACATTACAGTTGAGGGAGGTGGAGAATGATATCCTTTTCCAAATTCAAACCAAGACTCTTCTGGGATCCCCGTGGGGCGATGCGCTGTGTGCCTACCTGTGGTCGAGGAGAAAGGAAACCGCATTCCCTGTAGCTTCCGCTTCTCATTTCCCAGAAATCCAGACATGCTTCACTCCTGGTTTGAAGTGGCAGGTGAAATAATTCAGTGATTGGATTATAAAAATTTTACTAACTATTCCTCTGGCAAAAAATAAAAAATAAATAAATAAAACAAAAGAAACAAAACCAATTCATCCCTAACGCTCCCCAGTAGTTGTGGCTTTGGGGATGAGGGAGCTGATGTTTCCTGCATGGAGCCTCCCTTTCCCCATGGGCGGCCTCTCTTCCCCGGCCTCCGGAGCTTCTTCCGCCTCCTGTGTTATCTCGAGGAGGCTAGGACCATGGAGTCTGCTAAAGGGTGCATTTGATGTTATATCCCATTACTCCATTGATTTTTTCTAAGTTTCTCTAATGTTATAATGAGAATATTTTCTACTCCATCCTGAAGGATTCTAAAGCTTTTTATTGAGCCCGGGGTGTGCCACACACATGGGCTGCCTCTCCCGGATTGAGGGAAGGAGGCCCTCCGAGAGACCAAATGGCAAAATTGCTTTTCTATCGACCCTCAGCACAAGAGTTATGGACGTCCTGTCTAATGAAGGCCCCGGGGGAGTTCTGATGAGGTCACTGGGCTGGACCCATGATTAGGGTAAGTGCTGGGCCCCGGTTAAGTGCTCACTGCCCCTCCAAGGGTCGGGAAAGTTCTTAGCAAAGGATTTGAATCTCTTTGCTTCACGCAAGCCCCGTTGGACCTATACAGCTCAGCCTGAGGGATGATCCGAAGTGGGAGCAGGAGATACAGAGGCACAGTGGCATCGAGTCAGCCCTAGGAACACGCACCACAGAGCCAGCCTGCCAGGGTTCCAGGTCTACCTCTTGCTTGTTTTTGGCTGTGTGAGTTTGGGCAAGTTGCTTAGCTTCTCTGAGCTCGTAGAACAGTTCTGAGTATTAGAGGAGGCAGGATCTGATGTGTAAAGGGTGGACCCTCAACAATTGCAGGCTGTGGTTACATGACCATCATGACTGTCACAAGGCTCGACCTTAAGGAGGCACATGGTTCTTTCACAGCTAGCCTATGGTCCAGCCGGAATTTGGTCCTGCATAGTCAAAAGCTGGATGCTTGTTGAGTAGGTGAAGGAGTGTCCCCTTGGTCATTCCCCTGACAAAGGGAAGGCGAGGTCAGTGTAGGAGATAACTCAAGGCAGCAACTTTGCTCCGAGACCTGGCTCCTTCACAAATCCATGGTTTAAAGATGGCTGTGCAGAGAGGCAGCATTGCATGAGGCTCAGGGACAGAGGGTCTGCAGTTAACGTCCAACCAGCTGCTTGCCACTCGTCAGCCGGGATGCCAGTGTGAGCATCCTTTTCCTGCTGGATAAAAATGGGTGCAATGATAGTGGCTTTGGCCCTTAGCATGACCGGCTGTGCACACACCAGGGCACGGCAGAATAAGACATCAGGATCCCAACACCAGGAATCCCCGTGGCATCCACACCCTGTCCCCAAAGTTTCAGATTCCTTCGGCCAGGAAGGAAGACCCCTTGGGCGTCAATCAAAGAGTCTTCCAGGTGGTTCTCATCAAGGGCCCGGCCAGTCTCAGTTCAGGCCCCTGGCGGAGCATCCTCCACATCCCTTCCCCTATCATTTGCTACTTCTTGTTTAGGGAGAAAACATCTGTGTTCTCGTTTGCAAGTTTCAGATTTTCATCTTTTGGGGAACCCTTTTGGGGAGACATGGTCCAGAAAACCTGAGCAATTAAGGGACAGTTTTATCAGAATTTAGAAGGTCCAGTCATCCCTGCCATGAACCACCTTGCATGCACTAACAGCAGCCCACCTTGTGGGGCCCCACTTCACCTCTCTCTGGGTCCAGCTTTCATGCCCTGGGGCTGCTGCATCTGGCTGTTATCTGCGGCTTTGATAGCTGTCTCTGGGTGCCATCTGCAATCTGTCAGGGAGGGGCGTGGAGGTGCCCTGAGATATCCCAGGTGTCTTGGTTATCTCCACAGGGAGGACACCATGCCCGTGGGCACAGAGGGCAGAGGCACTGTGGCAAAGGCCATTGCAAGCCAGGCAGCCAATTCTTCCCCTTGGCACCAAGAACAAGAGTGGTGAGGTACTCAGTGTCAGAAGTAAGCAAGAGAGGGGGGCCTTGTGCTCTGATTGGAGGGCCCGACCTGTTTGGAAGGGCCCGTATTTAATGACATTAGACACAAGACCAACGTCCCCACCCAGTTTCCCCTAGAGCTGCAGGAGGACGGTGTGCAGAGCGGTCTCTGTCCGTCCTGCGTGGGTGACAGCAGGAGTCAGTCTTAGAATGAGGTCAGCCAGCGGTGAGTGCCTCAGAGGCAGCGCAAGCCCCGCATGCACGGGGAGAAGACAGAGATGCAGGGGAAGTGGGTGGCAAGCTTGGAGGCCGTCTATCAGAGGAGGCCCATCTGAACAGGTGACTTCCGGCAAGAAGTGGACAAGGTGACTCAGCAGCCGGGAGAGATGAGATGGGACTCTGTGCCAGAGAGAGAAAGAGAAAAACAAGTTCAAAGGGAGCCCTGAGCCAGAAAGGGGTTCCAAAGCGCAAGCCAGGAGGGCAGCACTCAGTCCTCCCTAAGGAGCCCGATATTTCCTGGGTATAGTCAGGAGGCTGGTGAGTCAGAGGCCCTGGATATCTGCATTTTCCAAGTCTTTCAGATGCTATGTGGGGAATGGACGGCAGGGGGCAAGAGTGGAGGAAGCCAACCAGGAAACTGCTGGGAGCCCAAGCAGCCTGCAGACCTCCTCTCATCTGGAGTGTCCTCCCTTCCCCCTGTCAACCCAGTGTGACTCACCTCTGGCCAAGCAGGGTCTGGGAGTTACTTGCAGTCTGGGACGAGGCAGCCAGCCTCCACTGTTCCCAAATTGCAGATCCAGAGGCGTGCCCCACATTCTCTCCCTGAATCCTCTGCAGGCGTAGGTTCTGAGGAGGAGCTGGCACCTCAGCGGGCTCCCCTCTGCAGCTGGTAAGGGCTAGATGACACGCTCCGCTCCGTGGTTGGGAGCTGTGAGCCAGGTCATCTTGCAATTCTAGGAAGCTCTTTTGCTTGAGCTTGCACAAATACGACTCAATCTGATCCACATTCTGTTTGGGAATTAAAAACCTAACCTTCTGAGACTCAGTCTCTCTCCCACCCAAAGATAACAGAAGGGTTTCCAAAGGACTGTCTCCCCGGGTCCAAGGTGCTTTTCTTCTTCTCACCAAGGGAGATGAAGTAGCAAAGGCTCTTCTATCAGTTGCAACATGTAGCATTTGAGCCTTGATCCCACACTGTGTTCTTCAACTCCCTGCTACGTGTGCGCACTCCTTTTAAAGCCATTCTTAATAACTCTGTTTATTAATGTGATCATTTGAAAAAATAATTGGAAATGCACACAAAAGTAAAAATTTTTTATGGGCAGCCCATTGACTAGAAAAAAAAAATTCACTGAGCGTTTGGGTCTTGCTCATTGGTCTGCTCGTGTGGGGGGGGTGGGCGGGACCCATCGCAGAGCATCTACAGCTTCCGATTCCGCGTATTTTCAGAATTTATCCTACAACTTTTACTTGGCGTTAACATGTGAATATTTTACTAGGCCATTATTCATTTTTTGAAATTACATTTAATGATTCCATAATGTCCTCCTGTAACTGGATTTGTCACTGCTGGTGACATTTAAGGAATTTTCTTTTCTCTCCCTTATTAGTGTTACAAATAATGCCACAAGAGAACTTTTCTGTATGCAAGGCTCTGCGTGCATTTTTTTTAGATTTCCTTGTATTGGGTTCTAAAAAGCACTCTTGGGTGGGGGTGTCAAAGGAGAGATCCCATCCACTTGCCTTTTTAAACTCATGGCACAAATACACCCCCAACTACCGTCTACCAGGATGCTGGTGAACCTGGGAGTTGGCACGTTGCCGGGCGTTATTAGACACTCTCACGTCTGATGGGTAAGAAGTGGTGTCTTCTTCAGTGTTCTCCCTTTGGTCTGTCTCGTGATTACGTTAGGGAACACGTATAACCCCTTTCCTCAAGTGTCAGACTCAATGGAGGGTGGACGCTGTTTATCCTCATCATACAAACTGAGAAACCAGAGCTGCCTGGTAAGATTAGAACCCAGCCCAGTCAACAGGGCCCTCCCGGGGGCATCAGCCGCAGCCCTGTTCTGCGTCCAGGCACGGTGAGTCCAGGGAAGGCCCCTCTTGGCTGGGGGTGAGGCAGGCAAGCTGCAATCTGATTGAAGTAGTCCACACTACCGTGTGGATGACCCACAGGAGCATCTCCAATTTTTATTTTAAAAAAAGAAAGAAAGAAAACTCATTTGTTATTCTAAGTAAGCCTGTATTTTGTGGAAGGGATTGCAAAAAGTTTAACAGAAGTAAAAACATCTATGGATGACAAGGGGACATATCTGTGAGTGAATTCAGGTTTTCTTTCAGTCCCCCTGCTCGCCCCCGACTGGCCTCAGCCCACAGGCCTGTTTTATTTAATAGGAATATAGGGTGTGTAAAGCAGTCGATCGGTTGCCATTACGTAAGCGTCTGAAATTCCTCTTTCTCCTTCAGAATGGAAGGCCTGGGCACAGTCCCTGATGTTCATGTCTAACTCCCAGTGGACGGAGCCCACCTGCACCTGAGTTGGGTCCCCTTTACCACGTGGCTCTCTAACCCCTTCCTTAGTGACCTCCCCCACTTGCTCCCTGCCTGGGCCACCCTGCTCAAGCCTTCCCCTCCTGTGACGGTGAGGTGTTCACTGGGCCCTTTCCCCAGTCGGGACTCCCCAGCTTATCACCAGGAAGGGGAGGCTGAAGAGTCATGGTGGGCGGTACCTGAGCCCTTGGAAGACAGGGGTGCGGAGCTGGGGTGTGGTCCTGGCTCCCGGCTCGCATTGCTTGGTAACTTGAGCCTCCCTTAGTTTGCTGCCTTGCATCATAGCTCCTGGGAGACCTGAAATAGAGTGGACCACACTGTGCACATTTTTGAAGGATCATGAGTGCAGGCTAAATTTACGATCTGCGTCCGTATTCTTAGCACACGTTTCCCCTAAACGGAGATGGGAGGGACTCGAACGTTCTGTCCCAGGAGGGCCTTCGTCGTCCACACGTGCCTCTTAACGCTGGATTCCATCCTGCCTCCGTGAGGGTGTCCACAGGCACCTCCAGCAAAGAGCTGGGACCCGGGGATCTTCGTTCCTCAATGGCAGGAGACACGAGGGTCACTCTTCCCAGCACATTTGGGGTGCCCCGTCTCATAGAACTGCTGTTTTAATTTTTGCTGTTTTGGACATCACTATTATTTACTTCATATCTCCCTGATTTGATTTCAGTTTATTTGTGGCAGTACAGTAACTAAGACCCCATTGTTATAAGTTGAAGCATAACTCAGGCAAGAGCTGGAATGTTAAAAAATAAATGGGACTCCAAGCAAGACCATCAGATGGACCCCCCCCCCCCCGATGGCTAGGAAGCCAGAGGTTGGGAAAGGGTATCACGGTGGTAAGGGCAAGGCAGCCATTGTTCTAGAAAGCCCAAGTCCTTATCCGCAGCTAACCATCTCCTAGGGTCTATTTGTGCATACCTCGGTGGTTTCATTCAAATAAGAAAATAGATCAACAAAACACCTCCAGTTGTTGTGCGGTCAGTCTTCCCCGCCTCGGCCATTCCTGTGAACTCCTGGTGGGTAACCCAGGCTGCCCCTTCCTCCGGGGTTCCGCCAACAAGCTCTCCTCTCTCTGCCTCCTGCACCCACTATCTGTATCCATCTTGGTCGGAGCCATTGACTCTTCTTGCCAATACAAAAGGCCTCTTTGCAGAGAGGGGGCTGAGGCTGGTGGTCGGGCCTCCTCCTCTGTGCTTGGCCTTTGCGGGACCCCACGGCTTGCTGCAGCCTTGCAGGGGGGACCCCTGGCATCGCATCCCAGGAGGTGGGCTCCTGTTTTCTAATTGCTCCCTCCTGCCACCCCTCCCCCTTTCTTCTCTCTGTCCTTCCTCCCATCTCCACTCTCACCAGCATCTAGAACTCGGTGCTGGGTGTGGGCACCCCCCTTGGCTGGGGTGTCGGGTGCGAGAAAACCTGGGCTTGGGCTCTTGTTCTGCAAACAGCGGGGAGGTTTGGATCTCCAACCTAAGCAAGAAGGAGTCCACTGTGGATTGTCTCAGTTACCTGAAGGGGCCGACTTCCCAGCCCCACCCTGTGTGAGGTCCTCTGATGACCCAGAGCTGGCTGCTGACTGTCTTCCTGCCTTAAGGTCCTCAACTGAGAAACTGAAGATGGGACCTCTGCTTCCCAGGGTTTGCACGAGAGGGAGTGAGAAAGCACAGAAGGACAGGCCTCCCAACCACGGGGCTCTGTTGACGAAACGCGGACATTACTTTTAAACATGGGGTGTCCCGTAATCTTATCTAAACCCTCATCCCTCAGCCGACAGCCAAGAGGACTCGTGCCACATCCGTCTCCTCATAAGACAGTCACAGTTCCTAATGTCGCACTTGCTTTCTCTCCTCTCCCTCTCTGCTGCTGCATAATTTCATTATCCGCTGCACATAAGTGTGTTATGTAATTCTCCCGATGTGTCATCGAGGGCTTCTGTTTAGCTGTCGTATTACTTAGGTCCATGATACTTTTTGTTAAATCCCCAGGGAATCTTATGAACAGAGGTGGCAGGGCCCCCCTTTCTACTAAGTGGGACGCTTAAATATCGGAAATGACACAAAGCACCAGAGACGGCCTAGCATGGAGTGTCCCCGTGGCTTTGTGACCTCCAGGAGACCAGTTGAGGCATTTGTCTACAACCCCCGCGTCCACACAGGAAGTTGATGCCGTGCAGGTGGCGCCAGCCCATTAACCAGGGTGCGCAGTCAGCTGCACTGGCGGGTTGCTCTCCACGCCCTGGGTTCTGGTATCAACCCTTCCTGATGAGCTCTCGTCATCCCCACCCCGTCTCATCAGCAAGGGCTGTTCTCATCCCCGTTTTATGGTTGAGGAAACTGAAATTCGAAAAGCTTATCTCCCTTTGCCTGGAGATACACAATAAGAAAGTAATCCAGATGCAAAGCACCCTCTGCTCACACACACACACACACACACACACACGCACACGCACACACACACAGACCCCCACATGCATGCACACACACTCATGTATACCCACCACACACATGCATGCCCACAGTCATGCACACACTCACACACGTGCCTGCACACACTCACACTCACACACACTCACAGACACACATGCACACAGTTCTATAACCTCAGGACCATTTCCTCTGTGGCTTCAAGGAAAGGTACATGTTGTTTGCTCCAGGGTTTGGACAGCTCCCTTCTTGTTTCTAACACTAACATTAAACTAATCACTTCTCTCTGGGACTCTGTTTCCTTAGGGGCCAAATTTGGAGGGTTGGATGAAATTGTTATTTTTTTAAGGTTTTTAAAGTATTTTTTTAGATGTTGATAAACCTTCATTTTATTCATTATACGTGGTGCTGAGAATCGAACCCAGTGCCTCACGCATGCTAGGCAAGCGCTCTGCCACGGAGCCCTGACCTAAACTGCTTCACGGTGCTCAGGAGTGGGGGTGCTCAGGAGTAGGGTGCTCAGGAGCAGGAGTGCTCAGGAGCGGGGGTGCTCAGGAGTGGGGTGCTCAGGAGTGGGGGTCGAGAGGGAGGAGGGCTGGAGGAGTGAGTTGAGCAGCTGCCTCCTCTCCATGCGCCAGTGTGCGTCTGCTTCCATCTGGGATGGAGGGATGGATGAATGGCAAGAAGGAAGGAGGGAGGCAGGGAAGTGAACAACAGCATGTCATACAATATCAACCACTCAAAACAAGCATCATCCCTTCCCAGGTGCACTGTTACCTATAAACGAAAACATGATTTGTAATGGCCGTATGATATTCCAAAATATGAATGGATTACCTTTGCTTAACTCCCCGTTTTCTAAAACATGCGTGTTATTCTTGTTTCTCACTCATCTGCTCATGTATCCATCATTTATTCATCACATGTTTATTGGTAACTCTTCCTTGTCAGACAGTAACCTAAGCGTAGTAAGGATGCTGTTATACGTCTGTCTTTGACATATTCCCACCTATTTGCTTCCACCATTTTGAGGAAATCTCTGTTGGCATCTGGTTTAAGATCGCTGGCTGTCCTTGTTGGGGACACCTGGTCCTGCACAGCCTGCAAAATGAGGTTGGGGGGTGGAGATGAGTCTGTGTAAATGTCGCGCTCTCCTGGCCAAGGAGCCGACTGGCTTCTCGGCACACCGCCCCCCATGGCTGCAGTTACGGGATGAGCAGGCATTCTTCTGATTGCGTGGCCACAGCATCAAAAAACCCACTCAGTGTTTACAAGCCTCAGAGGCTAGAACTTCACCTGCTGAACTTGGAACTTCCTGTGCTGCTTCCTTGAGAGCCAAATGGGCCTTGGGGAATGTCTCCTCCAACCTGTCCAGGACATCTGAGAGGCAGCCTTGGGGACCACTGAGACCTCAGACTTTTCAACTCCCCTTTTGAATAACCTAGGGGGAAAAAAAAACAGGTGTGTCATAGATAAAGTGCATCTAGCTGAGATTCTATGCTGCTGAAATTTCAGGCATAAAATCTATGCTGCTTAAAATCCAGGCATCTCGGATAGAAAAAAGGCAATAAAGAGAAACCAAAGCATAATTCCACATGAGCTGGCTCTGCCGAGTCAGAGGAGCTGGGCAGGGTGGCCACTCTGAAGTGCCCCCACGGAGGCAGGGTGCCAGATCTAAAGTGAGGCTTCAGAGTGATGCGGCATCCAGGGACCGGGCTATTTCTGTCTGCAGTCTCTGTGTCAGGGACTGGTGACACTTCCCCCGGCCCCTGATGCTCTTCTTCTCCCTGATGACTCTGACACTTGAGTGATGGTCAGTCCATTTGGAAGCAGCTGGCTTTGTTTGTCATGGGACAGAAGATATCCAGAGAAGACAAGACCCCAAAGAGCTCAGGCCTCCGTAAGAACCAAGGGGGCCCCTGGGCAGAAGACACCATTCATTTCTCCTCTTTTCTCTGTATCCTTTCTTTTCCTCCCTTTCCCTGATAGAGAGCAAAGCGTAGGGAAATCTAAGTAGGAGGCTTCTATCCTTGACTGATTCCTTTTTTATTTTTCTGCTACCTATGGGATCATTTAATTCATTTCATGCCTGTGGAAAAGACCAGAATTTCCTAATTCCTCCCAAATACCTGGGCAGGTTACCTCTCCCAACCCCAGCTCATCTTTATTCTGCACTGAGTTATGTAATGATTCGATCCTGTAGAGGAGTAATTCACCTTTGTTCCCACCTACGTTAAGACTGATTACAAATCCTCATAAAATACTCATTAGACTACCCAAAATATCCTGAAGAATAGACTGTTACAGAGAAGGTAATGCCGTTGCTCAGAAGTGTGGGCTTCTGTCTAATTATGTGTAAATTATCTGAGTGGAATCTCAAATGTTTAGTGATAAACAGTTTTATGCTTCTCAGCAAAGTATCTAGTTTGCGAGGCAATATAATCAAAAGCAGATTGTGTGCAGTGAATTGTAGATGGTACAACTTTGCATCCTTTTCAAGTTATTGAAAGAATTGGAAATGTGTCTCCAGTCCTTTAAGAAAAGCAAATGTTGTAGCCTGCCTTTTTTTTTGGGGGGGGGGTGGGGGAAAGATAATTGATCCTTTGACTATACTGCTGTTCTGTTCTCAGAAGAAACATTAAAAAGTTGGATTTCTTAAGAAATGCAATTAACCGACTTTTATTTAATGATTTTTTCCCCTCAAACTATTCATCCTGGAGGAATGGTATCTGTTGGTTATTAACAAAGATGAGGATGGAGTATTAAGAAGCAGAACATCAGGATATTTAGCTGCAATGCACATAGACTCGCTCAGAGGAAAACCCAGTGTGGTTCGTGGGCCTGTACCCCTTCCTTTGGGAAACGTTTCCTTTAAAACCTCCCCCATGTGTCACCCCATCACCAGGTGGGATGGGAGAACCTTCACTGAACACCAGAAGAAAACATCCTAATAATAAAGCCAACTGGACACCTTGCATCAGCATGGAGCCACCATAGTCCATGTGGCTGGCTGTCACTAGAGTCACCATGACCCGAATGATTATTAAATCCCAACGAGTTAAGTCTGGCCCTTCATTACTTCCTGATTTCAGCAGCAGAAGGGTCCCCAAATGCTCCAGAAACTTGAGAAGGTCTTCCAGGGCAGGCTTCTGCCCCCAAAATATTAGTCTTGAGGCTTCTTTAAGCCCAAATTGGTCAAGGTGCATACTTAGGATGCCACACAAGGAAGCTGAGTCCGGCTTCAACAGGAGAGGAACAGCTGAGAAGGAGTCGGTGAACCTGCTAGAAGAGGAATCGCGGCCTCTTAAGAGTGGAGGAGTCTTTCAAAGCCCTTCTGCTTCCAGAGACGTTCCTGTTACAAAAGATGAGCAACCTGGAAGGAAAAGGATTTGAAAGGCCAGCAGGAGATGGTGGGGGCGGGGAGGAGCAGTATGAAGACAGATTAATATTTTAGTGGCATGAGTCAGGAGTTGTTTGCTGGTCACTGATGGGTCATCAGTGCAGAGCAGAACTCACTCACGTTGCCTTGGTCACCCAGGTAGCCAAAGACATCTCTGAAGGTGTTAGCAATGGGGCTTGGCTCTGCGGGGGTCCCAAAACTCTACCATCAATTCCGTGCACATGATTTTAGGTTGGAAATAAATGTTGTCATAGATGATCAACCAATTGTCCCCGTTGCAGACGTGCGCCTCGTTAGATACCTTCTGATGGGATTTGCAAATATACCAGCTCATTAGACTGATATATTATCACCTTCAAAGAGAGAGAGAGAACTTCTTTCAGTGTCCCTAGATGGCTCAGTCTTAGGTTTATCTAAGATCAAAATAGCTGCCTGAAGACCACTACATATGTGTCTGACGTTGGTTGAACTGGACATTCTGGAGGCAAACTATTTGGATCATTGACTAAAGATCTCTCTTAGCATCATGTGGATCTTCTCGATCATCAATATATCCTTTCAAAGAAGCCCACTGCTCCTGTTAGAACTCATCAACATTTACCACACTGTCTATAGAGCACGTCTGCTTCCTCTTGACCTCTGCCTGGCTTCCCATCCTACCTTCACACATTCCTCAAGTCTGTAGGACACAGGAGAAGGTTAAAAGGCCTTTTGTTTTGATTTTCATATTTGTGAAAATATTACCAATGGCCAGTTCATGATATATTTGAACTTAAAATAGCATTCGTTTAAAAATGCAATAAAACCTGAAATTTTACGCTAATCTTCATTCCAAAGATTAAAGCTACCAATGAATGGATCATGCACCTGGGCCAGGACTGCCTTGCCCTCAGACTACATTTATCTCATAGAAAAGGAATGATTTTGACCAGGGTTAGAGAGCAAGATAGTGAGAGTTTGATGGTTCAGTTGGTTTCTTCTTGCTTTTTGTTTCTTTTCTTAAAAAAAAAAAAAAATAGTTGCAATTCCTTTAGGAGCTGGATGTTAAAATGTAAATACTAAAGAGGGACCTGAGAGAAAGTCCTGTTTTGTCTGACTATAAAATTTCCATAGGCTTCTAGAGGCTCTTTTTCAAATATGTTTTCTTCTCTTTTCTTTTTTTTTCTTTCTTTCTTTTTTTTCTTTTTTAATATGGATCTTTGGCCAAGGGGGACCCCGTGCTGAGTGGCTCACCTCTCTGACTTACACAGAGGAAGCCCAGGGTAATAGAAATAAATGCTGCATTTTCTCTGTATATAACATGTCACTTGGGCAAAGTGCTACTGCGTCTCTTTGGTAAAGCTGAAATGCGGATTTCTCAGAAATGTCTTGTTTTCAGTTAATGATATTTTCTGCTTTTCACCAGGTGGCCTCTTTGGGGGTTTGCACTTGAATTCATTTCTCTGTGCGTCGAACAGGTTTTCTATTATTCGTTGATTCAGCAGCCATTTACCCAGTCTTCCATGCTGGGGTCTGAGCCAAGCGCCTGCTCGCTGGGCCCGGCAAGTCCTGCCCTGTCCTCTGGGGCATTGGGGGCGGGGGGAGGTGGAGGAGATGGGGCCCACCTCAGGACCTAGAATGGCATCAGGGACAGCCCTGTCTGCCTGGGGCTGAGCTGGGGACTGTGACTGCTGGTGGACGCACTTAGATGGCAGCCCGGGCACGAGGCGAGTGCAGCCGGACTGGACTGTTGCTGCCCTGGAGAGGACTCCGAGCTCATTTTTTCTGGTGTAAAACCCCACAAGGAAAGTCAGCTTCCGGGAATGGCCCAGCTCCTGGTCCCTGCTGCAGAACCAGCCCTGGATGACTCACAACGGGGGAGAGCAAATTGACAGATAGTTCATTAGGCCCCAGGGGGATGAGCTTTGAGAAATCCATGGGCCTTGGAGAGCAGAACTGTGGCCCCCAGATGTGACCACATCCTCACAGGCTGTGTGCACTGGCCCTGGGGACAGCCCCAAATCAGCTGCTCTGAGCAAAGGACCTCTGCGTGGACCTCTCTTCAGAACAGGAGGTGGGTGGGCTTCAGCATCTCAGCCCTGACTCTGATGATATGACCGCACAGCTTTGGTCTTGTGCAGTCATGAAAAGAACTACAGTTGGCACGTATATGTTTTTAGCTGTTGTTCTCATCCATTCATTTTTCTTTTCCTTTATTGCAAAAAGAGCAAATCCATGTCTCAGAGAACTTGAGGAACTCCCCCAGCCACACAGAGAAAATGGCTATTTGGATGCAGGTATTCTGCCTTCCAGAATGGTCTCTCTGCTGCATCTCACTATTCTAAGAATATTAAGGACTGGGTGTGGTGGCACATGCCTGTGATCCCAGCCACTTGGGAGGCTGAGGCAGGAGGATTGCAAGTTTGAGGCCAGCCTTAGCAACTTAGAGAGACGTTGTCCCAAAATAAAAAATATAAAGGTCTTGGATATGGCTCAGTGGTAAAGCATCTCTGGATTCAATCAATCCCCAGTAACCCCCCCCCCCCACCAAAGAATACTAAGAATAGGTAATCCCTGATCCCTGGGCTAAGCAGAGCATGTACAGAAACTGTGCATCTCCAAGGGAGGCTTAGAGTCCCCTCATCTGTGACCGAAGAGAATGGAAAGAGGGAGGCAGATAAGAGAGACGCACAGCAGTTCCTGTGACACCACGTGGGGCCCATCATGTAATAAAGACCACGATGACTTGAGCCCAGGGATGAGTGTGGGCATCTCTCAGTGGGGTGGACAGGGTGGTGGCACAGGGGGGAACTGGAAGCCAAACCAGGGCTTCTCAGTAGGGACGCTGCTGACATTTTGGGTTAGAGAGTTCCCTGCCTTGTGTCCTGACCATTGTCAATGTTGGCAGTATCCCTGGCCTTCCCCACTAGGTGCCAGTAGCACCATCCTTCCTGAGTCAAGTCACCCCCTAAAGCCACAGTTGCACTCACCAAAGACATGGCCTGATGGCGACAGGGACGGGCTTCTTGCAACAACAGCAGTCGTATTTAATTGAGCTCCTGCTTCCAGGGTTGGTGGTGTAGACTCAGGTGGCACCAGACTGGTACCCTCGCCCAGGGACAAGAAGACAAAACCGTGAGCCCTGGTCCTCTGAAAAACGGGGATGATACTGAGGCCAGCACCACCTCATAAACTTGTGGAGAGAAGGGTTGGCCCTCACAGAACACTCCAGAAGATTCACTGACTAGGGTCCTCTCCTGGGCACGGTACTGGCATTGCTGGAAGACAGTGGGGCTTCTGACTCCTTCCTTCCTGGGGCTTCTAGTCTAGACCAGAACAGAGTCGCTGGCAGGGATAACAGGGAGGATGGGGCCGTCTACACTTCTGCTTCAGTTTGAGCGGATGCAACCTGGACCTTCTCTCTGAGGCTGAGGTGGTCATCTGAAGATGGAGGGCAGCATTGATCCCCTCCCTCATTTTCCTTCTGCAAATGGCATGAGTGTGAGCTTTCCGTCCCTTCCTCTGTCCTACCAATGTTCATGGGACAGCAACACACTGCAGAGCACGGGGTCTTAGACATGGTCGGGAGCATAAGCCTGCTGTATACCAAGGCTTACCTTCACCGTAAACCAGTTGCAGGGAAAGACCAGGATGTTGAGATCATCAAGCCGCTCTTCTGCTACCTTCTGCTCCAGACTGTCTCCTTGAGCCTTGGCTTTCCTGTCTGTGCTTGGTTAGGGTGTGGGCCTTGCACACCTCTCCGCTACTTGCTTTCTGTTCATTTACCCCCTAGGGCTTGTCCAGCTTCCGGTCCCCATAGCCTTTATTTATGGACCCCAGTTCCTCCTCCTCACACTCCAAGAAGTTGCACATCCAACGATGCAGGAAGGGCAGGGTGCCATGAACCTGCAGGGCTCCATGCCCACCACAGACTCAAGCCTCCGGGGCGATCTGGGGAGACCACTGGGCAGGTGACGCTGCCTCCCACGGTGGCAGAGAGGTGGGAAGCATGATGAGTGGGAACAAATGGTTGGCATTGCAGGCCCCCTTTGCTCTGTGTTGGCCTTCTGTACCTCGTCCCCCAGCCCCAGCCCCTCTCCCTGGACAGTACTCTCCTCCACCCTCCACCAAAGCTCTCTCCCCGTGCAGTGTCACCTCATTGTGTCTCCTAGGGCCACTCAGAACTCCCCAGAAGTGAGAAAGGGTTTCCTCTGGCTTTAATCTGTATCTGCTCCTCTCATCAGATCCATGTGTCCGAGTCAGCTTTACTGAGGCGACGTTTACAGGCAGTAAGATTTGCCGTTTTTCCATATCGTTCTGCAAGTTTTGACAAATGCACACAGTGATGTAACCGTCCCACCATCAGGATATGGAACCTGTTCACTTTTCCCACGAGTCCCCTGGGGCCTGATTACAGCCAGTTCCCAGCCCCAGCCTCTGGGGAATCACCCATCTCCTCTCTGTTTGCGTCTCCTAGAAGGCCATCTGTATGACTAAATGGCACCAAGTGCAGGTAGATTTGGGGTCTGACTTCTCTCTGTCAGCACAGTGGATCTGAGATTCGTCCATGGGTCTGAACCTACAATACTCCATTCTCCCCTTTCATTGCTGAGCCGCCGTTCTGTGGTACAGCTGGGCCCCAGGGTATCCATGCAATAGTTGAAGGGCGTCCGGTTGTTGCCGGTCTGGGCTGGTTATGACAACCTTGCTACAAACGTTTCGTGTACAGATATTTCTGGGAATATAAATGTGGTTCTCCCGGGTAGAGCCTTGCCGCTGGTTAAACGGTGTTGCGCATATTTAACTTGATAAGGAGGATTTGAAGAGAGGCAGTGGACATAGGAGAGCTTTGGTGTGGCACCCTGGGTCTGACTCTTCCTAGCTCGGTGACCTCCCGTAGTTTCTTGGAGCCTCACTGGGCTGCAGCAAAATAAATGGCAACACCGTAGCTCCTGCTGAGATTCCAGTCGCTCACAGCTGCAAAAAGGCCCATAGCTTCTGCTGGGTGTCTCCAGGCCTAGACTCCCTCTACAGACTCCCTCCTGTGCCCGAGCATGCGCACTGGGTGCACCCTGTGCAAGGTTTCCTTCCCCAGAACGGTCCGCCCACACCTCTCCTGGCACACTCCTCAGCCCCCCATCACCCAATGGGAAGCCACCTCTTCCTTGGTCTAAATCCATCCTCTTGCTATCTATGGCTTTTTTATTGTTCTTCACACCCTCTTCTTTTCATTTATAGCATTTGTCACAACTCATCTTTATATATATATATATATATATATATATATATATATATATATATATATATATATATTTTTTTTTTTAATTTTTGATACTGGGGATTGAACCCAGGGGCACTTAACCACTGAGCGGCACCCCCAGCCCCTTTTATTTTTTATTTTGAGACACGGTCTTGCGAAGTTGCTCAGGGCTTTGCTGAGTTGCCAAGACTGGTCTTGAACTTGTGATCCTCCTGCCTCAGCCTTCAGAGCCACTGGGATTATGGGTGCGCACCACCCCACCAGGCTCACAACTGGCCTTTAAAAACTGGCCATGTGATTCAATGTCAGTTGGAATTTTTATTGGGATGATTGTTGAACCAGAGGCACTGGTAAGAAACAGTACGGAGGGCACTGTACCCAGGTGTCTTCAACAGTAATGTTTGCAAAATTATAGTACAGTACACAACCAAGAATATCGATTTTGATACAATCCATGGATCCAAGTCAAATTTCCTGACTTTTTCTTGTTCTAACGTGTGTATGCATGTGTGTCAGGGGGTGGAATCTAGTTTTAAACTTTATCACATTTTATCCTGTTCGCTGGTTCCTGTGTCCACTACCACAGTTGAGATAGGGAACAGGCTCAACCACAGTATTTCTTCTGTTGCCCTTTCTGAACCACACCCACCTCCCTCCCCTCCAATTCCTAATTTCTGGCAAATGCTGATCTCCCCATTTAAAATTTTTTGTTTATTTATTTTATTGTCCAAGTATGGGGGCCCATTCCTCTCAGCAGCTCATTAGGCTGAAACAGGAGGATCACAAGTTTGAGGCCAGCTTCAGCAACATAGCAAGACCCTGTCTCAAAACAAAAAAGTAAAAAGGGCTGTGACCCAGAAGTTAAGCACCCCCTGGGTTCAATTCCTGATACAAAAACAGACAAACAAAAAGATACAATAGACACTCCACATATGCAACCATATAGTACCTAACCTTTGGAGGTTTAACTGTTTTTGCTCCACAAAATTCCCTGGGGACTCATGCACATGATTGAACGTATCAATAGTTGGTTCCTTTTAGTTGGTGGGTAATATTCCATGGTATGGATGTACCACAGTTTCTTTAACCATTCAAGTGAATGGTTAAAGTGAACTTGTTGAAAGACATCTGGGCTGATTTTTTGTTTGCAGTTACTGTGAGTTAAATTAACATTAACCTTCATGTGTGGATTTTTGCATAAATGTAAATTTCCATTTGTCTAGAACAAATGCTCAAAAGTGAAAATGCTAGGGCCCCATTTTGTAAGAAACTGATTTGATTGATTTTTAGTCTGTCTCTGCCAGTAGACTCTGAAGTTATTCAAGGAATGAGTTTGTTTGTTTGCTTGTTTGTGTTTAATTGCTGTACACTGGGAACACCACGCATCCTTAGAACATAATTTACCACTCTATAAATATTTATAGATGAATTAAATGAGGAATGAATGAGTGGATGCATGAATAAAAATGTTGGCATAGGGATTAATAAAATAATGTATGTAAATAATTTTCAGTAGGCCTAGCGTAGAGCAGGCTTTGATGTCCGGAGATGTTTTTAGCACCACCATCACTATCAGTGGGCATAGTTTTGGCCAAAAGCAACAAGAGCAAGCTTTCATGTGCTTCTGCCTAGACCATTCCACGAACATTTAAGGGATTCCAAAGCTCTGTTTCCCATCACCTCCTTAAGGAAGAGCCCTTCCTGTAGATACACTGAGGGATGCTGTGGGAATTCAGACTTTGTACCTTAAATAAGATCCTGCTTAAATTGGCCACGTCAAAGGAGCACTGGGCTCAGGGATGGAAGCCTCTGGAACGTGAAGGTGGGTCGCCCTGGGGAGGCCTGCCTCCTTCCAGGATGCTCAGGGTCTTAGTGTGTGAAATAGAGATGGTGGGGCCGATGGAGATTGCACGGTGCTTCATAGAGAGAGGAGGCTAGGAATTCTCATTTGCCGGAGGAGAGTGCAGGACTTGGTCATGTCTTGATCTGTGTACAAGGGGCTGGTAAAGACAAGCAGTTCTCGTAATAAAAATAGAAATGACAGGAACGCCACTGGAATGATGAGCTGCCTTGCACAGGAGCCCTCCTTGGTGGCTGGCGCGGGAGCGGCGGGCCCAGGAAGCGTGCCAGGTGCTGCGCGGCGCTGTGCGCGTCTCTTTCTAGACTCCTCGCCGGGCCACCTCCACGGGGCCAGGGAGCAAAAGGGTCGCAGCTGATTCCTGGCAGAGTGAGCCCCTGCTGCTCCCATCCAAGGCCACCCATGGCCTGGGGCGTGGTGGGGAGGGTGTCTTCATTCTCACTGGGGCCACTTTAAAAGTAGAAGAGGGGGCTGTGGCTGTGGCTCAGTGGTAGAGGCTCGCCCTGCACCCGTGGGGCACTGGGTTCAAACCTCAGCACCACATAAACATGAAATAAAGGTTAAAAAAAGTAAAAGAGGAAGAAGAGGAATCTGTTTTCTCTTCTTTGCTGGGACCATTTTTCCTGTCCATTATACAAAATGTGGTCACTCTATATTAATAATAAAAATGAAAACAGTAAGGATGACCTATTCAATGCGTTGTTTCCTTGAAACTCTGGATGTACCTGTGTAGATATCTAGATTCAGATCTAGAAAGGAATGCATTTAGAAACGAAGAGCATAAATTATGGATATGGATTGTACGTACAAGGGACAGTACCAAATAGGTGTGTGTGTCACTCCCCATCTCCAGGCACACACATCCGTGTCTATGCATTTTCATACATAATTTCTGAGTATTATAAGCTTTTCTTCCCTATTTTTTCTGGGGGGGAGGGTACCAGGGATTGAACTCAGAGGCGCTTGACCACTGAGCCACATCCCCAGCCTTATTTTGCATTTTATTTAGAGACAGGGTCTCATGGAGTTGCTTAGCACCTCAACTGCTGAGGCTGCTTTGAACTCGCAATCCTCCTGTCTCAGCCTCCTTAGGCACTGGGATTACAGGTGTGCGCCACTGTGCCGGGCCTCTATTGCAAACTGGGGGATATCATCCCCATGGAATGTTTAGTAAACTAGTTCTTAGGGTTGGATATTTGACCAAAATTTCAAACCAATGCTGTCTGCATTTTCTGGCTGGTAGCTACTTCTTTATGCTCTGTGGAAGGACAGGAAGCCCACTGCCCTTGGTCCCCTGCAGGCACTGGACCAAGGCCAGAGCTTGTTCCTCCCTGGTCCTGGTTTCTCTTCAACAGGGAGAGGCTTTGGTGGTTAAAGATACCCTCAAGGGTCTTGGGGGGGCTGCATCTATCTGATCCATAGTTTAGAATTTTATAATCCAGTTTAATTTCTGGAGTAATTTCTCCATCCTCAGAGGACTGCATAAAGCCTTCGACTTTCAGACATTCCACTTCAAAACCCATTTTTAGGAATGCATTATGTAGTAAAGTTGAAGGTCCAAGGTAAGGACATCACACTGCTCTGAGTCAGGGCCTCTCAGTGTGTGAATTTAAATAAGTGGTTACTGTACCCCGCTCTCAGTTTCCTTGCCTGTAAAATGGGATGGGCCATATTTCCTTGCCAACTGGGTTGCTGGGAAGAAAGGAAGGAGACAATGAACATAAAACACTTGGCGGAGAGCCGGGCACACGGGCAATGCTCAGCGATTCTTGGCTTGGCTATTTTTTATGGCATTTCCTGGAACTGTGAGCGTCTTGATAGGGCACTGGCTGCCTAGAGGAGAGTATGTTAGAACAGGCTGGCTGGGGAGGGTGGAGGTTGGGGAAAGGACGCCCGGCAGCCTGCTTCAGCACCCTGGGGACTGGCATTTGCCCTGGAGGTCATAAAATAGCCATATCCCCAAGTTCCCCAGAAAACACGGGTGCCTGCTCCTGCCTGACGCCCAGAAGTCTGCTCAGAGACCATGTGGTGCAGCTGTGAGGAGGGAAAACAGGGCGTCAGGGCGGTGCCAGGTGTTCCAATGACTTCCTTGACTGGAAACCCCAGAGCCAGGGGAGAAGAGCAGGATCAGGAAGCAGCAGAGGGTTTTCCTTAGAAAGTGAAAAAGAATGGCTTCCTATCTTTTGATCCCAAGAGAACAGCGCTTTTTCTCCCTTAGAGGCCAATTTACATTGCCTTACCCTTGTTCACAGTCAGCAGCAGCCTGGTTACCATTACTAACAGGAGTACCACTGACATTATCATCACCACCATCACTACCATCACTACCACCACCACCACCACCACCACCATCACCACCATCACCACCATCACCATCACCACCACCATCACCACCACCACCACTATGGACACCACCACCACCATCATCAGCACCACCACCATCACCACCACCACCACCACCACCATCACCACCACCATCACCACCACCATCACCACCACCACCACTATGGACACCACCACCACCATCATCAGCACCACCACCATCACCACCACCACCACCACCACCACCATCACCACCATCACCATCACCACCACCATCACCACCACCATCACCACCACCACCACTATGGACACCACCACCACCATCAGCAGCACCACCACCATCACCACCACCATCACCACCACCATCACCATCACCATCACCATCACCACCACTATGGACACCACCACCACCATCATCAGCACCACCACCATCACCACCACCATCACCACCACCACCACCACCACCATCATCATCACCACCACCATCATCACCACCATCACCATCATCACCACCATCACCATCATCACCACCATCACCACCATCATCACCATCACCACCACTATGGACACCACCACCACCATCATCACCACCACCACCATCATCACCACCATCACCACCATCATCATCACCACCACCACCATCATCACCACCACCACCATCATCACCACCATCACCACCATCACCATCATCACCATCACCATCATCACCACCACCACCATCATCACCACCACCACCATCATCACCACCATCACCACCATCACCATCACCATTATCACCACCACCACCATCATCACCACCATCACCACCATCACCATCACCACCACCATCACCACCATTGTCACTACCAGCATCACCAGCACCATCACCATCACCATCATCACCACCACCACGACCAGCACCACCACCACCACCACCATCACCAACATCACCATCATCACCATCACCATCACCATCACCATCACCACCACCATCACCACCACCATCACCATCATCACATCACCACCATCACCATTATTACCATCACCATCACCACCATCACCATCATCATCATTACCACCACGGTCACCATCATCATGACTATCATTGTTATCACCATCACCACCACCATCGTCATCATCTTATCATCTTATTATCCTTGAAGCTAAGCCACATCATGCACTAACTGTGTGCCTGTGGTTGCACTAAGAAATTTATGTGTAGTAGAACATGTTATCCAAATTCAAGCTTGTGGGGAAAAAAATACTCAAGAATTTACTACTTAAAAGTAGTAACCCAGGGCTTGGAAAGTTTACGTAGCTTGTCAAAAGTCACCGAGCTAGGATGTAACAGAGCCAAGATTCAGAACCAGTGTCTTTCTCCCCAGTTCCTGTTACCACCCACTTCACTGTCAGGAGGCAGAGCAGAGTCACAGTCAACTCTATGGCCCCACAGAGTTGTTAATAATTTTAATTATCACTGTTTGTCCTCAGGAGAAGGTAAGCCTATGACCTGAGCATCCCAGTGTCACATAGCAAACTAGTGGTCTCAAATCCATACATGCATCTGCACTCTCATAGAAATAAATATTACATGAAACTCCATTCATAAAAGAGATGGAAGGAAAAGAATTAGAGATGAATTTTGTAAATTCAAATATGAAACATTTATTATAAAGCCAATCAGTGAGAAAATGAGGCTGTTTTGATGAACACTAATATTTGAAATTGGGAATGTAGATAACTAATATTATTTTCAATTATACTCATAATACAATCCACTTCTGTATTTTAATTTGTTGCATGATATTATTAAGAAAAATGCTGATTCACATACTGATACGAAGTTGGAGAAAGTAATTCTTTTAACCAGAATGACCTGAACATCTCTGATTAATCTAGAAGGTAAACTCCATCGCCCATCTTGTTGGCCATCGTATCTCCCCAGCCCCACGATTGGCACAGAGAATGAATCCAAGGTGTAGGTGATCAGGGACTACGGGACTTAGCCAATCCGCGAATGGAACGCATCTCAGCAACCTGGAAGTAGAGGGACTTTCATTGCCGTTTCCAAGTTTTCTCATTCATTGAACCAGCATTTAGCAAGCACCTGCTGCAAGCAGCGATGGGCTGTTTTTAGGAGACGGGCTACAACACTGGAGGGGAAAAAGTAAAGGTTGTCACGGAGTATGTGCATGCCTGTGCGTGCCGCCGAGGGGCAGGGGAGAAAACAGATAAGGAAGGGTTCTCAGGGCCCCTGTGCTGAACTCACCTTCTTGAGTCCCAGCCTCCTTGGGGGTAGCTCATAGTACCAGTATGTATGCAGCACTGCTTCTGCACAGAACAGACACACACATAGGCACTAGCTACCTCACCTCCACCACAACATGCACAACATAAACAACTGCACATTGTGCTGTCATCCCAGCAGCTCGGGAGGCTGAGTCAGGAGGATCACAAGTTCAAAGCCAGCCTCAGCAAAAGCCAGGCGCTAAGCCACTCAGTGAGACCCTGTCTCTAAATAAAATACAAAATAGGGCTGGGGATGGGGCTCAGTGGTTGAGTGCCCCTGAGTTCAATCCCTGGTACCCCCACCCCCACAAAAAACCCTGCAGGTTCCCTCCTGTGGTTGTTTATCTAATTGGACCCTGGTGCTGTGGGATTTGTACACTCCTATCATTAAAGCATTTTCAGGAAGACAGTATGTATTTTGAAATGTATTCATATGTGCTGGGCACAGGTGATTTCAATAGGAGGTTTGAGGTCACTGTCTCCAGGGACAGGTCTTTGCATAGAAGTGTGGTTGTATGGTAAGGCAGGGGTGGTGTCTAGCTGAGTCCATTCATCCCAGGCCTTCCCCAGTGGGATGGGTCCCCAGTGGGTTGGGTCCCCAGTGTCTTCCTACCAGATGACGGACATGTTTGGCTCTGTGCATCGAAATCCCGTTTTGGAATCATTGTGGAGCATAAGTCGGGAGGAGCCGAGGCTGAGCGCACAGGGACCAGCTAGAGAAGTACCACTTTTTTCCTTTAAAAAAAAATCTCAGCTTTCGAGGATAATGTGATCCACAGGACATGACAAAGGAGAGAGAAGAGGAGAGATTGGGGAGTTCAGAACAGTGTCACTTGGGCA
Source organism: Marmota flaviventris (assembly GCF_047511675.1). Classification (NCBI taxonomy): domain Eukaryota; kingdom Metazoa; phylum Chordata; class Mammalia; order Rodentia; family Sciuridae; genus Marmota; species Marmota flaviventris. The sequence goes on along the minus strand of NC_092516.1, from coordinate 3,424,213 downwards.
TCACTTGACTCTTCAGAGCGGCAGAGGAAAGTGAGAAGGGCAGAGGTCCTGGTTTCAAGGTCAAGTAAGTGGGAGGCTCTGTCTTCGGACCCAGGAACCTCAGCAGAGCCAAGAGCAGGTCCACAGGCCTTGCTGGGGGATGTTAAAGTGGAAAAGTGGAGGACCCTGGAGAGAGACTGCAGAGGCAGACGGAAGGCATCATCCTGCGGGGAGGATCCATTGGGATCCCATAGAGTCTTCCAACTGTGAAGAAGTGGGAGAAGTGTCCCAGCCACACCCTGACACATGTGTGAGCGCCTGTGCATGTCGCAGACATGGGCTACAGAGAGCGTGACACTCCAGGTGCCGCAGGAAGGGGAACAGAAGAGCACACCATGTGCCTGGTGAGGTCTGGTGTTGTGGAGTCTGCCAGACTCTGCCCACAAGAGGGTCCCGCCACCAGGTGAACAGTCTTTCTCTTACTTGAGCCTTTGACCAGAGGGTCCTGAATTCTTCTATCTGAAACCAGGTGAAGGCAATGCTGACCTTGTAACTGTGGGTACGATGGCTTCTCTTCTGCAGAGGAAAGTTCTGGTTTAGGAAAGTGGCTTAACAAAAACTTGGTGAGAGGGTATTTCCTCAAGGACTTGGGGACAAGTGAGGCTAAGCCTCTGAGGAGCAGGAGACATGGGATGGATAGATGAGGATGAGAATTTGTCCTCCGACTCCCTAAGGAAAAGGGAAAGTAAAAAGAAGAGAAAAAATATCTGAACATAGGTGATTGAGTTAGCCAGATGTCACTCTGAAGGATGAGAATTCCAGATCCTTCTAGAATCGGGTTTCTAAAGTGAGACTTACTCCTCCCATGCTTTCCCCCAAAGGTTCATGTCCATGGAACTCATAAATGCCTCATAGAGTAGAGAGAATGCAGAAGAGGGTGGGGGGCTTATTTTCACACGTGGGTCCTTGTAATGGAGCCAGAGGCAGGAAGATGTAAAAACTTGAGCCCGCGGGCCAGATGAGGTGGAGAAGCTGAGGTGCCTGTAACTGAATCGATGGCACCTTGGGGACTGAGACTGGGACGTCTGGAGCCTGCGTATGTGGTGAGATGAGATCCTGCCGATCGGGGAGGCTTTCCACCCGGTGTCTGATCCATTTGCAATGTTACCTCCTAGGTTTTGTGAGTCCTTCCATCCTTCCTAGCTCCACACCAGCACTCACCAGCTTTGATGCTGTGCCAGGAGTGCCAAGAACTGACAGTCCCTGTGGTGTCCCTTACCTGAGTGCCAGGGCAGGACCTTGGGAAGGTCGAGGTCAGAATGGATTATTTCAGAGCTTGAGATGTTAGAGGTGAGGACCCCTGGAGTCAGAGATGCTCTGTGGGTGACTCGGGTGGCATAAAGATAAATACTGCTGAGCATTTACGGGGTCAAAGGACCCTGCAGCCGAGCTGATTGCAGAGCAAAGAGGAGCCTCCTGCAGGCTTTGTTTGCCTTCAGATTTGCTTGAGTTCCATCCAGAAAGTCAAACACAGAGAGTGGGTGGGGTGTGGAGGCTTCCCAAAGTAGACCTCCCGCCCACGTGTTCATTAGGAGAAATCACCACTTGGCTGTTTTTGTCTCTGCCACCCACCCTGCCTGGTCCCACGCTCTTACATTCTGTCCTGTGCACTAGAAGCTGACTCCCACCCTCTCCAGTGCCAACCATTGCCCTCTACCTCAGCCTCGCCTCCGCCTCCTGGAACCTATTCTGTCACTGAGCTCCCATGGGGACTGATGCTGTTTTCTTGATCTGGGGATGTTTTAATTCCGGGATCCCACCTTGGGTCTTTCCTGCCACCTATCAGTTGCCCAATCTGATGGAACACTCTCTCTATAACTCACCACTTTTGCCAGGGGTGATGATAGGAAGGTGTTGGCGGAAGTGACAGGGGGTAGGGTCTTTGCTTTTGAAAAGCTTATGGTGGGCTGTGGATGGGGTGGTAACTGCCTCCTCATAATCAGGTAGGGACTAGCAAGCTAGGAAGCTCTCATCCTACAAAGTTATGTGGGCAGGATCAGTGATGGATTCCAGCCAGGGGAAAGATCAGGTGAACTGACAGACAGCAGGGCTCCAGACAAGAGCTCACTGGAAACAGTCGTGGCTAAAACGATGGGGGTGACAATGGGGTGACAACCTGGAAAGTTGTTCCAGATCTACTGTTGCAGCATGTTGATGTTTTTGTCTCTGCTGCCCACCCTGCCTGGTCCCACGCTCTTACATTCTGTCCTGTGCACTGGAAGCTGACTCCCACCCTCCATGGCGCAGCTGACCTGAGTGAAAATCTGGTTCCCACCTTTTATCAACAGAAGGCCTGTTCTTTGCTTGCAACCTCAGTTTCTTATGAAACTGGAGCCATGAAAAGGTTTGGGTTTCAAAGATCAGAAAAAAGAATTGCCATCCTGCCAGAAGTAATCTTCTAACATGTGTTACCCCAGTCAGTCTCCCAAAACACTGCAAAACAATTGACCTGGCATTTTGTGAGATGGAGGACTAATGGGCACATTGGTGTTGCGCTGATTCATTAGCAAGGTTAAATAAATGGTGTCCTCAGAAGACCGGCACAGAAAGGTGATGTCTATATATTTTTGTATAATACCGTGTCATCTAACAACATTTTTTTAAAAAATTACATTTGAAGTTAGTCATTCCATGAATATATTGACTCTGTTAATCTTGCCTGTGTGATCTTTTTTTTTTTTTTTTTTTTTTTTTTTGGCAAAAAGATGCAATTTCATCAACTGGTCAGGGATTGAAAATAAAACTAATTCATAACAATTGTCCCTACGACGTATGGAATGGTTGCTAGACGGCAGACGGCAGATGCCAACCTTGTGATTTACATGGATGACCTCATATTATAACAACTGAATTAAGAAACAAAAACGAATACTAGTCCTTCTTAGACTGAAGGGAACTGAGGTTTTAGGAGAGTGTCAACAGACATTTGTTAGACCCTATAGAAGTCTGGGCCAGAGCCATGGGGGTGAAGCTCCACAAGACAGATGATTCCCACCGTGTAGTGTACTGTATGCCCTCTCGTGAACCAGAAAAGCCACCCAAGTCCCCTCACAGTGACACTTTCAAGGTGTCCTTGAGGGTCAGGGTTGTCATTGAGGGGAGTGAATAAGCTCTAGGGCTGCTGCACATTCCCCTCATCTGGCCTTTATTCAGCCTCTCCTTTGAGACAGCCATGGTGCTCCGTGGATCCAGAGTCAGGCGATTCAGGAACGAGCAGGCACCGGGTTGGTTTCGCTCCCAAGGTTCTGAGCGGGAGCACCTTGGGGCCCCGTGAGGGTGACTGCTCATTGTTCTCAAGCGTCCCTGCTACGAGGAGCGGCGTTCTAGAATCTTCAAGCACCGGTGCCTGGGCTGAGAAGCACTTTACATTCATGATCTCCGTGGTTCCCCAATGTTGATCCGCAGCCTCATCTGATTCCGTAATGACATTTTCAACAGACTGCCGCTAAATGAGAAAATTAAGGGCAATTTAGTGAAAATTTTAATAGACCTAAATTTAATCAATTTGAAAGGCTGTCCTTTATTTTTGAGATGATGTCCTTCTTCCTTTTTTACTTTTTGGTGTAAAATGCCCTTTCCTTTCTGAAATGGTGATGATAGCAGATGGTGTGTGTGACTGTGTGTGTGTGTGTGTGTGTGTGTGTGTGTGAACCTACTAACTTGGCCACCAATGTAAATCTGGTGAATTTCATGCAACCCCTTCACTGTTTTTAAACTTTTATTGTAATAGTTCATAAATTAAGGAGTGGGGTGGGAAGTTTGAGGATCATTGCCAGTCGGTGAGGGTGCTATTATTGGCTCCATGTTATAGAAGAAAAAACTGAAGTTCAGGGTGGTTAACTCACGTGTCTCTGGTGTCACGTATTTTACAAGTACCAGATTTAAGCCCTCTTTGTGTTTCTTTACACTTGGGACACCTTCATTGTGGACACATGTCTGCTTATGCAGCAGTGTGTCCTCTATCCTGCCCCTGGCTGTGGATGTGAGCCATGTGACCATTTTCAAAGTTCTTGGACTCTCTGAACTTTCCTTTGAGACACTAGCTGGAAGCCCTGGTAGCTTTAGAAGGTCATGGTGCTGCCTTCAGGTTGACTGCAAGAATACAGAAACCTAGAATACCCTGGGCAGAGCTGTGTGTCTCTTCTGTCTATACCTGTGTCCCTTGTTTACGTTCTCCCTAAAAACTGCAGCCAGCATAGATGTGCCTAGAGAGAAATGCCAACCTCCTCTGCCTGACGTGCATTGGACTGTCACCCTGGATGCACCTGCTCAGGGCTCCGAAGGCCAGCTTTTCCTGATGTCCCTTTGTGGGCCTTGTACCCAGCAGCCAGGAGTCAGCTACCACGGGAAAGCAAGCGGGCAGGAGATGCTACACTTATGGTGTCCCCCGAGCTTGCTCCTTATCAGGCAGGCCTGCAAGGGAGAGGGAAGGGAGTTTGGGCTTGAGTTTGCAGAAACAAAATGCACAAACTCACTTTCTGCTTCTTTCTGTTTATATGTTGGTTCTGGGGCCAAGTCAAGCTGCCCCACCCGACAAACAGCCAGACACACTGGTTTCCAAATCGGCTGTGCCCCTTATTTCCCCTAGAGGCCTACACAGTGTCCTGCCCAGCAGTTGTTCTCACAGCCTTGGCTCCTATGGAGGTTGTGGGGGGAAGGAGCTGGGCAGCTCTTCATTTTGAACAGATAGGCAGAAAACCTTGTTCCTAAAAGTCACACTGTAATCAGCAATGAGCTCCTGAGTTACTTCTGTGCACATCCTTCTTTTAACTGTGAATGTTAAATATCCAGAATGGTCAAGGCAATGTGGGGATAAGTGGTTGTTGTAGTTGAAGAATCAACAACAATAATAGAATTGGTCCATTGTATTATAACAGTAATGTGCAAACACGTTCTTATTGTGAGAACCTCCAAAACATAAATCTGCATAGAAAATATGAAAATCTCCCAGACCCCCGCCTTATTTCCCTAGACATAAACATAGGTATCAGTTTGAATTGTATTCTCCCAGACCCTCTTCCATGTACTCCATATATTTCTATGCATGTTGCATTTTTATTCATGTACCTACATGCCAATGCCCCTGTGTGTATATCTATATGCCCACACACACAGGTAGAGAGATTCTAGAATTTTGAACTTACTTGCTTTCTTTTTCAAACGTGAAATTTTCCTACATGTACTCTGAAACTTCTTAGAGCTCTTTCTTAGAAAATTTCCCAGGGAAGGCCACATAGTTGACCCTCATTCTTTTTCAACAGGTCCATTGTGCACATTTCAATGACTTTGTTAGTACCCGTTCCCTGTTGATCCTGATTGTTTGCTTTTACAAGAAGCCTAGAGTAAACACCCTGGTCCATGGGTCTCTGTGTGCATCTCGAGTGTTTCAGCAGAACAGAATGTCTAGAGTTAGAACAGCTACCTGGAAAGATGTACGCATTTTAAGTTTCGAGAATGAAGGCCAAACCGTCATCTCCAGGTCCAGAACAATTTTGACTCTCACTCTACGTATTTCTTCACAGCTACATCAATCCTAGGTACTGTTGGTGGAAATTTCACTTACTTAATTCATTTTTGGTTGACGGACAGGTTGTCAGTCTTTGGGGAAGGAGAAGGCTTCCACCCGAGAAAGGTAGTTTTGAAAAGAGCTTTGGTAGTGAGTGAGAACTAGCTGGGAGCCTCTGTGCTTGTGTTTCTGTTCTTGCAAGCACGACTTGCTTTTAGACCTGGGCTTACTGACAACCCAGACTCAGGCTAGAAAGCTCAAGGAGTTTGAGGGTCCCGTGCACAGAAGCAGACTCTGATCTCCATCCTCAATTCTGTCACTGTGTGCAAGGCAGTTGTCACGGGGTGTTTGGAACTGGTTCTGCCTGAGATGCAGTTGCTACTCAGAGGGAGGGATCGGGGCTCCTTGGAGGGATGCTGCACCCTCAGCTCCCTGAGTTGATGCTGTGAGTGAGCCTGAGCTTCCCAGAGGGCTAGATCTGAAGGAGAGAGCTACTGCAGAACAGCTCAGAGGAACCACTGGGAGCTGAGACCCCATTCTAGAGGCCTGGGGACCGGCTGAGCATAGACAGAGCAAAAAACAAAACTCAGTCCTTGAATTCATTGAGCAGACAGAGACAGCAAGACGTCATTTAGTCCAAATTCCTGTTGCATCCATCTATCCATCCGCCCAGCAATTCAGTATTTTGCAAGTACCTACTGTATGTCAGGCACTGTGTTAAACTCTGCATGTCCAGTGGTCAAAGCTGCAGGTGAAAATATTTCTGGTTTTTCACCACTAGAAGTTCCCAGCTTCCCAATGCTATTTTAGTAGTTTGGCCACAGACAGCCCCAGAATTTATATACTAGACAGCTCTTCAGGTTTGGCAACCAAAATGGAAGGGCAAGGGTGAGGGGGATCTCTTGAAGAATAACCTGCTTTTTTTTTTTTTTACAACAAGCACTTTTTAGATGGTGCTCACTGGGACCTGCCCACTCCTGGCTTCCCAAATCCCTGATCCTGATGCCCTCCCCCCACCCCGGCAGCAGCCATTATCCTCTATCATGCAGCAGAGTTTACTTATTTCTTATCTGTGTAGTTCATTTTCTGCCTCCCCCACACTAGAACGTAGGCTCTGATATCGGGGCTCTTTCCTTGCTCTCCCCTCTGATGGAGCACCCGGGACTAGACCAGCACCTGGGATGAGGTCAATAATAACTAAATAGCCTTCAAGTGTTTGAACAAGTAAGTCGATCAAAGTACCTAGGACAGAGATAATACATGACGAGTCTTTATAAAGATACTTTCCTTCTCCCTTTATTGAAGGTTGAGGCTATGTAGTTACCCACATTAAAATTTGGAAGTCAGACTAAAATACTTATAAGACACATCTTGGCAGTCGCCACTGAGCTGGCTCTAGTGTGATTAAGATCAAGAAGTCCTTCTTCCTGTCTGAGTAGAATCCTTCTTGCTCTGAGGCAGGGCAACTTCCATAGAAAGCATCCATTAGTGAACTGTTGGCTATTTTAACAGCCTTAGGAAGTTACCGTAAGGAACAGAGAAAGAGAAAAAGAAAAAATAAATAAAACCTATTTCCTCTCTTAAATCAATGGCAAATCAGAGAAAGAAAAAAGCTACAAGTACTATTGTGTGGGCCAAATTGGGCAGCTGCCTTCATTAGAAGATGATATTATCCATTGCTAGTTTTCTGCACCCTTTGGCTTCCTATGGGTATGTGTAGCCATTATCCAATTAACGGTCTTTGCAGCTCAGAGGCCAGGGCAGCCCTGAATGCACACACAATGTACACACTCAGTAGACATGGAGTGCCCAGGCATTCTTTGTAGAGAGAGACAAGCGTTATTTATTTTCCCCACTTTTCCCATTAATTGATGGAGAAGGCTCATTCCAGAGCAAGAGGCATTGATGTGGCTCTTTGGTACTCTGTTAAGGTGGAATTCAAATTCTGTATCCCCAGATGCTGCCGAAAAGGCTGACAAACTTTTCTCATTGAGACAGAAAAATAACAGTCGCAGATGGAGTGCTTCTGTTTGAACTGGGGGAGGTCTTTGATGTTGTTCTCCTGAGAGTCACTGGGATGTCATCCATGGTGAAATGGCCCCTGTGCCCCCTTTTTGTGTTCCCGTGTGGGTGCACTGGTCTCCTGTGCTTGGTTTGCTCTGGGAGGAAGCTTGGTGCTTGGTTGTCCAGAGAACAGATCTGGGCTCTGGATAATCCTGAGGTGGCTTTGGAAGGTCTAGATGCTATGGCTTTACTTTACAGATTTCCAGTGGACCTGACTCGGAAGACGGAAGTTTAAGGGGAAGTCTGAGTCATTACTGCAAAGCAGGTCTGTAGGAATCCAATCAGCACTGAGCAGTTTTCCAGTTTGGGAGGAAATGGAGCTGGAAAATCTGTGTTGGATCAGGGCAGCTGAGAGTAGCTATTGGCTCCTTACATAATGTATTTGTTTTTCATTAAATCACTCAGATAAGGTCTTATTAAAGTGCCATGTATTATTTATCACGTTTCTCATGAAAATGAACTGAAGGGAAAATCCTGTCCTTTCCTGGGCACTTCGGGCTTTTTCAATGTCAGCTGGCCAATGCCTGTCAATCTGGCAAATTGCTTGGGGCAAGAGGAAGGAATGGAAAGGGTTTGGAAAGACAGAATCTTTGGTTTTTAATTCCATGTGTTTGTGGTGTGGCTTTTTTAAGAATGTTTTTTCCCCTCTTTGGCTTTGTGAACTGCAAAATAAGAATAAATAAATAAAAGAGAGTTAGAGGGGGAAAAAAGGAGGAACCCCTTCATTTGTAGATCAGAACCTGTGGGAGGAACCTGACTTCTGAGGTCACATGCAAGCATTTTTTCAAACTAACCACAGCCATCCTCT